>NC_070612.1:37244182-37556682 GCF_027172205.1 Podarcis raffonei
ACGGCGTTCCGTGTGCTGCGCTGGCTCGCCAGATGCAGCTTGTCACGCTGGCCACGTGACCCGGAAGTGTCTGCGGACAGCACTGGCTCCCGGCCTCTAGAGTGAGATGAGCGCACAACCCTAGAGTCTGTCAAGACTGGCCCGTACGGGCAGAGGTACCTTTACCTTTACCTTTTTAGTTTATCTGAAGTTCTCATTATCCAAATGTTTGGGCCATCTTTGAGGGCACCAGGTTATAGCAGTATGCTCTGTTTATGAATTAAATATCCTGAAAAGTTGCCTTTAGAAAAGCTGGAGACATACTAAATTTGTGTGGGTATGTCTCCTTCCCATTTGGTATGCCTGCCTTTAATTATGTCTAGGAATTCATCTGCAGTGTAAACACTGGAGTGCAAAAAAAGAAAAAAAAAGAAGACAATGAGCATATTTGAGGAGGAAAAAAGGATTAAATCCTGTTACATTTTTAGACAACGATAGTATTCTGAACTTTTCCTTTTTGCTGGCTCATCAGTTAAGTTGTAGTCAAAGAAATTCTTGTGAGTCCTTGTTCTGCCTTATTTCTAAGGCTTGGGTTTGGAAAAAAACTCCCAAGGAATAAAAATAAACCAAATATAGACCATACAAAATAACATTTTAAATTAAAATGCCACCTACTCTTCATCTTTTCCATCATCTGTGGCAGAATAACCATTTCCATCTCAAACAAAAAATGGCTCCATTTCCAGAAGATAATCAACCAGATGCGTCTCTTAAGAGAAAGAGCTCTATGATTCTGGGACTTATGAGATTTTTGGAGGGCCAAAGAAGGTTTCTGGTGGGTGGTTGTATAATATTCCTGGGAAACCCCAATGTATCCCTTTTCATTGTTTGTGGATGCTTCCTCTTGATCCTCTCCTGGATCCTGTTTTCTTTCTCCCCCACTGTGCGAACTTAATCTATTAGGGATCCTGTGGCAAATGAATTTATATCCCCAAGCTATGTAACCAATCAGATTTGGCTACTTAGCAGTGTCGCTGAGGGCAAATGAAGCAGTACTGACGTCACCCAGGAGGGAGGAGGGAAAACATACCATGTCGAGGCAGCAGGCTGGTGCTCCTCCCGGACTCTGTCCTGTGGTGGTTTTATTGCCCGGCTGCACAATACAGAGTGACAAGAATGGTCATGTTGCTTAGTTGCCTCAGCGATGCCAGGAAACATTCTTTGCCTTGTGCCGAGCTGTGAGGATGGGCAATAAAACTGCCACAGTAGAGTTTGGGAACACAGGGTTGCCTTGACAACACAGGGTCCCATTCTCTGTGCTCCACACAGCAGCTGAACATTTTCACCCTGGTTTATGACCTGTTCCAAAACTTCTGGATGGGGATGACTTTTGCAGGGAGCAAAGGCGTTATCAAAATGCACCATTTGGGGGTCAGCTGTAGGGGCAGTCACCACGAATACCTACCTTGTCCATGACAGCACTTGTTTTAGGGAACTTTACCACAATGCTGCTGGCCAAAGATATTTTGCTGCTGGGCATGAAGTCCAAATTCTTCTTTTGTTAGGGCCGACACTTTAAAAATACTTTTCACAGCATCTATTTTCTACTCGCACCTATTGCTCCCTCATGGTGCTGCTTGAACCAAGACGCTTTACCCTCCGGCATGGCAGGGCTGGTCCTGGGTTACTGGGTAGAGGGCAAGGCAGACACGAAATAACCTTAGCAATTTTTGTGATTGCTGTGGCTGAACAAAAAAAATGTAGAGTCAGATTAAGACCATTAGAAGCCCATAGCACTTAAAAGTTTTTGGTGCCCCCATACATATCTAATTCAAAATATAAACAACAATTCTTTATTGTGGTCCAAATAAAATAAGAATAAATTTTCATTCCCCCCCCCCAAATGAAACAAAATCTACAGTAAGATGGATGTATACTTCCATTTTATTTATTTTTGCAACTGTTGGCTAATCTGGTAGTGGGGATGGGAAGGATCAGTGCTCTGAGCAGCATAGGATGGTAGAAGGCTGCCATTTTAATTTCCAACAATGCTCCCGAGCAATGCTATGGCATGGGGGGAAGTTAAAATGGCAGCTAGACCCAGTCTCCCCATGCAGCTTACAACAATTTTAAAAAGAGGGTTCCGGTTAATGGTGAGCCCTGCCAGGTCACTGGGCTCTTGACAGCTGCCCAAGAATACCAAGAGTTGATGCCAACCCTGACAGTAGTCACAGCCTATTAAATTCACAGTTTGCAAATACAAGTACTTTTGCGTGTGAAAATACCAAGGGCTCATTTTATCTCAGCTTCCCCTCTCCAAGTGGCTGAAGTAGCAGCTGTTGTGCAAATGGTGTTTATTCCTTATACCACAGTATTCCTCCAAGCTTTCCCATTTGTTTTACAGGCAACAGAAATCTCACTTTCCTGTTTTTCACTGTAATCCCATCCCCAGTATACAGCCATTAAATGTCAAGCAAACTTTGGACTATATGATAAAGGAAACTCCTTAGAACATTCCCGTTCTTCTTTGGAATGTGAAGTTGGCATTTATCTAGATTGCTGCTAATAGAACGGGGGATACAGTGCATTCTGCAGAGAACACTGCAGATGTGAAGAGAAGCTTAATGTCAGTGGAATGACAAGTGGCCCATACAGAATATGGGGGGGGGGGGAATCCGTGCAAACTGGGTGGAAAATGAGAAATTTCCAGTACTGTTCAAAGAACAGTCTTTTGTCTGCTGCTGGATTATGAAAAAACCACTGCATACACTCTCTTTCTCTAATTTATGGTTTAGTTTCAATCGTTTTAATATGGCACAAGGCTATTTGGAGTAAATAAGGAAGGCGGGTAGTGCTGTGGGTTAAACCACAGAGCCTAGGACTTGCTGATCAGAAGGTCGGCGGGTCGAATCCCCGTGACGGGGTGAGCTCCCGTTGCTCGGTCCTTGCTCCTGCCAACCTAGCAGTTCAAAAGCACGTCAAAGTGCAAGTAGATAAATAGGTACCGCTCCGGCAGCAAGGTAAACGGCGTTTCCATGCGCTGCTCTGGTTCGCCAGAAGCGGCTTAGTCATGCTGGCCACATGACCCGGAAGCTGTATGCCGGCTCCCTCAGCCAATAAAGCGAGATGAGTGCTGCAACCCCAGAGTTGGCCACAACTGAACCTAATGGTCAGGGGTGCCTTTACCTTTACCTTAAGGAAGGAATGTTAATTTGCCTTTAGACATTTGTAGCTCTGGAGGTGATGAAGAGGAATCTCCAACAAAAAAACATGGGTACCAGGAATGGTTGGTGAGCGAGCAGCAGCACCATCACATATTTGGTCTGGAGGTTGTGTAATGGCAGGAGTGCTGAACTGGTTCTGCTGGTGCACCTGCACAACACAAACCTCCCTACCACCTCACTCCTTTCCAATGATTCTGCTGGTGTGAGGCCAGGTGCATGCCTCCACCTCTCCTACTGGCCATTCCTGGTGGGTCCAAAAAATCTCATTTTGCGTGCAAACTCTTCTTGAACCTAAGAGTTTAAGAACAGCCATGCTGTTCTTCAATCCAAGGGCCCACATGTTCCAGCAACCTCTTTCCCACTGTGGCAAACGAGATGGTTCAGGGAAGCCCCTAAATAGGACACAACATCAATAAATACTCTTACCTATTCCCACAGCTTTCAGTGTCCTTGGGAAAAGCATTTTTGGGAGCCAGTAAGGGGAGGCACTTTGGCTTCTCCGCCCACTAGCCATGAAGCTCAGAATAACCAGGGCTGGATTTAGATGAAGAGAGGCCCCTCCCCCTCCCCACCCCTCACAAATAGAAGAAAATGGAAGAGTGTTATAACAAAATTGAGTGAAGCCAAGGATGATGACGGGCATTTAAAATTCTGCAATTCATAATTTCTCCTCTAAAGGACGTAATATGTTATTGTTAAATACCATGGTGATTTTAAAAAATGCATAAAATCAACTTTTGCAATAGCTGAACTTTGTGAACCTTAACCAAGTGTCTCCACCATTCCCAAGAGCACTCAACAAGGTCACAGGAAGTATAAGAAAACTCTTTGTTTGCATGCCCCACTTTGGGGGGCTAAGGGGACCCACTGGAAATGCTCTGCTTGAGGACCTGCAAAGATGGAGCTACTAATGAGGAAGTACAATATATCTCCAACACTGCTGCGTGTGCAACAGAACCTTGCTTTCCTCTCCCATGCAGCCCTCTGGAGCAGATTTTGGGGCACATGGTAAGAGGAAAGGAAGTTCCATTGCATGAGTGGAACATTGCTCATGGCCATTGATACAACCCATTGTGTCTGAGTGTCTGGGGTGGGGTTTTTTTGGACGGGAGAGGATCTTCTTGAATGAATCCTCAGTACTGCTTGCACCTCACTAAGCACATAGTGACACCATGGCTTAGTATTCTTCCGAGACTGAAAGTGTTCTGATGAATTCCTTTTTCGTGCAAAAAGTCTGATTCATCACTGAAATCCTCTTAGTCAGAAAAGATAATACAGGGGCAGCAGCTCCCAAACTATTTTCTCAGGGGATACATGCACCCGTGAAATGGTCTATGTTGAAAAACCATCAAAGAGTTTCATCCCCCATTTCCTCCTGTTTTAGCAGGGATATTGGCAACCCACCCATTGTGCTTTTGTAGCCCACTGATGAGACCTGACTCACAATTTGCTTTGAGATAAAGCTTCTATTCTTCATCTCCAGTGACTAGAGAAGGTTAAGTTCTCTTCGCATATTTTGCAAATAGTAAGATCCTGGATTAATAAGGTTAAACTGACATAATATTAAACTAGATAAATACTGGATAGGCATAATCCAGAACAGTGTGTTCAGTTTTGATTACCACCTTTTAAGAAGGACATGGAAACACTGGAAGGAAATTTGAGGATAGATAAAAAAATCTTTTGGTTTAAGGGAACAGTTAAGCCCTTGACAAATTCACTCACGCACCAAAAATACAACTAAAAATGGAAATGTTAAGCTAAGTCTTAGCATCCTGCCTTAACTTTCACACTATGCAAGCAATAAAACACACTCTGCTATGCTGAGTCCCAACATAGCATCCATGAACTCAGACTTCTACTTGGAAACCTCATAACTTCAGGAATTCAGAACAGATTTCAGGGTGGACGGGACCCCTACAACATACCTGCATTTTTGGTGTTCTATCCAAACAGATGAAGTAGTTTAGTCTTAGAGATTTAAAACCACATTAAGCTAATATTTAAAAAGGTTGGGGAAAAACATCTGGTGCTGGAATAGCAGAAGAGCAGGCACCAGATAAACTTTCCTGTGGAAAGCAGTTCATAGGTTGGTGTGCCAGCTACAGCTTGGTCACTGTGATTGATGTGTTGGTAACCTTACAACTGGACTACTGTAATACACTCTACATAGGGATTCCCTTGGTTCTGGTTTGGAAAGTGCAGCTGATGTAGAACACTGCAGTCAGGCTGTTGAGTGGAGCACCTGAATGTTCACAACCTACATCTGTGCTGAAGGAACTGCAATGGCTGTCAGTCAGCTCCCATGTCATGTCAAAGGTCTTGTGGTTATCATATATAGCTCTGGCCAGCTTGGGACCACAATACCTGAAAGACCACTTGCTCCTATACAGACCTGCAAGATCACCTAGATCAGGCACATCCAACAGGTAGATTGTGATCTACCGGTAGATCACTGGACGTCTGAGGTAGATCACTGGTAGATCACTGCCTCAACAACTTTGGTCCCCCTAAACAAGCTCAACATTTCAGCCCTGCACTCCCCAAAAATGGTGCTTTCCTCCTCCCTAAAAAAAGCCGGTCAACTTTGACCTGAACCCCTAAAAAAACAGGGCTTTCTAAAAAAAAAGTTCAACAACTTTGACCTGAACCCCCCAAAAGGGGATAGATCACTGCCAGTTTGTAACTCTGTGAGTAGATTGCAGTTTCTTGGGAGTTGGCCACCCCTGACCTAGATCATCTGGGAAAATTCTGTTTATGGCACCACACCTTATTATAGAGTATCATTGGGTGGTACCTCGGGTTACATATGCTTCAGGTTACATACGCTTCAGTTTACAGACTCCGCTAACCCAGAAATATTACCTCAGGTTAAGAACTTTGCTTCAGGATGAGAACAGAAATCGTGCTCCGGCGGCACGGCGGCAGCGGGAGGCCCCATCAGCTAAAATGGTGCTTCAGGTTAAGAACAGTTTCAGGTTAAGAACAGACCTCCGGAACGAATTAAGTACTTCACCCGAGGTACCACTGTACAGGTATTTTCTGCTATTGCCCCTGTATTATGGAACACCCTCCCCTCTGTCAGATGTGAAACAGTTGCTTCAGTCCACTTATATGGACATTTAATTTTGCCCAGGCTTTCCCTGACCTGTAAAACTGAAGTTTATAAATACTGACAAGTAAGTAAGTAAGTAAGTAAGTAAGTAAGTAAATAAATAAATAAATAAATAAATAAATAAGTGGGGTATCACTTTCATAACACCTGACGGTCACGGCAGGGACATTTGATGAAGAGCCTCCAGTGACTATCTTAATGCATGGTCAGGTATCAAAAGCTGCTAAGAGGTCCTGGGGACTTCAGTTAGGTCACTGGACTTCAACTGGTGGGTTGGGGCTCACTAGCGGGTTGCGCCCTGATCCAATGTGGGTCACACTAACCACCATGCAAATATATGGTAAAAGATTTTTGGGTTAAAAAGTGAGTTCTTGGTGTGAAAAGGTTGACGATACCTGAGCTAGGTCACACTCCCTGTCTCTTTTATCTGGTGTATGCAACAGCAACCAAGACTTCCTGTGTCTAACCCAAGCTTCAAACCAGACTAAAATGAATTCAATTACTCAGAGTCATCCAAAACAGGACAGAATTTCACAGCTGCCACCTATTTAGTCACCTTACTCAGGAAGGATATACAGTGGTACTTCGGGTTACATACACTTCAGGTTACAGACTCCGCTAACCCAGAAATATTACCTCAGGTTAAGAACTTTGCTTCAGGATGAGAACAGAAATCGTGCAGCGGCGGCGCAGTGGCAGTGGGAGGCCCCATTAGCTAAAGTGGTGCTTCAGGTTAAGAACAGACCTCCAGAACGAACTACCATATTTTTCGCTCTATAACATGCACCAGACCATAACACGCACGTAGTTTTTAGAGGAGGAAAACAAGAAAAAAATATTCTAAACGAAATAGTGATATATGATTTTTGTGGTTCATGCTGTGGCCACAGACATGTGATCTGACAGTGAGTTTGGAGTAGCCCAATGCAAAAATCCTGAGGATCCATGTGGATCCATGCTTTGTAACCACGGAGGAGGGAAGGAAGGGGAACCATGGATCCTCTGCTCATGACTGCAGCAGATCCCCCCCGTCAACCGCAGGCATTCGCACCATAACACGCACAGACATTTCTCCTTACTTTCTAGGAGGAAAAAAGTGAGTGTTATGGTGCAAAAAATACGGTAAGTTCTTAACCCGAGGTACCACTGTAATTTCAACTGACTGATAGTTACAATCCTCGGGATCCAGAGGGTTGCTTTTTTTTTGGTTTTTTGGTTAGGAGTGATATTACAACCACATTTTTTTCAGCAGTGCAGGATCATAAACACATTTGTAGCCTCCTGAAACCATGGTTAATACAGTTTCATTATATGTTACTAAAGAAAGGCAAGGCTTGAGCAGAAAAGTGGTAGGCTGTCTAATTTTTGATTTGATAACTCCATATTTTGGAAGCACTGTCAAACAAGAATGTGGGTTTCCAATAAAAAAATGAGTTAGGTTAACTTGCATTGAAAAATAATTCAGTCTGCATCAGAAATTTTTCTGATGCCCTAGGGAGTGATTTAACGTGGCCTGTTTATTTTACTCATATTCAGTAATCAAAACTAAAAACTCTGAAGTTATAATATTCTATTTGCAGCTGTCATTCCTTCTTTGTTACTGATAAACTTATGAAATGAGAGCTTTCCACTGAAATTTTAATGGAATATAATAAAGTATTACTATCAGCCCATTTAAGCTGATTGTGTATAATGTCTGGTATATAATTCAGTGAACATGCAGTCTATTGAAAAAGTTCATTGACCAGCAAACCTAAGCTTCTTTTCTTAGAAGTAAATCCCATTGGGTTCAATGATTACTATTTCCAAGTAACCCATCTGAAGCTGAGACTCCAATACTTTGGCCACCTCATGAGAAGAGAAGACTCCCTGGAAAAGACCCTGATGTTGGGAAAGATGGAGGGCACAAGGAGAAGGGGACGACAGAGGACGAGATGGTTGGATAGTGTTCTCGAAGCTACCAGCATGACTTTGACCAAACTGTGGGAGGCAGTGGAAGACAGGAATGCCTGGCGTGCTCTGGTCCATGGGGTCACGAAGAGTCGGACACGACTAAACAACAACAACAACCCATCTGTGTTAAGGATCCATGAAAAGCATGGTTTCTGAAGTGGTGCATTTATTACTTGTACTTGTGCCCCCCGGGTTTCAAAAAGAATGTTATTTATCTGAAAGTGCTCATTTGTGAAAAGGCTTATACGAAAGAGAGGTACCTAGGATTGACATAACATACTCAGCCAAGCAATCATTAGATTTTGAAATTATATTATTCCCATTACATGTTACTGTCTACACAGATTGAGCAGTGATCCTTTTAACGTTTGCAGGATAAGCAATCTCTGCTAAAATAGTTCAGGACAACTACAGCAACTACACCATTCATATGTATGACCTATATTACAGTAAACCAAAATAACACAGTTGCCCAAAACTGTCTAAGAATTCCCATATGGCATCTATTCATGCAAAGTTTTATTTTTAGAAATTGTTGGGAAGCATCCAAATGAGCCATAGTTTGACTGTAAAGCTTTGGCTGATTATACCATTGCTAGTTGTTACTCTGTAATCACCACGTCGTATAGAGGACAGTAACTTCTGCCTTACAGACGTCTGTGGTATAGTCTTCCAATTACTTTTCATTTTCTCCCATAGCTTGTCTGCTTTTCTCATTTGATCCACAAGTTGAAACCCCATATTTCTGTCTGTGATACCATTTTGTGGATAGAGCCCTTGAGATCTGCTGATCTAGCCATTATCAATCATGTACGGCTATTATTTTTCAACCTCACGTTGACAATAGAATTCTAGTTCCTGATATATATTTTTTAAGTTCCTGTAAAGAGATGGCAATAGTCAATTGAAGGGTTTCTTTTAAGCACCGTATTCTTAATGTGCATTTAATAATAGCAAGAAACTTGTTAAGAGGGCATGGAAAGATGAGAACAGCATATAAACCACATTTTCAGCACTTTGCACCTTTGGCGACAAAATAATGATTACTCCAGAGAAATATATTTCATGGTTGCATGCACTGTCATAAGCATTTATTTTGTCAGGTGCAAAAAGAATCTTTCATGGACACTAAAAATGTATCCTAAAATTGTACTGCATCACAGAAAACAAAGACAAGAGTGATCATTTTATGGCCCTCGTTCTCTAAGAAGAGTGGATCCCTTTGTTGCCAAAATTGCATTGTCCATGCACAACTGAGGGAAACTCAAGGTTTTCAGAAGTAGAGAAGCAACACACATACACACAATCTTTAGGAAGCAACCCGGAAGGGGTGAAGACCCCAGATAAGTGCAGTAAGGACTGAGCATGCTCAGTAGCCATGGAATAATGGCTGGCTGTTGTGGGAGACGAGGTGAGGAGAACAAAATGGAAGAGAGGACATTGCTGGCTGACAGACACCATAAATGAGAGCATTCCATCATATTGCAAGTCCTATATGTGTTCTCAGGATGTGAGGATATTAGACACTTGGTTCGTTTTAGCAGGGAAGTACTATGACCTGCCTGAGTTCATAGAAAAAGGGGAGCGGTGTATACTGTAAATTGTTGTAAATATATTGTAAATATTCTGCATATTGTTGCACCCCACCCCAATCTCTGAGGTATGCGAGATTCCAGGGTTTCCAGGCGCTTACCCAGGGTTGTGTTTCTGTCACAATGAAGCACAGTAGAGACTGTAATGTCATACATATACGTATATGCATATATACAACCTGAGTCTAGGATATGGTTACCAGATTTTTTTCAATAAATCCGGGGACACTTTTTTTTTTTTTAAACTGAGTAGCAACAGGGAGTCAGTAGTGGGGATGGTGAGGCAAAAGACCCTGGGCCCAAGCACACATGCATATTGTATAAAGGTGCAAAGCCTTTCTTTCGCACCCTGTGAAACATTAGTGCACAGAGTTTTTTAAAAATGGGGCAATGGCCACCTGCCCACGACTCCCAAGCCTCCCCCAATCAGTCAAAACAAAGGGGGAAGGGGGCAGGAGATCGCACAAGACACATCATAGGCGCACAAGACACATCATATGGGGACTTCCGGCGAGGAAAAATGGTGGGCGCCACGGCAGCCAGCAGCTCCTGAAGCCAGCCAGAGCCAACTGTGCTACCAGCTGCAGAGGCTGCCGCTGCCACGTTTCCCAGGGACACTGTGCTACCAGCTGCTGAGGCTGCCGCTGCCACGTTTCCCAGGGACACTGTGCTACCAGCTGCTGAGGCTGCCGCTGCCACGTTTCCCACGGACACTGTGCTACCAGCTGCTGAGGCTGCTACTGCCACGTTTCCCATGGACAGATTTGCAAATCTGGGGATATTCCAGGGATGGAATTTGTCCAGGGACAGATTTGCAAATCCGGGAACTGTCCCTGGGAACTAGGACGTCTGGTAACCCTAGTCTAGGACCCCAAAAGACTCTTGCTTCTCTCATTGCCTTAGCCTTGAATTCAAATAGAAATCAAACCTCTCTCTCTCTCTCTTACCAGTTTGTTGCTTTTCTTCTAGCTCACATCATGCTATCTTGGCTCTCAACCCTGGCTTTGTCTTTCTAACTACCTGTGAGTTGGGGAGGGCCCCCCCCATTTACCATCTCACACAGATCCACTTCCTTTGTTTCCCTTAGTGGCCCATCATCCAAGCCATCACCTCATTAGGAAGCTAGCCTGGCTATTCCAGGCATTAGATGGGGTGGGGGTCCAGACATTAGACATCATTTTTGCCAGTATCGTTGTTACTGAGCATATGAACCACCTCTGCACTTCTTCCTCCACCCCCAAATTGTTGTTTCAGCCTACAGCCTACTCTCCCTCTCCCAAACTTATAACACTATAAAAATATTAGTAAATCCATAGTTTGCGATTCTGCTGAGAAGCTTCAAATGCGAATGGAGACTTGTACTTGCACAAGAGTTTATGCTTCCAAAATCTGATCCCAGGCTGCTGATGTACTGCTTACAGGAGCTATTGATACTGCTAAACAAAGCCCCTTCTGCATGGCTCATGAGCTCAACTTGATGAGTTTGTGCTTTACGTTTCTCCATTCTGGCTTGCAAAACAGAATTGGCTGTAACCAAACACTGAGCTTGGATAAATGTGCTGGAAATGATGTCGACCTTTCCTAAATCCAGGAACAACAATTTGGAGGCAGAGGAAGAAGTGCAGTGTGGTTCATATGCTCAGTAACAACGATACTGGCAAAAATGTATTTTCATGAATCTCATTCTCTCAGACTCCGTCTTGCTCTTGCTAATATAGTTTTAACAACTGTGTATTAGGCAAAACTGATCTCTGCTGACTTTAGCTGTCACATTACTAGCAATGGACAAATCAATTTTGGTTTGTCTCATTTTCTCAATACATTTGTATACAATTTTGCTGAATATGCACACTTTTGCAAAGCAATTCCCTAATTTAATACATTTTGAATGTTTTCACTAATATGCACATTTATGTTATGTACTGAAGTTCTCACCCTGGGCCAGCAGGGGGATACTGTAGATAGTTATGCAAATAAGGGATCGAAAGTGACGATCAGTGATTGGATAGTTTTAGGAAATTGTTACAGTTACGTTGTACTGGAGCTTTATATAAGCAGGCTGACTGAACCCTTCAGTTCAGTTCTGTTCTGGCCTGTGAATAAACAAGAGCTGTTTGAAGAATCGCTGTGTCGTCTGATATGTTCACCCACAATTTAACAATTTATACACACATTTTATCCCACTATGTGCAATTGTGTACACATTACTTGTGATGGAGAACAACACTGCAAGATTTAGAAAAATGCAAATTTCGAAGAACGGCTGTTTTGGTTCATTTATTGTTTCAGAAAGGGTGAATTAGGTAGGTTCACCTTTAATTGTGAGCTGAATCAAGTTATGTGACCTTCCTACACGTCATAGGAACATAAAACTCCCAATGTCTTTCTCAAGTCAGTCCCGCCCCCTTGCATATTACTTAGGGATGAAATTTTCTGAAAATCTTGATACTGAGCTTATCTGTGTGGATTCCCCCCCCCCCCCAAATCCCATCTCAACTCCTTAACTTTACTTAAAACAAGCCCAAGCTCTCCTAAAAGTAGGAGCAATTTTTGCATATACTATAGTTATGCACATACACTCCAGGTTTCCTAAAATAACCAGCACATAAACAGACACATACAAAAATGCATATAGCTGTATAAAAATGTGCATGCATTTATATAAAATTAAGCTACAGAAGTGTAATACAGCAAGGGTCTTGACTTTTATTGCATTGTGCACATATTTCTGCAGTTAATTATTCAAGCTTTTGTTGTTGTTAAGTGCATTAGTGACTGAGACATAGTACAAGAGGCAGTCTAGTGTGAGCTAAGCCCAACGGATTCAGAACCACCAAATTCCATTTATGAAACTTATCCTCCTCCATTCCTAATGGTATTTATTCTTTTTCACAAAAATCTTCCCTACTTTGAGCCACACATAACAGGGAATTGCAGAAAGGCTCACTGTTGTGTCTATACTCTGTTGCAAACTGAGTAAATTATGAGTGCTATTTCTGCTTTCCAAGATATTTTTCATGTATTAGCCTGTGGTAAGGGAAGGCGAAGAGAGTTGTGTATATAGGTTGAGGCGATCCCTAGAAGCCCTGTGTTTTTGTTTCCAAAAAGGCTTCAGAGAATGAAATAAAGTGCCTCCGAAAAGGCTGCATGGATCAAATTCACATTGCATAAAGAGGGACAATTTGGCGGAGGCAGCAAAGAGGAAATGCAAAGTGTGTTTGCGTATTCTTTGGCTCTGAACGCCTTACAGTTCACGGCTAATATTTGCATTGGCTCTTAATTATGTTAAGCAGTGTCATCTTATTACAGTTTCAAAATGTGACAATCACCTCAAGTGAACTTTGGGAAATAAGTGCATCATTTGAAATGGATGCGAGCCTTTCAAACTGGGCCGAGCCTGTTCCATTTCATTAGCAGGACTAGATAGAAGGATAAGGAAACACAGGCAGGGTGACAGGAAGTTGCTTGCAAGGTAGCAAAAGCTGGTTTGTAAACACATGGAATGGCTATAGTTAGTACAGTTCCACTTTCCAAACTAGCATGGACTCTGTAACATGGCAAGAAGATGTTGTAAACAAAATCTGCCCTTTTCCCCTTATGGGGTGTCCAAGAGCCCGTATAGAGTCCTTACGTGGAAAGATATGCTGCCACAACCTACCCCCAGAATTACCATTTTCTTGCAAGCCATTCGGGAGATATGGGTCAAAACAGTGATGGCAGCAGAGGACAGGGGAACTGTGCACAGCCTAGAATGGTAGTATGGATTCTGAACTTGTTCAACTGAAGTTGAAGTCATACCCTCCAACTGTAATGATTCATCACAGTTTTAGGCTCAGTTTTTGGCTCCTATCCCAGAAGAACCACTGCCTCCAGAAAATCCCAATTTTCTCCTCTCGGCAAGAGCCATTAAAAAAAAAATAGCTTCCAAGAAAAATAAAAAAGGCAGCACTCATAACTCTTTTTGAGGACCAAACTAGATGTGACGGGGCAGTCATGCACACACCAATCCCATTCACCTCTTTCCCCACCTTAGCTCACTGTGTTCTGCTGTGTTTAAACAGTTATTCCTGAACCCAACTGCAATATGGGTAATAAGCCAGAAAGGGAGAAAATGTGCTTAAAGCAATGGAGTTCAGTATTCTTATTCTTATCCTGCCAATCTGACTGGGTTGCCCCAGCCACTCTGGGTGGCTTCCAACAAATTATAACATCAAACTCAAAAAACTTCCCTAAACAGGGCTGCCTTCAGTTGTCTTCTAAAAGTCAGATAGTTGTTTATTTCCTTGACATCTGATGGGAGGGCGTTCCACAGGGCAGGTGCCACTACTGAGAAGGCCCTCTGCCTGGTTCCCTGTCACCTCACTTCTCGCAGTGAGGGAACTGCCAGAAGGCCCTCGGAGCTGGACCTCAGTGTCTGGGCTGAACGATGGGAGTGGAGATGCTCCTTCAGGTATACTGGACAAAGGCTGTTTAGGGGTAAGTGAGGTAAGGTGTGGGAAGAGGGTGGGTTTAGCCGCCCTCTCCACACATTCCTTTTCAAAAACAAAGCCTAATGTTCAGTAGAAAAGGATATTGCATCAGCTATTCTGATTCACCAGTCCTTTCTCATGCAGATCTCATTGATGGAACACTAATTTTAATTTAACCATGAGAATAGATTCCTGAATGATACCTTACATGGATCATATGAAAAAATGTAACAACAGCCACAATGTCCGGGTAAATAACATCACTTTTAAATTGCTTCCATGAGAACACTTCAAAAGTATTGTTATTTTCAAATATATGCATATGCCATGACAAAAGCCATCGATAACAGTTGCAAATTATTTCCAGCACATTTCAGCACTTCTTTTGTTATATTTCAAGAAGTTGTTGATCAAGTTATATATTCTTTGTGTTCTAAAGCGTTCTGAGCACTGAGAGTTTTTTTTTATAGAGCTGGCCTACTCCCATAACGAAAGGCTCTTATGAGGGGAATAGTTCAAAAGTCCCTGATGGATGGAAGCAAAAGCGACTGAGAAGTCTATTTGCCTCAGTTTGAGATCATCCCAAGTGTAAGTGATTGGAAAATTGAAGGGAAAGAAGAAATAGTGACAACACAAGTGGAATATTATTGAGGGCCAACATGAGGAAATGAAACTCCAGCCATTATGCATTTGTTTGTAGTTATAAATTGGTTGCTTTTGGTTTAGACAAGATTATTTAGCCATTAGAGTCAAAAGGTCACATAAGGTACAGCTGGTCAGCCCAGGAAATGGCTGGGGTCAGCCAGTCAGATGGACAGGGTATTATTATTATTATTATTATTATTATTATTATTATTATTATTTAAAAACTGAGTGGTAATGGAGAAAGAAATCTGGTTACTTTCAGAGCCAGACTCTTGGCAAAACTCTATTATTATTATTATTATTATTATTATTATTATTATTATTGATTAAATGTGTATAAACTGTGCTGCCCTTCTAATTGTATATAGTGCAATGGTTTCTAACTGGTAATCTGCAGACTCCTTGTGTCTGCGTAACCCTCCCGGGGGTCCATGGCACTATTCACATAACAAAAACTACCATAGAGATATCAACATTTTCAAAATTAAGGGGTCCATGGCTTGGCTTTTGAAAAATGGGTTCCACACCACTTAGCTAATTGAGAGAGCTAGACATCAGAAGACAAAACCCGGTGTGGAGAGTACTACCGAGACCTCAGACTCCAGAGACAAAAGACGCTTGGGAGAAAGTAAGAAGGCTGGAAGCTACACTGTCATAGGACTAGTAATCGCTGAAAGAAATTGTTTTATTGCTGGGTCTTGGCTAAAGCAGGGAAATAACCTAGGAATTTTTAGTTAGATGCATTTTTCAATGGTCTTTTCATTTCCTAATTGTGCTTACAGTTAACTCCTAAAACTGTTTTGAAATCTGCCTCCGCCCCTAATATTACATCTTTAAAAAATTAAATGTGTTCTTGGTTAACCCTGGTTTGATGCCTTGCTTCCTCCCCCTTCACCCCAGTGCCTAATTGCCTCCCCACTCTACCCATTGCAGTGAGTTGGCTGTTTCAGTAAAAGAGACAACATAGTCCATAGGAGACATGAAAGTGACACAACTGTTGGCAGTGCTGTGGACCCTGGGAAGGAAATGGCAAATAGCAAAGTTAGTTGGTTTGCTAGCCTCTTCTCACCTTTGGTACATGCTATAGCTTTTTATGTGATGCCTGTGCATGATTGACCCTAAGATATGAAGCAAAGTTACCTGGGTTTTGCAAAGGTGCAGATGGAATTTGGATTGCTCTGCTCCTTGCTGAATACAGTGAGAATCCAATGGAAGGGGAGAAAAACCAAATGGCAAAGAAGACGCCTTGATGAACTTTGGAGTTTTTCTTTGTGGAATGCAGTCCTGATGGCATTGATGAAAATCTTTTTTATCCTTGCCCTACCTATCACAGTGAACCATTGACTTAGAAATACAGGAGCCATTAAGGTTAGGGAAGTCTAACCTGTCCAAGAACATTAAGAAAGAACACTGGGACGCTAAAGAGATGTCTATCTTCATGAATACAATTGAGTGCCCAAGACTGGGGTGATGATGTGTGTACATAAGGCTGGGACAATGTGTAAATGGGTCAAACTTATCTTTTGTTTTGTTAATGGGATGGTGTGAATGGGGATAATTATGTCAAAAGGGGGGAGAATAGTGATGGAAAAACTGATTGCATATTTAGGGAAAAGAGAGCGTTGGTTAATGTTTGAGTAGTTACCAGTGGAGCAACTTGTACATCAGTTCTGAATTTTTGTTAAACAGTCCACTTATCATATTTCCCAGGAAGGGTTTAAGATTTCTGGCAACTAGCTCCTTTTGGAAAGTGGAATGATGCTATGAACTTGGCTGTCACAGTTCACATGAATGAGCCCACCCCAGCAGTTCTGCCTGACAAACTTGACAAGAGAACAGGGATTTAGCAAGAGTTTTAATGGTTCTTCGTTTCCTGGCTGATATACATGAACAAGATATCTCCCACCCAGCATGTTGACCATCCACAGTCTGTTGGAATAGGGCTGTGTTTTCCTCAGCTGCCTTCTGCCAGTCTTGCTTGATGAGCAGCACCTACAAACAGAAGAGACATGCCATGTGTGTATATACATCAATGGGAAGCACTGGAAATGTTGTATTTGGCATGAAATTGGGCTGTTTGTTTCCTTTTTTTTAATGCTGGGAAGTGTCCTGGCTCTCACTCACAGACACAGTAGTTTAGCTCCCAGCTCCATTATTCCTGAAGGATTTATTCTGAAAAGTCCAAAACGTGGGCTTGGGAGAGCACATCTTTGTTTGAAACTCTGTCCTGCCATGTGATGCCCAAATCTTTCTGAAGGAGATGTGGAAGGAGCTGAGACATAGACAGAATCATACTGAATATTGTGTGGAGGTGATTACTTCTGGCGTTCATTGAATATTACACTCCAGGAAGACCCATTTCTGTATGGCATTTGATAAATAAAGGCAAAGGGGACCCCTGACCATTAGGTCCAGTCTTGGACACCTCTGGGGTTGTGGCGCTCATCTCGCTTTACGGGCCGAGGGAGCCGGCGTACAGCTTCCGGGTCATGTGGCCAGCATGACTAAGCCGCTTCTGGCGAACCAGAGCAGCACATGGAAATGCCGTTTATCTTCCTGTCACAAGGGTACCTAATTATTTACTTGCACTTTGACATGCTTTCAAACTGCTAGGTTGGCAGGAGCAGGGACCAAGCAACGGGAGCTCACCCCGTCGCGGGGATTCGAACCGCCAACCTTCTGATTGGCAAGCCCTAGGCTCTGTGGTTTAGACCACAGCGCTGCCCGCGTCCCTTTTATTTGATAAATATATCTAAACAAAATAGCTTTGCATGGGCTAGAGTCCATTTGCACAACCAAATTGCACCAGTAACATTCCATATTACCTAGCTAATCTCTAAAGAAAGATGATCATTGTGCTAATGCTTTATTGACTTTTCCTATTCACCAGGCTGGGGGCATTAATGGATGAGGTATTGACTTTCATGTTTTTGTTGCAAACGGCCATAAAAAAAAGGCTGCAGTTGTATGTTATAAGACTTAGGAAGTTTTCAGATCCAAATTCTCAGCAATGCCAAATGTACTTTCCCTGTTTGTCCTATAAAACTAGATAATGGAGAGAACAAATGGCGCTCTCTGAACTTCAGCCCAGGCCAACGTATTAGATTTAGCATGTAGGGGGGGTGGGGGCATTCGAACAGAAAGCTCTTTGTCAAACAAAGGGTACCACTAAACCTTTGGCAGAGTTTTCCTTTTTCTCCATTGACCTATTCTTTAAAGCAACAGTTTAGTGGGTGAATTTAATTACATAGTAGTAACAATAAGGGGTTCTTTTCGGAATTGTAAGTGACAAGAGGAAGCAAAAAACAAACAAACCCAAAACCATGGTCACTTCCTTCTGCCTGATCAAAAGGGAAGCAGATAACCTGCACACGTCTCACTGTCTGATAGAATTGATTGCTCTCCTGGCTTGGTAAAACCAGCTTTTTAACTGGTTTATGTTGTTCGCCTCTTTGGAGGCATCCAGCATCCCTCTCCCAGTGGGTGCCATTCTTAGGGTATAACCCAACCAAGTTCAGGTTATGGAGTGTCTTCAACAAAGGCTGAGTTAACAGGCAGCTGTGCAATGCCTTTTGCTCACTATGCCTGCATGTACCATTTCACTTTTGTAGCTGCTTGGTTTTCCTTAGGTGCTTCTAGTAAACAAAAGCTCATGTTGTAATAAATGTGTTTGTCTTTAAGGTACCACAAGACTATTATTTTTGTCCTTTAAGTCAGGTTTTGCACATTAAGGCTGCAATCCTAGACATACTCCTCTAGGAATATGTCCTACGAAACTGAGTGGTGCATAAATTTGATATAATAAGTAACTATTCCGAAAATAACTTCTCTGTTACTTTTGTGTCACACACTAAAGCCTTCTTCAAGCAATCTATTCACTGAGCATCCACCCTGATTTGTTTGCACAGATCTAACCTTATGAGGGGATTAGATTATATCCGGTCTTTGAATGTAACAGCTGCCTCTGGTCCTCACTTACCTTTCATTACTTTGGTTCCCATTTGATCTATAGATTGCCTGTTTCCCCACATAAACTATTAGGGCAGGCTCAGCTATAAATGCAATGCATTTTATGTTTTTGTAAAAAATTCCTATCATTCAGAAATTGCAAGCCAGGATCAGTTTATCAAACATGGGAAGCAAGGAGATTTGAGTTTCAACTTGTGTACTGCTTGTACAGCCAATTCTCCCTTTTGTCCTATACATATTTATATCTGGAAGATCCTCCAGGATAATTTCAAATAATGCCATCTTAATGAACAGCTTGCCTTGCATATTATCTACTTCCTTATTATTTATAGGAATGATTTATACCAAATTACGAAGCTGCCTGGTTTGTTTCATAACAAACTGTGACATGTATTGCAATAATTTGAATACTCTGGAAATAAGACTGCACACACACAAGCCCATTCATCACTTTTCTGCCATATTGGTCTGGATTCATTTTATCAAACAGGTGGGAAAGCTGGGATGTCAGAATGATGACTCAATCAAAATGGTTCTTTTAGGTTGTTAGCATTGCAGTGCAAACTAAATCTGATCGTATGAGAATAGCCATAAAGCGGTATATAAAGATGGCGTTGTTGCTTTTAAATAATCTCCAGCCATCTGCCATGCATTTGATAAAGAGGTATGAGACATTTAAAGGCCTGTATTCTGAAACTGACTAGAGAAAGAGGAGCAAGCTCAGTCTCTGTCAAGAGCTGGAATCTGGTGTAGGTCAGTGATAAAAAACACCCATGGTACCGGTGAAGTTAACTCTTTATTCAAAAAGACCAAAACAGTGCAGGCCTAGTGATGCCAGCACTCTTCCCAGTAGGTCTTGCTCCAACAATACAGCTGCCTGAATGCCCTCCTCTCCAGGGTTTTTTCCAAGCTCAGTCTCCTGGATCTAAATCGGACAGACATGTGGTTATTAACATGTTGGCTCTTTCACCTTTAAAGTGAGGATAAGGGTAACTCTTTATACTAAGAGCACAGGAGCAATGGTAATTTTGGACTCTGGGATTACTGGTCTTCCTAGGGACATGGGAGGCATTTAGAAGGCCATTGGCATTACTTCAGTTGTGAATGGCTCAGTGCTTTCCCCATCCTCACCAGGTCATTTCAGGCATTACAGCTGCTTAGAGTGAAAACCCAAACCCAAACCAAACCAGTTGACTTTCCTTGATTAAAAAGAAAATTAAATACTGTAGGCATGTCTGGTTTTGCATTTTAAGCTCCCTTACATCACAGAATCATCCTAAACTCACTGGAGCTGGACTTGCTTGTCATTGCCCTCAGCATCTGCCATGCTCTGGATGGTCATTTGTCCCTGCTCTGGGATGCAGGACTCAGGATTTTGGCTCCAAGGTCCAGTCATAGCTGCACCACTGTCTGAACTCATTGCGTTCCATTGCTTTGACACACGCACACTCCAAATCCAGATTTGGTTTTGGGAAGTGAGCTGGGGGGGTGGCTCAATGCAGCCAAATAAAGTGCACCGTACACCGTACACTTCTTATAATACACAAAGTTGATGTCCAGACCCAATTTATAGCCCAATAGTCCAGAGCATGATCAATTAGATACAATGTTTGCTGTGGCCCTTGGTCACTAACACACTGCACAATCTCTTGCATGTATATCCTACTTTCTTCCAAAAAGATTTGGATTATCTTTTGTCCCTGCTTTCTCCAAAAGACCTCCATGGTATTCTGGAATGACTGTCTTCTTTTAGGAGTAGGGATTGGGGAGAAATTGGGTTCAGTTCCAGGGCCGTCTGGCACCGTGGTGTAAAGATCCCTCTGGCGTCATCCCCCCCCATCTCCCAGAGTTGCTGACCTTTTTACAGGGCTGCTGGCAACTTTGCGGGGCTGGAGGAGGCAGGCATCGGCTGAAGGGCAGCTCCTCCGGTGGCGAAGAGGCGGAGGCTCCGGGCGCGGCGCTGCTTCAGTGAGGCGGGCGAGAGCGGTGAGCTGATGCTGGGAGGCGCCGCACCCAGCCTCCGCCTCTTCCCTGGCGCCCTGCAGAACTTGACGCCCCTGCGCCCCGCGCCACTAGTCTCTATGGACAAGACGCCCCTGCTCAGTTCATATTTAAAGGCAAACCAACTAAATTTGTACTTCCCAAAGCTGAAATGCTGCCATCCTTTGAAATTCCAAATTTTGCAGTGCAGTGCTCTTGCCAAGTAATATGTACAGAAATGCATATACCATGGTAATGTGTGCATTAAAAAAAAATCACATATTAGTGAAAATAACATACACAAATGCCTTATATTGGAGGAAATTGCCTGCAAATACATGTATGTTAGGCAGAATTGCATACAAGAATGTGTATTTTGGATGAAAACTGCACTAAAATCCCAATGATTTTCATGAGGATTTTTAAAATAAAAAATATAGAAACCTGGAGAACTGATTTTAATACTGGGAAAATGAAGGAGAGAAATTGAAACTGAGATTTTCACCCATCCCTACATATGAGGAAGCTATTCATCTAGTTTGCACACCTATTTTATCCCCAGCTGTCAAAGCTTGCAAAGAGGTCCTTTTGACATCTGCATAGGCTTCAGCAGTCAAGCCAAGAGGCCCATGCCAGGAATGTCTATGACACTGCAGAAGATGCTGAGGCACTAAGCTTATGCATAGCATTGCCAGCTTCATTTCCCTTGGCTACTTCAAAGAAAGAGCTGGCAAGAAGGATGCTGCAGCCTGGATCTGTGAAGAATGGGACCACAGATAGGACAAAGAAAGGAAAGGGAGAAGCAAGGTAGGCAAGTTAAGTCCACAGGACCCAGTTCCTCAGCGAAGGCACTTAAGTTGTCTTATGTGGCATTTGTGCACCTTTCTCACAATCCCTTCCTTAAAAGTCTGTGAATAACTCTTTCTGTAAAAAGGGGTTTACAAAATCGAGCCAGCACAATAATTTACAACGACTGGAAATTCTTGGGCCGTGGTTTATAGCATATCTTCAACCAGCAACACGGAACAATTTCTGATTCAAAGCCTGGAATGTAGTGGGAACTGATGGTAAAACAGAGGAATGTTATAGCTGGAACAGCTGAGCAAAAATCCTTTCCAAGCCTGTCAGTTGTATTTATATGAAATTGAAAAATAAAAGCAGACCGGGGGAGGCAGGGATGTTAAGCCCAATTCTTCTCATAACCAAATGGTAAAAGCCTATTTGTCAATGGCAGCTGGACTAATGCCTTTATAAATTGACATACAGTCTTGGTTGGAAGATTAGAAACGTATTTCTTAACCGCCATTTGTTGGTGGTTAATGTTTATCTTAGCTTTATAGGAATCCTATTCAGCCTTCACATTCCACGGAAAATCAACACCTGGTGGAAGAAATATGGGTTCATGCTCGCTGCCCATGCCTTGCCTCATATTGATCACTCCTTTGGGACAAAGCCTTTCTCCACAAGATCTGGAACCTGGTGAAAGCATGTGGGGAGACCATACATGTTTGGAGATGTCCTGTGTTCTATGCGAGACCAAGACAGGGACAGCAGGAATGACCTCATTTGCCTTCTCTGTGTTATTCCTGCATGTAATTGAAAGGTCTAAAATGAACTATTCTGTGGTCCCATTGATTTCAAAACTGTAGATTCTACAGTTTTGTGGGTTGGGACACTCAGACCCACCGAGTGCCCCTATTTTCTGGGGACAGTCTCAGTTTTACAGAAGCCGCCTCAGTTCCTGGTTTGATTCTGGAATGTCTGGCTTTTCTTTAGGACATCCCTGTTTTCATTGGAGAAATGTTGGAAGATATGGTACGTGAACCCCCGAGTCAAGGAGATAAGTAACTTTACAACCTTTAAGAGACATCTGAAGGCAGCCCTGTATAGGGAAGATTTTACAATATTTAGTGTTTTATTAAGTTTTTATATATGTTGGAAGCCACCCAGAGAGGCTGGGGCAACCCAGTCAGATTGGCGGGTATAAATAATGAAATGAATATTATTATTTATTATGGATCAGGACGTCCCTATTTTCATCAGAGAAATGTTGGAGGATATGATACGGCCTCCAACAATGGAAGTAGAACATAAGCATCAGGGTTCATAGCCACTGATATCCTCCATGAATTTTCTTAATCCTCCTTAAAAACCCTTACAGAGTTGTGTGTATTTTTAAATAAATACCTGGTATGGGGAGGACTGAGCATGATCAGAATGGGAATATGAGCCAGGGAAAGTGTAGGGTAGCAGACATCTCCTGCTTTGCATTTAGGAAGAGAATGTGCCCATCTCACTTGCATTTGACAAATCAAACCTCCCGTATTTTTCGCTCAATAGGACGCACCTGACCATAGGACGCATCTTGTTTTCGAGGGGGAGAGCAAGAAAAAAAATTTCTCCCCCTCTCTGCTCAGCGCCCCTTCAGCGAAGCGGCAGGAGAAATGGAGCCCCTTCCATTTCTCCTCCCACTTCACTGAAGGGGCGCTGCGCAGAGAGGGAAAGCTATGCAGCGCCTGTCCAGTGAAGCGAAGCCAGGAGAGCAAGAAGGATCAGTGCGCACCGACCCCTCTAGCTCTCCAGGCTTCAATGAAGGCAACCCGAAGCCTCCGGAGCGCAGAGAGAGCGATCCCTCTGTGCTTTGGTGGCTTCACATTGCTATTGCTGAAGCCTAGGAGCCTGCATTCGCTCCATAAGACGCACACACATTTCCCCTTAATTTTTGGAGGGGGGAAGTGCGTCTTATAGAGCAAAAAATACGGTATTCACCCACTTTTGACAAAGTAGACATTTGTGTCTAGAGAATTCTACTAATAATTCCACTGGGGTGTCTTCCTTTGACATCTTTGGTTTGTAGGCCTGATTGCTCCAGCATATCTGATGTTTTACTTCCTATGAGTAACATGCTTCTTTCATTCTTTCTTTTTTGCAATGCTAGACCTTTATTCCTTCAAGTCTTGTAACATGCTTCTGCCAGTAATTGATATTTTATGGGCCTGCAGGTCAAGGTGCTTGTTGCTTTCTCATGATTTATAGCGCTGGTTGTGCAAAAGCATATGTCTGTGAGAGAAGGAAAATTCCCTCTTGTAATTCTTCTTTCCTTCTCCTCTCCTTTTTTAAATTTGCTCTCATGCATGATTCTTGTTTCACTTACGAATGATGTTCTTATTTTAACTGATTTACATAAATGTAATATTTTCCTTTCAAAGTCCTCCAGCTAGAATCCATTCCCTAAACATGGCAGGTTGCATTTTTGCCTCAATCCCGTATATTTAAATTTGTAATCAATGTTATTCCATAATACATATAGGCAGAGAGAGAGAGAGGAGAGAGAGTTGAGCACCCTTCCAATGTGAAATTATGCTAGAATGCTCTGTTTTCAAAAGATCTTGATATGTTTCTAAATGATAATAATGCTTTTCCTTTAAAGAATATATAAGGTAGGAAGGGGCAGACTTGTAGGATCAACTTTAGACCTTTAGATCCACCAACAAAAGCCAGGAAGAAAATGGTGGCTGGGAAACAGAGGTTGGTGCAAAATAAGGGTCAAAGAGGCAGAGTCAATTACCCACAGCACCCAGGAGCACAGAATAATAGACCAATATTCTCACCTTTTTATTTGGAGCCTGGAAGTGTTGCCAAGTGAGCACTCTAAGACCACATAAACCATGATCTAAGCACATATGCATATAGCTAATTCTTAATGTTTGAAGAAGTCCTATGCCTGGGCATTTTCAATGCTATCTGTGGGATACATACCTAGAGCTCAAGTAATGGAGAACCAGACCAGAATGGAGTGAGACATGAATGCAGACATGGCCATCATATGATTTAGTTATATATAAGCAGGAGGTTCTGTAATAATGAATCACTTTTATCATACTTATGGTCTTTGTTTAGTTCCATTACATCAAATCAGTACATTTAAGTGAAGAAAAGAAACTCAGGGTATTAGGCTTACGGTAGTTCTCCTTTAGACAAAAGGAAATGTTGGTCAAGAAATGAAAAAGGTTACAATGTAATAACTATAGAATATGGGTTTATTCTCTTTGTCCATAATCAGCCCAGGGAAACGAGCACAATGATGCGCTTTAATTATTGGTGTCATAGCTTAAGGGAGGTTTCCAGTAGGTCTGAAACGAAGTAGTGCAAATGCCACGACTCAGCAAATATTCTAAACTGGATGCAGTGACTCAGCTTGCCACACCCATGCAGAATGCATCAACTCAAGTGGTTAGCTTGGTCCATAGATAATTCTCTCTCCCCCCCCCCCCCTCACCCCTGCTGCTGCTGCTGCAGAAGTTCCCTGTGAATGCCACAATTTACAATAAAATATGTATTGGTAAAACACAGAAACAGAAATACGAAGTGACCAAAATGGAGACAATGTACTTCCTTCTTCTTCTTTTTAGTTCCCTTCATGTGGTTTCAAGCGTTTAATTTTTGTCATTATAGAACAAATACAAATTCTCTGAGGAGAAAGAGAAGAAAGTCTTAAAATGACCTTTTAATGTAAGTAGAACCAGATCTCAAGGAACAGAAGAAAACTGCGGCGACTGCCTTAGGATAATCAGAAAACACAGGAAGCTTAAATCACTTTTGAACCTTTTTAAATTTTTTATTTTTTTTACATTAACATCTTGGTTTCTTTTTCATGCAGAGAAAGAGAAAGTGAAGACGAGGCATTTGTAAAGTAAATGAGAATTCTGGCCAGTGTTTATATTTGCATTACAAATCTAATTGAAGCAAAAACCATTTTAAGCATCATGCGTGACGAAATAGTTTTGTAAGCCATTGGCAAAAGTTTGTCCTAAGTGGCCCAGTGATGAGAGTTCCTGCAACATTTGGCAATTTGTATTGCAATAGTGTGTCGGCACTTTAGCGACCCTAAAGATTAAACATGCACAGGTGCCCTGTCACATCTAGTTGCATCCTCAGTATGGAGCAGGGGAGGGGCTAGGGTGTTTTTTTTGGGGGGTGCAACACTACCCTAAGCACATCGCACCAGCAGCAAAATATCAGTCATATCTGCACTGCACACTTAAAGCACTCCCATTCCACTCTAAGAGTCATGGCTACCTTTCCCAAAGAATCCTAGGAATGGCAGTTAATTAATTTCATGAAAGTTAGTTAGAAAATTCCAACTAACCACAGTTTCTGGGATTTGGAACATGGGGAGCCAGGACTCTTAAAGTGGAATAAAAATGCTTTAAATGCATGGTGTCGATGAGGCCCAAGACAGAAAATGGCTTCAAAGTGGCCACAACTTTATTAGTAAAGATTTTGGTCAATTGTACAATATGAGCGCTAAGTGTTATTCAGAGGTTAGTGAAATGGCTACAACCTCATATAACTGGGAGGAAACCCTATTGAATATATCAAAGGCCTTACATAGGAATGGACTGCAATGCTGCTGTGCTTTCTCTTTTATTTGGATTTTAATGACTGTGAAGTCACAGCCCAAAATGACAGGAAAAGGTAACCAAGCTGGGTTTATTTTTTAAATTCCGAGATAGTTTCAACTCTCCTTTTCTGTTTAGGAGCTTCCTGTTATCTGAGCAGCGTTCCTCATGTCACTTGCAGATGACTGCCTTAGTCTGTGTCTGTTTCAGTTGCTCTGTACCACGCCCAGCTGCAACCATCAGATAGATGCTACCAGGAGCTTTAAGAAAAAAAGAGATTTCAGACTTTTTAAAATACCAAGTATTTCATTTTTAAAAAACAAGCAAGTAAACCTCAAAAGGCAGGTACAGTGAGCAAAACAGAAACCACTTCATTATCTGAAACTTTGCTCTTTCCAGAAATTCACCGTGTCACACTTGACCTATGTCACTGAAAAAATGTCATGTCATGTTTGAGTTTGCTGTTTTGCTTCACTGATCTTCAAAAGACAAGTATATTTCAGTATATATTACGGTAAGCAGGAACTGTAATGAACCATGATTGAAATGTATGCGAAGGAAGATACTTGTAGTCTTAACACTGCTTGGGAATTCTTACTTCTCAGTGCATTTAAAGCTGCCATGCTGCTCTTATGGCTCCATATCATTCAGGATGGCAGCAAGGTTTGGAGGAAACCTTTAATGGTATATTTAGAGGAGAGTACTTTTGTCTTATTTTAAGCTGATGTGCCATTTAATCTGATTTAAGATACCAAACGAGGCACTTTAGCAGACACTGCTTTCCATGGCATAAATGCTTGTGGTTGAGTCAAGGCTTTCATTTACAATGTAACCTTGCTTTTAAGACTTTCTCTTTTTTTACTGAAATACCCAACAGCTTTAATTATATCTGTGCGGAAGTAGGGATGTTCTTCATGCTCCTTTTTGAGACAACCAACGCAATTCTGATAGCAAAGACCTGTTGTGACAAGGTAGTGTTGAACAGATTGTGATTTCAACCTAGTCATAGAAATGAAAGGGGATTTATGGCAGAACGGAAGAAGAAGTGTCCTGTAATTAGAAGCATGGATAGAGAAACTGTGGGCCTCCAGATGTTGCTGGGCTCCAACTCCCATCATCCCATACCATTTGCCATGCTGGCAGGGGCTGATGGGAGTTGGAGTCCAGCAATATCTGGAGGGTGTCAGGTTCCCCACTGCTGATTAAGGGGCAACACATGAATTTATAAGGAAATACCCAGGTGCAAAACGTTAATGGCTGTTTAATAGAAAGTTGCCACAGCAGCCATTTTGAATTGAGAAGTGCTGTTATGGATAATCATTTTCCTGCTGGTCTTCTTTCTACTCCAACCTCCCACCCGATCATCTCCCCCACTACATGCCAGATTCAATACATGTGTTTACTTATATATGCTTGCAAAATCATGTGTAGAACCCCACATGTAAGGAGAAGGGGTCAAGCTTGGAGTGGGGGTCAGTTTGGAACAAAAAATGGTTGGCACTGTTGGCTATTTGCAGTGTGGTAGCGCTGCAGAGAGCTTGCTGGGGAGACCATGCATTAAAAAGGGACTCAAAAATAAACAACGTTTTAATAAGAAAAACAAAAACTCCTTTTACACTAAATACATTAACAACCAAACCAAACCAGACCCAACCACCAACCCATCCCCCAGGGTAATGGGAGAGCTAGGTGCTGCTCCTTATATACTACACCCAGATGCTGACACACCTTAATCAAATACAACTCAGCAGCACCTGCTATGTTTCACAGCTGTAAAGCTGGGTCTCGTTATCTTGCTCTGGCCCTTGCTCTGGCCCCTTAAAGACATACACATCGGGTGGAACAATGATGAACCTTTACATTTAAAGAAACCATTCAACAGGCACACCATTTTAAAAATAGAGATGTGAGACTGGGGCAGAGGTGGCTAGGGAATACAACAACAACAACAACAACAACAACAACAACAACAACAACAACAACCATATGCTACCCATCTGACTGAGTTTCTCCAGCTACTGTGGGCATCTTCCAGCAAATTATAAAGCCACAGTAAAACATTGTACATTAAAAAACTTCCCTATTCAGGGCTGCCTTCAGATGTCTTCTATAAGTCAGATAGTTGTTTATTTTCTTGACATCTGATGGGAGGATGTTTCACAGGGCGGGCGCCACTACCGAGAAGGCCCTCTGCCTGGTTCCCTGCAACCTCACAGTGAGGAAACTGTGAGAAGGCCCCCGATTGGTGGATCTCAGTATCCAGGCTGAATGATGGAGGTAGAGACACTCCTTCTGGTAAGCACAGTTAGCTGACAAAAGGTAGGATGTAAATCCAGGTCTTCATGATAGAAGCCCCATTGACTATGCATGGGGCCATTTTGATGCCCCTAGTATTGCCTCTGGAGCTCACCTTATCATCTGACAATTGTAAATCAATATACTTCTAAATCTTCTGCAAAAAAAGAATTGTAGTTTGAAAATGAAATTCCACATGGGAGTTGAGCCCGTTGGGATTCAGTGGGACTCGTTTTCCATGTAACGTAGGGCTGCACTTGCCTGCTGCTGCTTTCCTTCTTAGTCAGGGATGGGAACGCCTTTCAGCCTACGGGGCCACATTCCCTTGTGAGGAACCTCCCAGGGGCCACTTCACAGCAGTGGGCAGGGTCAGAGTCAAAAGTGGTCTGAGCAAGAGATGTGACACTCACCTTTGGGCAGTTGACTAGCCACACAAGTCAGAGGTTTCTACATCCTCCCCTCTTATTTTCCCACCGCTCATTCAGGAAACAAGAGGCATCAATCCTGTTCAAGAGCAGCTTCCAGCCAACCAAAAGCATTCAAGGATGGTGCGGAGCGGAGCAGGGCAAGTAAAGGATATGATCTGGGGAGAAAGGGCCTGGCTGGAGAGACAGAGGGCCAGCTAGAAAGCCTTGGAGGTCCACATTTAACCCACAGCTCTGATATTCCCTATCATTCTTCCAAGACATTCTTTAGCTTCCGCTTTGATACATATTAATCTAAAAGAATGGATTTCTGCTATATGTCAGAGAGTACCATGGTTAATACCAGACCCAGTTAATACTGGGAACTACAGGGGAGCCATTAAAATGAGAGGGGTGGCCATGCGAGCTTTAAAGTGCCTCAGTAGGTTCCTAGATAAGGGAATGCAAAGAAAACTAGAGCAGGATTCTAACGGCTGGCAAATGCGACAGAATATATTTGCTGGGAGTGGGATAGGGAATATGCCTAGTGCTCTGTTTTTTTGTTTTTGTTTTGAAGAGGATTCTGTTGAGACAACCCAGGCAGAGGCTGGAAATAACAGTGCTTTTGCATGCAGAACAATTCAAGGCACAGGCTTGTCATCACTTTGCAACGTTCTGCTGGCATCTGCTCAAAAACGCACTGGAAATTCCTGAAAGGTGATCCGCGAAGCTGGTGGTGAGAAAGAGCCAAACACGGCCGAGTGCCTTTTAAAAACACATCACTAAGAAACATAATAATTAGGAGTGTTGTCTAAAGTTTTTTGAGCTGAGGAAATGTGTCTGCTTTATCCAATCCGTCAATTAATCCTTAAAAAACCCACTTATTGTTGTATCTATCTTCCAACAGTCTTATAAATACTTGAATCTCCAGGCACCAGAGAGCTTGCTGCAGTTGTGGAGCTAGAAACTTTCCCTCTAATGTGCTCATGCTTTGCACATGTAGGAAAATTCAAGAAAGGGAGTCATTCAGTCATGCAATTCTCCACATGCATTTTGGAAGTTACCAGAGTCTCATTCAGGACTACACCACATGTACTACTGAATTCTGGGTAACCCCTTGGGTCTGGACCCAACAACAAAAAATGTAAACCTCATTGGCAAACTTTGAAATCTCACAAAACTCACTCTTTCTCTTTTCCTAATCCTGGAGCAGAGATGGAGAACCTGTGACCATCCAGATATTGTTGGAATCCAACTTCCATCTGTTCCAGCCAGTATGGTCAGTGATGAGGGTGATGGCAGCCATAGTCCAACAAAATATGGAGCACCACATCTTCCTCATCGCCATCACAGAGCCAACTGGCAGCATGTAGAGCCAGAAAATTAGATAAGCCTAATTCATGGGTAAGAAATAGACACTTAGGTCTTAGGGTCCTTCCGCATGGGGGCTTAATATTGCAAATGAGTCACTGTGAAATTGCAATTGTGTTGTTGGCACATTATAATTTTCGGAACATCAGATTTCAATGGAAAGAGTAAATCCAGATTAAATGAGGAAAAAATATAGGTTGGCATTTTGATCACCATGTTATCTTGTGGATGCTGTGAAAAAAGAGTTACCGGTACATGAATGAGATGCACTATCCCACAAGAAGCACCAGTCTGGAAGCACCCCTAGAATTCAAGGAATGGCAGAGAGACCTGACAGGTGACACTGGTCATGCCATTTCAATGATCCAGCAAGGGATTTTTTCCCCCAGCCCAAGGTCCAGATGGAGAATCAGCTCACACCTCCACGGGCCATTTTTTATAGGTGAGCCGAGCCATGCACCTGTCCATCACCAGAAATTGTTCTTCAAAGGGGCTCGATGATGGTGAGCTGTCTTTGCCCGTTTGCGGGCTCAGTGTGGGTTCAAAGGTCGGCAAAACTGTTTGCGAAGGAAAACATGCCTCTTTGAATTCAAACCACACCTGAAAGTGGACTGCTTCAAAGAGGCTCGCTGCCAGTGCCCAGCCAATCAGTGCTGTCAGCAAATCTTACTTGCCAAGGAGCCACTGGGAGTGGACTTCAAGTGCCTGATTGTTCTTTTGCAGCTGAGTCTTTATCTGCCCTACATTTGATGTCACTTATGAGGTCTGCTCTGGAAAAAATGGCCTTGCAGACCCCTGGCAGGCCTAATTAGGCTGGAGATTCCTCACCTCTGACATCTAGGTTTGGAGTTACATCATGTAGTGAAAAAGATCAGGGAACATTCAGATTGGAGGAATGCCAAGTAGCACTGTGATGAATATATCTGAGCTGAAGCTGGAGGGTGTGCAGCAAACAGATACAAGCAGTTCGGAGGGAAGCACAAACTGGATCCATTGATGCAACCTGCAATTTTAATCTGTTGCACAGAGAATAGAGCTCAGCATGATTGTGATGCTTTGAGCGCAGAAAAGCAGCCCAGTTATGTTTCCTGGAGTTAAGAAACAACTGTAGATGTTCCTCAGGCTGATAAGTTGTTACCCGGCCCAGTGAGTCCTCAGAATAATTCTATAAGTGGTTTTTCACCATGACTAACTGCCAAAGAGTGCTTAAGAAGTGTGGAAACATTTTGTCTCTATCTTACCTCCACATGCTGCATCTGAACCACTCCTGAAGATCCTTGAAGTTTCAGAAGTCTACTGGGTGTTGTGTAGACCTGCTTTCAAGAAGAGGTTTTCAGAAGTTCTTGCTTCTGTGTAGGGTTTATCATGCTCCTCTTTGGATCATGGACCTTGTCATCATGCCTGCACTTACGATGATTCAAAAGCAGTGAAAATGCACAGGGGTAATCTTCCTCCCAGGATTTTACTGCTTCAGTCTTCAAACAGGAACATAGGAAGTTGTCTTATGTTAGTCAAGGCAGGCATGCTCTTTATGGCTGAACTATGGACTGCACTTTTAAATGCTATTTGGGAGAAGGGTTTTAGTCTAACTCTCTTCTGCATGTATTAGATTTCCTTGTCCCTATTGGATCTACAGAAGCTGATCCGGTTTCTGATTTGATCCCAGAATGGCCCACTTTTCCTTAGTATGTCCCTATTTTCATTGGAGAAATGTTGGAGGTATGGGTCTAGCCACGGTGGGTCAGGGAGAGGCAGCTGCCCCCCAAATCAATAACAATCAATATAAATACCGTACATAGCAAACTGAGGTTCTCCCCCCCTCTAACATAAGGCCTGCCGCTGCCCCCAACAAAAATCCTGGCTAACACTCATGGTTGGAGGGTATGGAATAGGATGTCCCTATTTTCATCAGAGAAATGTTGGAGGATGTGGGATTTTCTTTGAAAATGAAAGCATCTAAACGTGGGGTCCCCAAAAATCAATACAAGGTAATACAGTCATAGGCAGGTTATACTGTAAGGGTTTTGTGGCCTGAATCAGCAGAACTCGTGATCAAAACAAGGACATCTACCCAGCACGTTTAGTTTGAGGTACCAGTAGAACATCAAGAAAGAAATGTTTGTGGTATAGGATAAATGTGGAAAATCAGATTTGGGAAAGATAGTAAATGAAGCCATGAAAAGAGGAGAATTTGTCTCTATTATACATTCCTTCTAGGGAACATTCCGTTTTCAGCATAATCATATTATATGGATTTAGAAAAGCATTGTACTAACTTGTATATTGTGAATGATGTCAGCTAGCAGGTATGCGCCTTAATGTGAGGACATTCTCATTTTAGTTGTTAGCTCCTTTGTACATGTTAAAAATGTTCTGCTCGTTTGTTATGTATGTGTGCTCCTTTCCCTGTTCTGCTGGGACCGTACCTCCCCCCCCCCTTTTGAGGTCAAAGCCAAATGAAAAGCACCGAGTTGTCATGAGAAATGGAGAGTGTCAGTGAGCACGAGACGGACAATGGTGACGTACGTTTTCCTCCGCCCAAACATTTCCTCGTCTTTCCAAAGCCACGTCCGACATCCTCCGTTTGCTTGCTGTGACCTGGCTGAGATGCTTTGTGCCCAATACTTTGGCAGCAGCGACGATGCACATTGTGCTTGTGAGGATGAGAAGGAGATGATGACTAGCTTCTGAAGTCTGTCAACAAACAGCTGATGGCTAGAACAGATGCTGCTGCTGCCCAGAAAATGTTCTGATCCTTGATATATTTTTTTATATTGAAACTGAATTATTCAGCTTACAGGGAATTTGGCAAGAGATAATTCACAGGATAATGGAAGTAACTGATGACAGCACCGAGATCATTAAGCCCCTTTCATTTGCAACACCACCAGCAAGGTTTTGGCTCCTTTTCAGATGTGTAAAGCCTGCTCCTTGACACACTGAGCCACTAATTGCCTCCAAAGTTTCATTAAAAGCAGATGCATTGCTAAAGAGCAAGTATTAGTCACACGCCGTTCAGAGTACAAGTAGATTTTCTGAGCATGGACAGATTGCCTGTCTAACAATACGAAAAGCAGTCACTAATGAAGTGACTGTATTCTTCATTGTACACACCTAATTAATATGAGCAAAACTGAAAAGCCTGTTGGGAACATGTTATAGTGATTGGATAAAAGGAGACTAGGGGAAAAGACGACTTTGTAATAAGATAAAATGCCATGTCTGAGCATGAATCCTGAGCAGAGTGCATTTGCGTTTCTTTCCCTCTTTTTAAGAAGTAATGGTGACCATGATCATGTAGCAGTGAATGTTTAGGCTCATGGCAGATGGACGTACTATAAACATTTGAGTGATAACTTAAAGCCAATCTGAAATATACTCAGAGTCGCAAAGTGATTTCATGCTCTTTATTCAGCTCATAGTGGTGAGGAGGAATGAATGAATGTCCCCTCAAAGTATCTGCTTTATATACATTATTTACACAATGGGCTGCACATGATTGGCTCATTCTGGAATTCTACTGTAAGCCAATCAGGTTGTGGATTCACTTCTATCTGGAGCATGATTGGGTGGTTCCTGCCAACCAATCATACTGCTGCATTGTTCTAGGACCAATCAGACTGCTGCAATTTGGATCCTATTGTTCTAGGATCAATCAGACTGCTGCAATTTGGATCCTATTGTTCTAGGACCAATCAGACTGCTGCAATTTGGATCCTATTGTTCTAGGACCAATCAGACTGCTGCAATTTGGATCCTATTGTTCTAGGACCAATCAGACTGCTGCAGTTTGGATCCTATTCAACTCAGTACATAACACCCCTCCCCTCTAAGTTCCAGTCCTGCCCGGGAGGTCGCATTCATAGTCCTCGAGGTACGCCGGCAGCCTACGTGTGTGTTGTGGCCTGTGGTGTTCCCTGGTCCGGGGTTCAGGTTCTGGCTCGTGTTCCAAGGATGCTGGCTATGATGGGCCTGTTTGGTCTGGCACAACTGGCTCGCTCAGTCGTGGTTCTGGTTCCGGTGTCCTTTCGGCCTCACTGCCCCTCTGTTCCCTTGGGACTCCTCTGACCTTTCCTCCTCCTGGTTTTCTCCCGGGAATCGTCGCCATATCTGGTTGCAGTGGCGGCGCCAGCATTGCCCCCCATCCGTTAGCACCTCGTACGACACGGGCCCAGTGACCCTGGTGACTGTGGCGGGTATCCATGCTGGGCCTGCCTCAAAATTCTTTGTGTACACTGGGTCCTGGGCCTCGAAGGTCCAGGGGTTCCTGCCTTCCCCCACCACTACCTCATCCTGAGCTCTAACGGGGTGAAGGCGGTCCAATCTGATTGCAAGGCGCCGACCCATTAGTAGTTCAGCGGGGCTCCGGCCAGTTGTTGAGCTGGGGATGCTGTGCAGTGCTAGGAGGAATGTGGCAAGGCGGTACTCCCAATCCCCTTGCGTCATGCGGTGAAGGGTGTCCTTGGTGGTCCGCACCATGCGTTCTGCTTGGCCATTGGTGGCAGGGTGGAATGGCGGCGAACGGATGTGGCGGATGGCGTTCTGCGCTGTGAAGGTTTGGAATTCTCCTGACGTAAATGCAGTCCCGTTGTCTGAGATGAGAGTGTCAGGGAGCCCGTGGGTTGCAAACAGCCTGCGTAGTACCCGGATGGCTGCGGATGTAGAAGTGGACTGTACCAGTGCGACTTCCAGCCATTTGGTGTAGGAGTCCACCACTATGAAGAATGTTTTCCCCTGAAAGGGGCCAGCGAAGTCCACATGCAGGCGTGACCATGGTGCTCGGGCGGACTCCCAGGACTGGACTGGGGCCCTTGGGGGATTGGGGCGGGATTCTTGGCAGGCCTGGCAGTGTTTGACCCAGGCCTCTATCTCTCCGTCGATCCCCGGCCACCACACATAACTCCTGGCAAGGGCCTTCATTCTTACTACCCCTGGGTGTGTCTCGTGTAGGGCTGTGAGGACCCTTTTGCGGAGGGGCTGGGGAACAACGACCCTGCTTCCCCATAACAGGCACCCCTTATGGGCCGACAGTTCATGTTTGCGGGTTGTGTAGCCAGCGAATTCTGGCCCAGGGCTGCTGCTGGGCCATCCCCTCCACACCCAGTCCAGGACCCGGGAGATGACCCTATCTTTCTTGGAATGGTGTGTAACTTCTTGTGCCTGAATGGGGCGGTTGGGAAGCAGCTCCAGGCTCATAACCTCTTGTGCAGGTGCTGGTTCGGGGCCTGTTTCTGGTAGTGGTAGCCTGCTGAGGGCGTCCGCATGGCCCATCACCTTCCCCGGGCGGTGAATCAGTGCATACTGGTAGCTGGCAAGGAAAATTGACCACCGGAGGACGCGAGGAGACAGCACTTGGGGGGTCTGTTTTTGGGGGCAAACAAGCCAAGCAACGGCTTGTGGTCAGTCACCACGGTGAAGGGCCGCCCGTACAAGAAATCATGGAATTTTTTTACTCCCTTCACGATTGCCAGCCCCTCTTTGTCTATTTGTGAGTAGTTCCGCTCGGTTGCGTTGAGTGTCTGGGAAAAATATGCTACCGGTACCTCTCTTCCATCCGGGAGTTGGTGTCCCAGGACAGCGCTAATGCCATAGGGTGAGGCGTCGCATGCTAGCACCACCGGTAGCCTCTCGTCAAAGTGTGCCAAGACCGAGTTTGAGACAAGCAAGTCCTTGACTGCCTGGAATGCGGCCTCCTGGCACTGGCCCCACACCCAAGGGGCCCGCTTGTCCAGGAGTCTGTGTAGGGGCTCCGCTACCGCCGCCTTGTGGGGAAGGAAGGAATGGTAAAAGTTCAATAGTTCCAAGAAGGCCTGAAGTTCAGTCTTGTTCTTGGGTGCTGGGGCATCACAAATGGCCCGTACCTTGTCCCCAGTCGGGTGGACCCGTTCTGCGTCCACCATAAATCCCAGAAAGTCCACCTGAGGCACTCCTAGTAGACATTTTCCCCGCTTCACCTTGAGACCCGCCGTCTGGAAACGGTGCAGAACGGTGCGGAGGCGGTCCTCAAACTCCTCTGGTGTGGGCCCAGCAATCAACACATCATCGAAGAAGGGGGTGACGCCAGGAATCCCTTTAAGGAGCGAGTCCATTAGATTCTGGAATATGCCTGGTGCCACACTGACACCGAATTGCAGCCACTTTACCCTGAACGCTCCTCTGTGCATCACAATCGTCTGTGCCTCTGCTGTGGCCTCATCTACTGGCAGCTGTTGATATGCTTGGGCCAAGTCCAGCTTGCCAAAAATTTTCGACCCAGCCAGGGTGGCAAGGACATGGCTGACCACTGGCACTGGGTATGCATGGGCCGTGAGGGCCTTGTTTATGGTACATTTGTAGTCTGCGCAGATGCGGACCGAACCATTAGGCTTGACGGGTGTGACGATTGGGGTTTCTCAGGGGGCATTAGGCACCGGCTCCAGCACTCCTCGCTCCACGAGCCGGTCCAATTCCTCGTCTATACGGGGTTTCAGGGCGAACGGGACCCGGCGGGCCTTGAGCCTGACCGGTTGTACTGCGGGGTCAAGCTGTAGAGCAATGGGGGGGGCGTATACTGTCCCAATTTCCCATCGAAAACCCCCGGAAATTCCTTGCATATGGCGTCCACGTCCACTTGTAAGGTAGTGTGGTTCACCCCGGTGATGGCTAGCCCCAGTGGTCCAAACCATGCCAATCCCAGTAAGCTAATGTAGGGGCCCTTGACCACAAGCAAGTCCAGTTGCCGCGTCTGCCCTCAGTATTGCACCCTGAAGGTCTCCACCCCCATTGTGGGGACCTTACGTTTCTGGAAGTCCCGGAGGGTGAATGGGGCTGGCCTGAGTTTGGGACCCCCAGTAGGACACAGTTTCCTTAAGGTCCTTGCCGAGATTATGGATAGAGTTGAACCCGTGTCAAGCTCCATGTGGCATGGGGCCCCCTCTATCTGTACCTCTACATAAATTTTCTCTACGTTGGGGTGGGGCACCGTCGAGTTGCCTTGGTGTGTTGGGCCCCGGGACCTGGGGCTCTTGGATTGGTCATCTGATGCCTGGCGTTGGGTGGGCCGAGCTCGACACACCCGGACAATGTGTCCCAATTTTCTGCACTGCCTGCACTCTGCGTTGCGGAAACGGCAGGTCCTCCTCTCGTGACTTTCCCCGCAGCTTGCGCAGTTCCCTCCTTCTCGTCGAGGCAGCTGTGGTATGTGAGCTGCTTGAGTGCGCTGCTGTACTCGGTGCACCTCCTCCTTGTCAGATCCTGAGTCGTCGGTGAGGTCTTTGTGGTGGACCCTCGGTTGGGATGGCAGGCTCGGCCGTGCCTCTTGCGTCGACCTCTTGGCAGCTTCCGTTGCCAGGACCTCCTCCAGAGCGACCTGGAACATTAGGTCCTTCTTAGCGTAGAGGCGTCGTTGCAGCTTCTCATCCTTCAGGCCAACGATGAGGCGGTCATGAAGCATGTTCTCCAGCTCTGAGAAGTTGCAGAACCGGGCGGCTTGGTGGAGAGAGGTCACAAACCCAGTTATGGTTTCCCCAGGGGCTTGCCGCTTTGCGTAGAAGGCATTTTGAGGAGCCACCACTGAGGGCTGCGGCGAAAAGTGCCCCTTCAGCTGTTCCATTATTGTTTTGTATGGAACAGTAGCAACGTCTTCAGGCGCAAGGAGAGCCCGGGCGATTTCAAACGTCTCCTCTCCGCAGATGCTGAATAATATTGCCCTCTTCTTGGCGTCTTCTTCATCGGTGACCCCTTTGGCTTCTAGGAGGAAGGTGAAATGGGAGGCGTACGCTTCCCAGTCTCCAGATGCTGGGTTGAACGGCGAGAAGCTGCTGTCGGTTGCCATTCTGAGTTCCTTGTGTCCCGGAGCTGAAACCTGGATACACGGTGCGAGGCAGCGGTGCGGCAGGTGGCGGTGCTGCGGTGCTGTGTGTGGCAGTCAGCTCAGCGGGATCCCATCCTCGTCGCCAGTGAAATATACTCAGAGTCGCAAAGTGATTTCATGCTCTTTATTCAGCTCATAGTGGTGAGGAGGAATGAATGAATGTCCCCTCAAAGTATCTGCTTTATATACATTATTTACACAATGGGCTGCACATGATTGGCTCATTCTGGAATTGTACTGTAAGCCAATCAGGTTGTGGATTCACTTCTATCTGGAGCATGATTGGGTGGTTCCTGCCAACCAATCATACTGCTGCATTGTTCTAGGACCAATCAGACTGCTGCATTCTGAATCCTATTGTTCTAGGACCAATCAGACTGCTGCAATTTGGATCCTATTGTTCTAGGACCAATCAGACTGCTGCAATTTGGATCCTATTGTTCTAGGACCAATCAGACTGCTGCAGTTTGGATCCTATTCAACTCAGTACATAACACAATCCATTTTATTGTTGCTGTTTAGTCGTTTAGTTGTGTCCGACTCTTCGTGACCCCATGGACCCGAGCACGCCAGGCACTTCTGTCTTCCACTGCCTCCCGCAGTTTGGTCAAACTCATGCTGGTAGCTTCGAGAACACTGTCCAACCATCTCTTCCTTTGTCGTCCCCTTCTCCTTGTGCCCTCCATCCTTCCCAGCATTAGGGTCTTTTCCAGGGAGTCTTCTCTTCTCATGAGGTGGCCAAAGTATTGGAGCCTCAGCTTCAGGATCTGTCCTTCCAGTGAGCACTGAGGGCTGATATTACATGGACAAATTGGGAACTCCTGGCCATCTCTTGCTTAGTCTGTTGTCTCATCTGGCTCCCTTCATGTCTATCTAGCACTCTGCTTACCAAATGAGCCACTTCTAATGTCTCTATGATTAAGGAACACCCTTCCTGAAATCCCTACACTGATTTCCTGCCTGCTCCTGGATTCAGCATAATTTCTTTGTCCTTACCTTCAAAGTCCGTCATGGCTTTTCCTGCCCTCCAGCCTGTTATCTCTTTGCTCCTTTATCTCTCTGCCCATGTTCTTTGACCTTCCAGTTCCATCACCTTCAGCCGTCCAAAGGTGTTTTGCTTCCTCAAAAGATGGCACCCCTTCTCCCTTATTACACCATTTGCTTTGATCTGCTTCTTAGAGCATCTCTGTGAACCTTTCCCTCTTAGGAGCCATCCACGCTATACATTTAAAACAGTATCATACCACTTTAAGCAGTCATTGGTTCCCCCAGAGAATTCTGGGAACTGTGACCTGTTCAGGGTGCTGAGAGCTGTTCGGAGACCCCTTTCCCCCCCCCTCACAGAGCTACCATTCCCTGGGAACAAATTCCACAGTTTAAGAAGAAATGCCATGGTGTACCTGTAGCAGCACAACCAGACGGCTCCATCTGCCCCAGCTGCAACAAAACATGCCTCTTCCATATCAGTCCCCAAAGCCAAAGCAGGTGCTGTAACCTTCCAACAGTTTGACTTCACCCCAAGGGGCACTTCTCCATTGCTTCCCAAGACAGTCAGATGCCAATAGCTTCTGTGAGAAGCATTCTTTCTTTTTGTCTAGACTGAATCGCTAAACAATGTAACTTAAACAAACACAGCATCCTTCCCTTTTCTACCCTTGCCTTCATCTTTCTACCCATCTACTTGTTTCTGTTTGTTTGTTTGTTTGCTTGCTTGCTTTGTGTCTATTTTCAGATTGCATGCTTCTCAGGGCAGAGATTTGTCCTATAATGTGTAAAATGCTAGGCACACCAGTGACATTACAACTACTACTATAATAATGATAACAAAGGAACAAAGAAGCAAAACAGCAGAATAAGAAGGAATGGCAATTTGAGTAGAAATGTGTACGTTGATATCCTAGTTGATATCCTTTAATGGCATCTTATAGAATGAAGCCACGTTAGTATTTCCTTTTCTTCTGAATTTCTTATATTTGTTTCTGGTCCACTTTTCAGTGATTCTACTGCTTCGTATCTGGTGAGCCAAACATGAAAGCAGATCAGTCATAAAAGTTAACAACTGCATAGCAGGTTCAGCTGGTTATATGCCCCAAACTGGTTTTCAGAAATATATGCAACGTAGTGAAGTATATAGTCTTTTTCTTACTTTTTAAATAGTTGCTCCTTTAGCTGAGTTGGCCTCATCTGTTGGTCCTAGGAAAATGGATTGTGAATATGGCCATTATTTATCATCTCCTATAGCAGAAGCCACAGACTGTTGGCCTGTAGAGATCCATCATCACTGCATTAATCTAAGACAAATTGTGCAGTTATAGCACCACTTGACCTGAAACATCAAGCTGGGCACTACTTGTGTAAGTGCTTACCGGAGAATTTGAGGTGCATAGATTTATCACTGGGATTGACATGTGACAAGCTGGTGTGCAGTGGTAAATAAAAGTCTGTTTTGTGAGTTTATGGGGGGGGGAGTTGAGAGCGCGCAGCACAATAGTAGCTACAAAGACTAGAATATTATCAGTCTCCTGCCACAGAAAGTTGAGAAATTATGGTTAAACTAGAAAAAAAATGCTTAAAATGTTTAGGTTTGACATTTTCTTGTGCCCAAAGACCCCAGTGTTGCTTCCTGCCACACTTCCTCTCTCTCTCTCTTCTTTCCTGACTGTGCAGTCAGAATTGAGTTTGGTTCACCTGGTGGTGAGGTTAGAGCACTGAATGTGCACAAGCAGGAGTGCTGGGTTGGCTCTGGCAGTGTACCAGGGCTGCCCCAACCTCACCACCTCCCTGTCCTTCCCTGTCCTTCCCCATCCTGATAAGTGACAACAGGGCCGGTCCACACATGAGGCAAGGTGAGGCAATTGCCTTGGACAGCGGGATGCACAGGGGCAGCAAATCCCAAGGTAGATCTTTCCCCCTCCTTGTTCCTACTCTACTTCCTGCTTTATCCCAACCCTTCCTCTGGCTATCTTAAGAGCAGAAGAAAAAGGAGCTAGTGCTTTAGGAACCCAACAATACAAAACATTTATCTCTACCAAAAGAATAATAAAAAATGAAAAACATGTTAAAGTTCATGCTATTATAGTAATTTATTTATTTTTTAAAATGGAAGGATACCATACAGGAGCATAGATAACAATCCTTAATAAATGACTCAGTCTGTTAATAAATTAAATTTGAAAGGATGGAAAGAAGATTGACATTATATTACCTAATCTGCTTCAATAGCGGAGTTCTAGCCTTCTCCACCGAGAGACTGTAATACTATTTTTGTTTCATCAGGAATATGAATGCTGCTTGTGAAAACAATAATAATGATGATGATGATGATGATGATGATGATACCCCGCCCACCTGACTGGGTGGCCCTCATCACTCTGGGCAGCTTCCAGCATATATAAAAACATAATAAAACATTAAACATTAAAACTTCCCTATACAAGGCTGCCTTCAGATATCTTCTAAAAGTCAGATGGTTGTTTATTTCCTTGACATCTGATGGGAGGGTGTTCCACAGGGCAGGTGTGACTACCAAGAAGGCCCTCTGCCTGGTTCCCTGTAACTTTGCAGCCTTCAGGGTGGAGACGCTCCTTCAGGTATACAGGGTCAAGGCTATTTAGGGCTTTAAAGGTCAGCACCAATGCTTCAGATTGTGCTTGGAAATGTACTGGGAGCTATTGTAGGTCTTTCAGGACCGGTGTTATATGGTGTTATATGGTCCGAGCGGCAGCTCCCAGTCACTAGTTTAGCTGCCATATTCTGGATTAGTTGTAGTTTCTGAGTCACTTTCAAAGGCAGCCCCAGGCAGAGTGCATTGCAGTAGTCCAAGCGGGAGATAACTAGAGCATGCACCACTCTGGTGAGACAGTGTGCAGGCAGGTAGGGTATCAGCCAATATATCAGATGGAGCTGGTGGACAGCTGCCCTGGACACAGAATTAACCTGTGCCCCCATGGACAACTGTGAGTACAAAATGACCCCAAAGCTGCGCACTGTGTGAGGTTTAAGGTGTCTGGTACAAGAAGGCCACAAAGTGTTTAATCAATGCATATACCTCATTAGACACTGTCTAAAAGCCAGTTTTCTTTTCTGGGTTTCATCTTAACTAAAGGTGTAATTAAATAAGAGATTGTTTTTACAGGCACAGACCCATATTTTAACCTAAACCTTTAATCATTATCCATATTGGAAATAATTTTGATTCCAGGTGGGACTTGCTTATTGCAGAAAAAAAACCCTTTTGATAGAGCCTCACAAGAAATAGCCTTGCACTCAACGTGATGAAGCATCTCTGCTTGGGAATACAGATGCTTAGTAATGTTCCATAAAGGCTTCCAATAAATGAGACAGCATTGCCTGATTTCCTATGAACTTACAAAACAGCTATAAAGGATTAGTAGTCTGTAAAGCACTTACAATTAACTTGTCCAAGGAACAAAACAAAAATAGAAAAGTGAGAGTCTTCTAGCTGAATCCTAAGAGATCAGAGCTATGCAGCATGCTATAAGCAGCTCGGTGGTTTAACTGCTTACTTACGCCTTGCTGCCTCAGTTTCCCTTATTGAGTAATGCAAACTTCTGAAATGATGACGGGGAATACTTTTGGGGCATTGTAGTCTGCTTTTGCAATGTCTAATGTGAAGTAGATTACTAGATCATTTGGTCAATTATTGAGTAACAGATTGATTGACTCCATGGAGAAATGCCTTGGGAAAACAAAGAGGGTTTTCCTCTTGGATAAAAGTAAAGGTAAAGGGACCCCCCTCACTGGAAGGACAGATCGTGAAGCTGAGGCTCCAGTACTTTGGCCACCTCATGAGAAGAGAAGACTCCCTGGAGAAGACACTGATGCTGGGAAAGATGGAGGGCACAAGGAGAAGGGGGCGACAGAGGATGAGATGGTTGGATAGTGTTTTCAAGGTTACCAGCATGAGTTTGACCAAACTGCGGGAGGTAGTGGAGGACAGGGGTGCCTGGCGTGCTCTGGTCCATGGGGTCACGAAGAGTCAGACACGACTAAACGACTAAACAACAACAACAACAAAGGGACCCCTGACCATTAGGTCCACTTGTGACCGACTCTGGGGTAGCGGCACTCATCTCGCTTTATTGGCCGAGGGAGCCAGCATACAGCTTCCGGGTCATGTGGCCAGCATGACTAAGCTGCTTCTGGCGAACCAGAGCAGTGCACAGAAACACCGTTTACCTTCCCGCCGGAGCAGTACATATTTATCTATTTGCACTTTGACGTGCTTTCGAACTGCTAGGTTGGCAGGAGCAAGGACCGAGCAACGGGAGCTCACCCCATCGTGGGGATTCGAACCGCCGACCTTCTGATCAGCAAGTCCTAGGCTCTGTGGTTTAACCCACAGCGCCACCCGCATCCCTCTTGGATAGAACTGGCTACAGTCAACTGAAGACTGGTGAGGGGACCACTGTAAGAGCCCATTGTGCTATCCTGGAATAACTATGAAGATGTGCCCATAGAAGAGCAGTTGTCAGCCCTCTGTGGTGAATTGTGGAGATCGCTAAACTGAGGGTGTGCTCAGACAGGAGCTTCCCATATTCATGACAGGGTTTAGTTCAGGGGTCGGCAAAGTTTTTGAGGCTTGGGCCACTTCACGGTCCCGCAGATGCCGCGGTGGGCCGGAGTGCGTGTGTACGTGCATGCACACACATGTGCAAATGCTATTTCTGGCACTCCTTCTGGCGCGGAGGAGGCGTGCGCAGCTTCCCATTGACTGCAGGAACTTGAAGCTGCTTCCAGCAATGCCCTTCCTATGTTCTCTCAGCTTGAATCTGCTGTTCCTGCGCCAGTCTGACAAATGAAATTGTTAGACAATACCTGAATACCTCACGGTTTTGTTGCACAAAGTTGGGCAATTCATAACAATAGGCACAATGGAAAGTATGGAATGGTTAAGCGGTGAGGCCCATAAATGAGAAAAGAGTTATCCTATGTAGCAGAATGGATTGTGCACTGATAGTCCTTTTTGAAAACCATGCTAGAAATAGAAACAGCTATTTTGTTAACCCTGAAAAAATGTGAAGTAGCTGGATTTCATCTTATAGAATGTACATTGTTTCCTTCCTCTGCTTTATATAGGGAAATGTGTCCAACAATAGAATAATTGTGCTTAATACACGCCCCCTGCCCTGCCTCGGGCTGAAGTGCTTGTTAACAGAGGGGTTACAATAGTACATGGTTTTAATTATTATTCATTCATTATTATTCATTCAGCTGCATAGTCCAGCCCTGCCATCTCAAAGGAGAGCAACAATCAAACAGCTACAAATAAGATAGCCAGTTAGCTTTAGGGAAACAAGAAAAATAAAACTTCAGTCTTTATTAAAAGCCAACCGAAACAGAATGATTTCACATCATTTTTAAAACTCCAGGTTTTGTGAGACTCCAGGTGTAGGAAACGCAACAGTCGCTGAGCTGCTACAGAGGATACTTTTGTGTTTCACCTGGAAGTGCATACAAAAGAGATGCACAAATGATTTGTACAGCTCCTAAATTTGCTTCTAGGTTGTGTGTGAAGCAGGAAATAGCAGGTGTTCCTTGTTGCAGACTTGCATGTTCTTCCAGAAGCACTGTGTGTGTCCCCCTTTTGCAGGACATGTAGGGAAGTGTGTTTAATTAAGTGTACAGCACCTGAAGATTTTTGCATTCTTTGAGGGGCTTGGGCAAAACCATAATATTTTTCATGGTTGGACTAGCTCATCATGAAGGAGAAGAGGTGGCACAGGATGGCTGCATTATTATTTATTTTTATTTTGCAGGGGGCGGGGAAATGTCACCACTTTAAGCAGTGACAGAGCTGCAATAGCAACCCAGCAGTGTTTCTCGCTGAATCACAAACAGAATGGCCAAATGGGAGGGATACTATTCTGAGGAAAGCACCTATGAGAATACTTGGGAGGAGAGGGAAGTCTGTGCAGGTGCCTGCCTGGATCAGGGCTCAGCTGAGAGCCAGGAAGTGGAGGACCTCTGCCTCCCATTTAGCCTCTTGCCTGAGTCAGATCATCACTGGAGCAACAGCTCCCTTGGGACTCTAAGCTCCTGTTTATTGCCGGCCAGCTGCCTGTCTCTCCAGAACCGGGCAAATGCATACTGATGGGTCATTCCATGCTCTGAGCCCCTAAGCAGCAAGGGCCTTTCATCCCTGCTAAATGAATGTCTGTCAGCATGCGGGCCGCAGGAAAGATAACCTCTAGGAGCACAAAAATGCGATTTATTAGGCCCAACACATTTCGGTCAAGTTCTTCAACCTTGACACTATAAAATATATAAAAAAATACATTGCCATTTGAATAGTTTTATTGATAAAATGTAGGTAAAATACTGCCAAGTATTACAAAGACAATGGTTGTCAATGGGATTTACCTCTTAAGATTCTGCAGCAAGATGGAATCTAGGATTTCCTGATTTCCTCATGAATTGCACATAACTTGAGCTGTGACTGATACTTCTATAACTGCAAGGCTTTAATCTTCGCATGGTTCTCCAACTTGCCAACATGCATTCTGTGCAGAGTTAGTGTTGCTCGCCTCCCAAAATGCTCCAGATGTCAGTGTGGAAAATTAGTTTCAGGGTCTCTTTGTTTTCTTGCTAGAGGACCCATTGATCCTGCTCTCTAGTTGAGATGGACTTCACTTCTTACAAAGCGAACACAACCACTTCACCATACCCCAGATTGTGTGAGACAACACATAACAATCTGAGCCTAAATAACAATGCAACAGAGTACTGAGAAACAAAAATAATTCTTTTTGAATCCAGTTGAACTGTGTGTTGAATTGGGTTGGGTGTTAATTAAATTCAAAAAACACCCAAAGGCATCATAACTAATTTACATTAAAGGCTCTTTTATATCAATGGAGTAAACACAGGCAGCTTGGTCTACACACCCAGAGGTGCATTTTAAAACAAATGTTCTTTAATCACTTCAGACGCCTCCAAGGACTCACTTGGTGCTTAAAACTGGCTCATTCAGGTCAAAACTTTAAACCAGCAATGCTTTGCAAGTATCACTGCTCTAGTGCACACCTGGAGCTCCTCTGGTACATTTATTTATATCTCTGTGTATTTATCTAATTAAGGTCTATACCATTGTTTGTAATAAATAATTTCAAGGCAGTTTACGCATGTAATGTTGTTAAAATTAAAACTATTATAAAATTATTAAATATAATAAAAAGGTGAGCCATCTACCGACAGCACTTCAATTCCCCCCCCCCCCCAGATTCAGTCTTAAGTTTATTGCCCATGAACTTGCACACCTTCTTTTTTGAGCTTCTGAGTAACAGCTGAAGCTGCCCATGGTTATTGTTCTTTCTGCATATTGAAGTTTGTGTGTGCAGAAAAGTGAAAATGGTTTTAGGGCCTCCCGGTTTATGGCATCATGATTTTCCAGCATAAATGCCGTTGAAGGTCTGGTTCAATGAGGCCAGCATGCCACCTTAAAATATTCTTAGTGCAAAACCATTAGAGAGTCTCTTCTGCTCTGCCTGCACAGTCAGATGCACAATGCAAAAGGTTTTCCAGCATGTGTGCATTAGTATTCTTCATGCTCATACGCAGCATGATATTCCCCACTCGGTCTGCTGTTCTGTGAAAGCACATTTAAAGTCACACAGACCGTACTACGGATCCAAAAACTAACTGCCAGGAAGAAATGAGCTTACAATTTTAGGTGGTCAAATCTGTCCATTTTAATGCTAATTTTAGGCACAATCCATGCCCCCTTGAAATATCCCTTTCTCCCCAGTCCCTATCACTATCTGTCTCTCAGTTGGTAACAAGTATAGCTGAGCAAAAAACCTCCCACACCTCCCATACAGAGATCATGAGCTGACAGTGTGGTCAGACTCACCTGACATCTCTCTGGTTGCATTTGTTGCATATTGAGATGGACAGGGGGCGGTAAGAGGAGGTGATGAGGTTGATACAGTGCAACTGCACCAGCAGAGCCAATACAGCGCACTTGCTGGCGTGTTTGTACCTCACCACCCTCACCGCCCTCTCTCACTCTCCATCCTGGTATGCAGCAGCGACTTAGCCCAAAGGAGATCAGGTGAGCAGTGTGGCTCCACCACGCCACCCACTACTGACTGATGCAGATTCAGTGGTTTGACTGTTCTCCAGGACTATGCATGCAGGCTACTGTACTTAACGGTGTGAGCATGTCTAGGCTGTATGAATGGCCCCAGGAAGGAGCAAGATAGTAGAATCTGCATGTGGTTGGTGTGCATGGGCCTTCCTGTTCCAGGAAATGACCAGGTGCATTGCAATGTGTCCAGCAGGAAGTGATGTCAACAAAGGAGGAAGAGTTAGAGCCACATGACGATCCTGTGCATTTTGCTGCGTGAGCATGGGAGAATCTGGATTGTGGCCTTTCTTTGGGGATAATTTTGTTTTAGTCCCTGTGGAGAAGTCATATTTTAAAATGTGTCTAATGAGACGGTGTTTGCGTTATATATGCAATGTCTAGGAGTTCACTATGTGTGTGTAGTTATGTGACGGATTAAGTTTAAAATACAAAGGATCCACTGGTGGCTGGCAGTTAGTTGGTACTGAGTTATATTCTTCTTTCTTTGGCAATCACTCGTAGCTGAGTAAGATTGTCTTCCATGAACACAGTCTTAACAGTGAGTCGTAAGTGACTGTGGAGGCCAATTCTGGCTCTACACGTCCTTCCACAGTGGGGACATAGGTTTCCAGGCAAGAGTTCATCACAGTGAGGGTTTGCCAAACATGCCTTCCTCTTAGCTCATTTCTCCTTTTCGCCCTGAGTTTGTGCTTCTTCAAAGTCCGTGACACCTTTGGTAAAGGCTGTTCTCCAGTTGGAGCACTCGAAGGCCAGTGTTTCCCAGTTACCAGCGCTTATGCTACTTTTTAGTTTTTTTAAATTTGCATTGAGACCGTCTTTAAACCTCTTTTGTTGTCCCCTGCTATTTTGCTTTCCATTCTTGTGTTGGGAATAGAGTAGTTGCTTTGGAAGACGATAATCAGGCATCTGAACAACAGGACCAGTCCAATGAAGTTGATGTTGAAGAATCATTGCTTTGACACTGGTGATCTTTGCTTCAAAATGTACATTGGCATTTGTTCACCTATCTTTCCAAGTGATGTATATTTTTTTCTGGAGACAACATTGATGGAATCTTTTGAGGAGTTGGAGATGGCGTTTATAAATGGTCCATGTTTCACAAGCATACAGTAAAGTTGGTAGGACGATAGCTTTGTAAACGAGCATTTTGGTTTCCCTGCAAATCTTTACTGAGTTATATAAGACTGGTCTGGGAACAGCAAGGTTCTTTTTATACTGAGTTAGAGAATGGTAAAATTGCACTTCTGATTGGCTCGTTGGATTGAAATTCTTGGTCACTCATAGGACAGGATTCTCTGCCACTGAAATCTGATTGGTCGAAGGGTAGGCTGGCTGGAATATAAATAGGCTAGTTCTCCCACAGCTCAGGGAAGGAGTATGACAGATTTAAACTGCTGACAAAAAGCGGAAGCAGAGGAAGAACCTGGAAGAGATGGCTAAAGGCAGGAATCCTACATCTGCTGCTGGAGCTGAAGCAAGACAGGCAAGAGGCTATTGAGATTAGGGAAAGCCTGGTAATATTGTCTGTCCCCCCAGATGCTAAATCATTGACTTAAGCCAAATATTGGCAGAGAGGCCATCTAAGAGCGGTGAGCAGTGAGGAAGAATTTTACAAGGACCTTCTGGAGCAGACCAGAGAAAAGAACTGCCTGCGAGACTGAATTATAAGACAACCAGCAGAAATCCTTAGTACTAAGAGGGACTAAGGGTAATTGGCATATACATTACCTTTGGGCTAAGAACGGAGCTTTGCAAATCCGCTCATGTAGGTGTCTGTATTTGAAAGCAGCTATCATTTAAAATATCAACCTCCTTTTAAAAGCTAGCATAAGCCTTAAAGAGACAGCAAGCAATTAAGTATAGTATTTATGTTACCTTATAGCTAATAATAAAGAAAGAACATCTCTCTCTCTTTTTTTTTACTTATGAAGTGTGTCTGGCTGGTTTTGCACCATATCTAAAGTACCACAGCTACTGGGTTATACATTAAATGCACAGTATAACTATTTGATGGCAGTGCTTTGAAGATGAATCAGCAGCAGTAAATAAAAGCTGATTCTCCACACATTAAAGAAAGCTAAATTTCTACAGTCCCAAGGTGCAGATTACAATCCATGTGTGCCTAACTCTAGGGATGGGTGGATCTGTCAGTTTTGGTTTGTCTCAGTTTCTCATTTCCTTTACGTTCAGTTCTCCATGATTCCGCATCACTTTGCGATTTTTGTTGTTGGTGCATTTGCTCTTCAGGTAGAGCCACCCGTGGACACGGGTGGCACTGTGGGTTAAACCACAGAGCCTAGGGCTTGCCAATCAGAAGGTCGGCGGTTCGAATCCCTGCGACGGGGTGAGCTCCCATTACTCGGTCCCTGCTCCTGCCAACCTAGCAGTTTGAAAGCATGTCAAAGTGCAAGTAGATAAATACGGTAGGTACCGCTCCGGTGGGAAGGTAAACGGCGTTTCCGTGCGCTGCTCTGGTTCGCCAGAAGTGGCTTAGTCATGCTGGCCACATGACCCAGAAGCTGTACGCCGGCTCCCTCGGCCAATAAAGCGAGATGAGCGCTGCAACCCCAGAGTAGGTCACGACTGGGCCTAATGGTCAGGGGTCCCTTTACCTTTACCTAGAGCCACACGTACATTTAAACCATATGAGTCTTGCAAAGAATAATGGAATAATGGGAACTATAGTTGCCGCCTCATGGAGCTACAATTCCCAGCATCCTTAAACTACAGGTCCCAAAATTCCTTGAGAAATCATATGCTTTATATGTACATTGGATGTGCTTTCTGTTGTGTAAGTGGTCTCCTCCTGCTCCTCCTTCTTCACAATCTATAGGCACCCACTTTAAAGACTTCTCTTGAAATTCAAATAGTTCCAGAGAGGTGTGGCTAGTTTGGCCCATGTAGCCACTGCAACTCAAAAAGAAAGCAATTATAAAATATGTTTTTATTATCATTTCCACCATCAGCCCCCACCTGCAACTATTGTGCCCAGTCATTTCTGCCTTTCATCACTTGCATTGTTGATGCCTATAGGATCTTGATGCCAAACACCAAGTAAGTCTCTATATATTTGAAGTTAATTTTGCTCTATATTTAGAGAGAAGCTTATGCTTCACTCACACCACAACTCCTAAGAAAAGATACTGTCTGGATTGGACCCAAATGGAATATAGCATGCCCTCAGTCAGGTATCTCATTGTCTCCTAAAATAAAGTTGACTACCCCTTCAACTTGATATTGTTCTCAACTAAGGTGAGTCGCAAACTGGGATATCTGGAATAAAGATGAAGCTTCCGTGAAACATATGTTTATATACTGTTCTATACTTCCTAAATTTTGGAAGAAAGTGCTGAATTGTATAACTATGACTGTTCAGAAGAAAACCTAAAATTTTCAGCAAAGAATATTCTTCTGAACCATATACCTGCTATATGGAAGTTAACCATGCGACAACAAAAAATGGATTTTATGTGCTCTAATGGTAGCCAAGGGGTTGTTATTGATGAACTGGAAGAATTAAGACATGATCATCCTTCAATCAGTGGATTGATAATATGAAAACACTTGCAACCTACAAACAGACTGCTTACAGACATAGACTCTGCTTGGATAAATACGACAATATTTGGAATGAATTTATGCAAAATGTAGTAGGCTATGAATATTTATATTAGTATTAGGAGAATAATACCAACTTTATAAAATAATGTATGGATTAGGGTATTTTTATATATATTCATATAATTTTTTCCCCTTTACACAGTTGTGTGTTTTGTTCTGTTTTTCTTTTTCTTTTATTTTTGTATCGTTTTATTGCTTTATTATTGAAAAAGATTCAATAAAGTATCTTTTTTTTTTAAAAAAAAAAGATGGATCCAGGAAACAAAGAAACAAACAAACAATCCACAATCCAGCTGTTTCGTGTTATTAGTGTTCAGTCACCCCTAAAACAAATGCCAAGTTCTCCGGAGTTGAGTCAGGCCGCTGAAATTAGAACTAAGCAAAAGTTATGCTTACATAATCAGGCAATGTGCAAAGAATATGACCTAGCATGCTGAGAATCTGTAGCATTCAAAGCTGCCAATGAGATGAAGCTCGGGGGAAACACAGCATTCGGGGACACCTTCTATTTTTACTGGTTGTGCTTTCAGAATAAAAGAGAGTTTTTAGCCATGGGAATGTATGCCTTTAAAAAGATTGTCCCGGAACTGAAAGCAGGAGTTTGAATCCTTTCACATCCCCCTAATACTTTTCATCCCCATTCCCAACACAGTAGCTAATCTTACAGCCTCTTTAGAGAGGCCTTTCCCAGTAAACTCCCTGTTCTCATCCCTCAGTGTCCCAAACCACGGAAATAGGATTATTCTATCTTCTAGACATGCCAACTCTGGGAGGAAGTGGAGAGTGGGTGAATTAAAAACAGCCTTTGAAGCTGCTGCCAGTGCAAAATGTAGTGGCCCATCTTTCAACAGGAGCAGAGAGTATAAAACTCCGATCTTGGCACGACTTCGCTGCCTGCCTGTTACGGGCGCAGCTCAAAAGTGCTGCTTTTTGACAGCTTCAAGGGCTCTAAGCAGCCAGGGACCTGCATGCTGGCTCTCATATGTTCTTCCCTGACCTTCAGTGAAGATGCCTGTGTAAAATAACCTTTCTTAAAAAGGCTTACTTTGGCCAGAACATGGTGTCCCAGGACAGAAGCCAGACATAGCTGTTTGCTGAATTTGGCAACTAGTAATCATCATGATCTTGCAAGAAGGGAAGAATGGGTGTGTGGTTAAGGCATAGGACAGGGTATCTGGGTTTGCATCCTCGCTCTCCAGCAGATTGTATGTCTGGTTTCAGGCCTCGGTTGCCCCACATGCAATTATTATGATTAACAAACAAATCACTTGATCATATCAAGATCCAATATATTCGTATTAGGTTGCATAGCAGATAGTCATAAAATGTAAAATAGTAGCAGCGCATGAAAGCTTTTGCAGTAGCAACTTTCCCCTGCATCAAGACTAAACTGCCTTCTAACTGCTCCAATTAAAAAGGATATATGGCGATTTCCTGAACTTCTGTTTCAGAAAACTCTGAGCAAATGAAAACATGACTAGTGCCATCTAGTGTATCTGATGTTAGACACAATTCCAGCTTTTATTGTTAAAGTGAACGTCTGTAATTTGAGGAATGTCACTGTCATCTTATTGTTGTTAGCATTAGTTAGTCACTCGATCAAAATAAAAAGTCTCAAAGTGAGTGGGCAACAAGATAAAATACAAAGATAAAGCACAACAATGCAAGGGGCGTAAGTCCTACATCTCCCCACTAAAAAATGAGTGCCATGCTAGAATTTAGCTTAGCCACCAAAAGTCTAAGTAAAAAAGAATGTCTGAGGCTGGTGTCTAAATAATGACAATGACAAGGCCAAGCACATTTTCCTGAGGAGAGCAGAAATGGGAAGGAGGAAATCACTGAGAAAGTTTGTTCAATGTGCTTATTGTGAGCATTGGCACCAGCTTGTGCCCACGATTGTGGAGGCCGACATCCCTCATGTGACGTCCTGCAGCGCAATGTCATGCAATGTTGCCTGACGTCGTGCTGCTTCCGCTGAATATTGAGGGGGCTCATACCCTCCTTAAAAACTTGAGGGGGAGGGGGAGTGCCTTCCTGCCAGGAGCTGGCGCCCCTGATTGTGAGTCTCTGAAAACACTATTTTGAGAGAAAGACAAAAACCTCTCTCTGCCCCTTTTCTCTACACCAATATTGGATGTATAACATACATTTTCCACAGGTGGCAAATTGTGGTTTTGTGTGACCTGCTTCTGTAAACAGAATGTAATACCTGTATGAACTAGAAAGTGTATTTGAGTTACAGTGGTACCTCAGATTAAGAACTTACCGTATTTTTCACTCTATAAGACGCACCAGACCACAAGACGCACCTAGTTTTTGGAGGAGGAAAACAAGAAAAAAATATTCTGAATCTCAGAAGCCAGAACAGCAAGAGGGATCGCTGCGCAGTGAAAGCAGCAATCCCTCTTGCTGTTCTGGCTTCTGGGATAGCTGCACAGCCTGCATTCACTCCATAAGACGCACACACATTTCGCTTTACGTTTTAGGAGAGAAAAAGTGAGTCTTATAGAGCAAAAAATACGGTAATTCGTTCTGGAGGTCCGTTCTTAACCTGAAACTGTTCTTAACCTGAGGTACCACTTTAGCTTATTGGGGCCTCCTGCTGTCACTGCGCCGCCGGAGCACGATTTCTGTTCTCATCCTGAAGCAAAGTTCTTAACCTGAGGTACTACCATATTTTTCGCCCTATAGGACGCACTTTCCCCCCTCCAAAAACGAAGGGGAAATGTGTGTGCATCCTATGGGGTGAATGCAGGCTTTCGCTGAAGCCTGGAGAGTGAGAGGGGTCGGTGCGCACCGACCCCTCTCACTCTCCAGGCTTCAGGAAGCTCTGCGCAACCCTCGGGAGACCGCCGCCACTTCGCACCCGCCTCCTGAAGGCTGCGCAGAGCTGCCTGCAGTCCCGGGGGGAGCACAGCTCTGCGCAGCCATCCGGAGCGGGGCGCGAAGTTGCGCCCACCTCCTGATGGCTGCGCAGAGCTGCCTTCAGTCCCGGGGCGAGCGCAGCTCTGCGCAGCCATCCGGAGCGGGGCATGAAGTCGCGCCCGCCTCCCGATGGCTGAGCAGAGCTGCCTGCATTCCGAAGCCTGGGGAGACCTGCACGACTTACCGCTGGCCTCCCTAGGCTTGCGGATAGCAGGCTGTTCTCGGGGCTGGGATTGGGGGAAGCTCGGGCTTCCCCCGTGCCGGCCCCGCGCCTGCGGGGGAAATAATTTTTTTTCTTTATTTCCCCCCCAAAAAACTCGGTGCGTCCTATGGGGCGGTGCGCCCTATAGGGCAAAAAATACGGTATTTTTGGGTTAGTGGAGTCTGTAACCTGAAGCATCTGTAAGCTGAGGTACCACTGTAATACATCTCAGGTTCTGTTCTACATTGAATGGGTGCATTCAAATTGAGGGAGACATTCTGGCACTTTTAAAATACAAATTAGGCTTATTAAATGTATTGTTGTGAGGTTGGGGTTTTGGGGGGGGGGAGTAGGCTGTATGCCTGAGTCCCTTCTAATTCCTGGATCCACCAATGATTCAATTGTTGGAACAGCCAGGACAGCTTCTTGGTAATGCCCCCGCTAAGTATGGGTTGTTAAGGTGACAAAGGAAGTGGCTGTGTGCCAGAGGAAAAATGGGTGGGCCTCTTTCCTTGACTGGCTGGGCGTTAGATGGACAAAAGTCAGAGTATTGTGGGAGAGCTGGGCAAGAAGCAGGCTACAGGCAGAAGTCTGAGAGGAAGAGACATGCTTGAATCCAAGGCTGTGGCTATGGGAGAAGCAAGAGCTTCTTGGTGTGTTAAAACTGTGAGCCCCTCCACCATAGGTTCAGGTTGTATATGTGTGTAAATAAACCATATATCATAAAGACACCACAGTCTCCACTGTCCCGCATTCCAAGGTAACCTGAAACCTTGCACCACTGGGATATTGGGGTGGCATGCAACTGTATGAATTGCTTCCAACTGAAAGAAGTCCTGAAGCAATTTACTAGCATGTTAAAGAAAAAACCCAATGATAATAAAATAACATAAACATATTAAACACAGATTCAACAATATTATATCGCTGATGCTGAAACATTGACAAGGTTGGTGCCAGGCAGGCCTTTCTGAGGAGCGAATCCCATAAATCCCATGGGTAGTGTATCAATAAATTACTACTACTACTACAAAAACAAAATAAAATACCCATTGTCTTGTGGCCACCCTTGGACTCAGCATGTAGAGCGGGGCCTTAGGTGATGATCTCAGGAATTTCAAACTATAAAAGGGCCTTCTTGATGGTGGTGTCCGCCCTGTGGAAGACCCTCCCATCAGATGTCAAGAAAATTAACAACTATCCGACTTTTAGAAGACATCTGAAGGCAGCCCTGTTTAGGGCAGTTTTTAATGTTTGATGTTTTATCATGTTTTTAATATTCTGTTGGGAGCCGCCCAGAGTGGCTGGGGAAACCCAGCGAGATGGGTAGGGTATAAATAATGACAAGCAGCATTCTGCACTATCTGTAGTTTCTGAACTTTCTTCAAAGGCAACCCCACATACAACACATTGTAGTTGTCCAACCTGGACTTCACCAGAGCACAGCCAAAATAACACAGGCTATACACAGGCTAAAGTCGAAGAAAATGTTCATTTCTGTTTTGATGTAATTTTTGTTGTAAAAACATTGTAAGATGAAAAATTGGAAAAATAAAATATTAATATATATATAAAAAGACAACACAGGCCATCTCTAGATAGACAGTCACAAACATATTCCGTCACCCTACTTGTAGCCAATGCCCCATCTCTGAACCTGCTTTCATGCATCTGCTCACACAAGCAGGTTTAAGTCAGAGCAGAAAACTCATGTGAGATTGTGACTTCTCTCCTTTGTATAAGGGGGAGCGGGGATGCAATTTGCTTAGTGTGAGCTGTAGACAAGCATTTAGGTAACTATAAAACTCTGAATGTGTTGGTTTTTCAATAATAATAATAATAATAATAATAATAATAATAATAATAATATCTAAGCATACAGTGCCCTCTAGAGTTGATTTTTGGAGAACATTGTTATTTCACCACAGTTAAAATTTAATTATCACTATCTGTACTTTTCTGCATTGCATTTCACTGATGATAATTCCCACTCCCAAATATCTACATATTCCTGGAACTCAGGATATCACTTCATGCATCTGCTTAAGTGGTCTGAGCTTATGTCATAATACATTTCTTAGTCTCTAAGGTTCTTTGCTCTTTTTACTGCAATGGACCACACAGATACCAGCCTGCCCCCAAATTGCTAAAAAACATATTACCGCTTTCCAATCAATATAAATTGTTTGAAACGCTTTATCGCATGATCATCTTATTCATCCCCTCAGTTCCTGCTTCCGCCATCCTTTTCTCAGCTGTTGTCCTTTCACTTTCAGCGCTCTGTAATATTTATGAAATGAACTTTATAATCCCTGTTAATGTATGTGTTGCCTATGATAGTGTAGATGGAAACCTTTGCGCCCATTCATCAGGTGAATTTTTGCCTTATATCCTGTTCTCAAGTCCCCCTAGATATAAATGCATGTGGAGGATGCCTTCTATGAACCAGAATCAGTTCTGGCATTTGACTTGCCATTTTGGTGAATGGCTGTGAGAACATATTTTATGGCATCTTTTCCTACTGATGTCCAAAGCCAGCAGGAAGCAGTGGATCCAAAGACTGTTTAGATCGCATCACATCACACTTCTAAGGACAGATGAATGCAACTGATCATTTGGGTTTTTAATTAATTAATTAATTAATTAATATTTTATTAAGTCCGCTCGCGTCTCTTGATGAGGCAGTGTTGCTGGATGGAAGGGGCTTCACTGGGGCTCCGACAGTGGAATTCAAACAGTAGTGCCCTTCCTATAGGCGGTGGGGGCATATGCCCCTCCATTCCCTTCCATTTGCCTGCACCCTGCATTGGCGAATGAGGGTGCAGGCTGGGACATGGGCTGTCTGTGCCAGGGGCTGTCTGCCCATTTAAGCAGCCCACACTGGGGCACGGCCTGTTTGTTTCTGTGCTGGGTTCCCCCCCATCCCCCCCACCCACGGTTTACACTGATAGGCAATGACTTTGCTGTGGCTACTGTGGTCACCTTTCTTTACGGGGCCAGGTAGGAATTTGCCCACCGGGCTAATTGGCACTGACCTGGTGGTTTTGCCTACCTCATAGCAATTTCTCACAACTGGTTGAGCATGGGGGCAATCCCAAGTGATAATCTCTGCTGGAAACTGTACATTCAATAAATAAGAGTTTTTATCCCATAGGTTTTTGAATAAATGCATAGGTTTTCCATTCAGTAGGACTACTGAAGATGAATTTTGTCACAAAGCAGAGCAGTATTTCTCATGCTGCATTTTTACATTCATAAAGATACATGCCATTAATATCCTCAAATACTTCTCAAAGTTATAGAATTTTAATGCTGTCCTAATGTAACTAAAAATAATAATCATACAATGTGATAGGAATATAAAAATGTGATTTGAATATAAAAAATGGCAAGACTGAATGTCCTGTGTTGGATTCTAAGTAAACTAACATAGAACCAGATTGTAAAATGCATACTAATTTGTATGTAAATTTAGAGCTGGGTCTTTATTTCTATATCTTTGTCATGAGGGCATAGAATTTTGAGGATCTGCAGTTGTTTAGCAAATTTGCTTTTTCTTGCATTGGAACAGAAACAGCTGACAACAGCTTCCAGGGAAAATCAAAGGCTGAAACTGTTCTAAAGTAATATTAAATGGTGCTGTGCCATTTTTTCCCTTCAAAATGTGTACTGCGAAACTTTCCAATATCTTTCTTGTGTGTTTCCCAAGCATTTTGATAAATGGAAGACTGTCTGCCTGAATTACACAGTAAAATCAATATTCTACAGCGTTAATGATGGTTCAACCAACTTTGACATAATAATTTCACTCAGGCTGTTTATTTAAGGAATATGTTTATTGTAAGTAGGTAATGGTAAGTCTGTGACATTAATGGTTCGTAGACACATTCTTGGGTTTGGTTATATATTGGTAAAGTGTTATATAGGTTTAAGGTTGGTTCTGTGAATATTATTGTTTTCTTGTTCATTTCTTTAAAGCCCCACATAGAAATGACACACAGCCTAGTATGGAAGACAGCCAGGGGAGGATTAGAGTATGCATTTGTAATACTTATGTAGTACTAATACTATTAACAACCACTAGATGAATAATATTGATAATAACCGCTAGATGGAGCTCCACACTCTAAACTTGCTAATAGAAACCCCAGCTTGTTATTATAGTGAGTCTCAGTGTCCTGTAGCATATCAGTTTGGCATGATAAACATATTATTTAAATAATGCTCCCATTGGCCCAGATCTCTTATCTACAGAATATAGAAGTAGCCATGATAGTTAGTTTCTTGCAGCAAAACCAATACAGAGTTTTGTGGCACATTAAAGAACTACTGTAATCCTAGCCATGTCTAAAGGTAAAGGGACCCCTGACCATTAGGTCCAGTCATGGCTGACTCTGGGGTTGCGGCGCTCATCTCGCTTTATTGGCCGAGGGAGCCGACGTACAGCTTCCGGGTCATGTGGCCAGCATGACTAAGCTGCTTCTGGCGAACCCGTTTACCTTCCCGACGGAGCAGTACCTATTTTATCTACTTGCATTTTGATGTGCTTTCGAACTGCTAGGTTGGCAGGAGCAGGGACCGAGCAACGGGAGCTCACCCCGTCGCAAGGATTCGAACCGCCGACCTTCTGATCGGCAAGTCCTAGGCTCTGTGGTTTAACCCACAGCACCACCCTTAGGTCCAATTGAATTTCATGAGGGTTACTCCATGTGAGTGGCGTTAGGATTACAGTCTAATACATGTAGCTTAGGTCCATTGATTTCAGCAGCCTACTCTGAGTCAGGCTAACATTGGCTATCATCATTGACTTTTGTGGGCTAGAATACACTTCATCAGATGGGTAAATGTCAACAGGGGATTTATACAGGGTCATGAAATACAAAAAGTGTGCTCTGTGACCATTCCATGCAAAATAAGCAGAGTGGCCATTCACAACAGGCTGTAACTGGTGATAACATGATCACCGTTGATTTGGGATATCAATAGAATCTAGGATAACGGATTCGATTCCAGGATGTTTGTGTTTTCAGTACTGATTTGTGAAGAATCTGCAATAACTTTACATTTAAGCTTTAATTTAAAGGTCGGTACATTTTGCGTTATTTCCCCCTCTAATCTCACAATCTTCCCACCTGCATCTATCTATCTATCTATCTATCTATCTATCTATCTATCTATCTATCATCTATCTATCTATCATCTATCTATCTAGGTAAAAAAGGTAAAGGACCCCTGGACGGTTAAATCCAGTCAAAGGCGACTATGGGGTTGTGGCATTCATCTCACTTTGAGACCGAGGCAGCTGGTGTTTGTCCACAGACAGCTTTCTGGGTCCTGTGGCTAGCATAACTAAACTGCTTCTGGCACAAAGGAAACCAGAGCGCACGGAAATGCTGTTTACTTTCCTGCTGTAGTGGTACCTATTTATCTACATGCACTGCTAGGTTGGCAGGAGCTGGGACAGAGCAATGGGAGCTCACCCCATCATGGGAATTCAAACCGCCAACCTTCTGACTGGCAAGCACAAGAGGCTCAGTGGTCTATCATCTATCTATCATCTATCTATCTATCATCTATCTATCTATCTATCATCTATCTATCTATCTATCTATCTATCTATCTATCATCTATCTATCTATCTATCTATCTATCTATCTATCTATCTATCATCTATCTATCATCTATCTATCATCTATCATCTATCTATCTATATCTATCATCTATCTATCCTATCTATCTATATCTATCATCTATCTATCATCTATATCTATCTATCATCTATCTATCTATCTATCTATCTATCTATCTATCTATCTATCTATCTATATCATCATCTATCTAATCTATCATCTATCTATCCTACCTACCTACCTACCTACCTGCCAACTTCAGATAACGCTTCATAAATCACTAAAGTGGATTGTTGTCCATGAAAGTTTATGCCGCAATAAATGTGTTCAGTTTTAAGGTGCTACAAGCGTCTTTGTTGTTTTTGCTGTGATAGATGAAAGGCAGCAACCTTTCTGGAAACGATTATGTTAAGAAGACAATCAATAGGAAGTGAAATTGACAAATGCAAGAACAGCAGATGGTGCTCTGAGTAACAGAAATCTGATATTTGTCTGGAGATGACTAATCTTTCCATAGTTAGAGAGTTAACAAAAGTTAATCTTGGCTGTGACGCATTATTTGCTCACTCAATGAAGAGTTGGCACCACTCTTTCTGCTATTGGTCTCAGCCAGTCTGGTAAAAGGCAAGAGAAGCGGCAACTGTGATGGGATGAAAGCTGCTCTCTGAGTCCCTGGAGAGCTGCTGCCAGACAATGCTGGGTTAAATGGGCAAATAGTTTAACCTGATAAAAGGAAGCATCCTATGAAAATCCAGATAGTGTTTAATTCAAATCCAAAAGATAAAGGTGTTATGGTGCTCTTTTTTTTGCCCAAGTTAGAATTGAGGGGTGGAATTCAGTGTTGCGCCATTAGTCCATCTGTGCAACAACCAAACCAGGGGGGAGAGGGAACTTTTCACTTTGTTGTTTAAAGTACCAGACAGAGAATCCAGGACCATGTCAAAACTTTATGGAGGAAGATTATTGGCCCCTTTACTCACCTGATCCCTGTTCAGATGTTAGCTGCAATACCCATGTCTGGTGCTACTGCTTCCTTTGATAGAAAGCTACCATGGAGGAGCAACGAGCAAGTTGTCAAGACCCCAAGTTTCTGGGTTAAGGCAGCTCTCCCTTCTTAGACTAGAAGAAACAGATAGTTGGTCTTCTTCTTCTTCATTGTCATAAATGGTTGGTAGGGGTGAGATGGTCTAGTACAGCCTCCTCCATCCTGGAGACCTCCAGACTTTTGGGACTACAACTCCCATCATCCTTTACTATTGACCATCCTGGCTGGGGCTGATGGGGTTTGGAGTCCACAACATCTGGCTAACACCAGGTTGAGAAAGGCTGGTCTGGTGAGACTGATATCACTATTCTGCTGCACAGAATAAGAATTTAAATGCACATAAGCTACCGGTACATGGATAACCCAAGAGTGTGGGTGACATGGGCCTTTGTTTTGAAGCATGGTTAAAATACGGGGGATCCCTAACAACAGCTCATTTTTCCTAAATGGGAAAACTCTCATAGCAGTCATTTTTGTGTGTCTTTGTTTTCTAGAGTTAGAGGCATATTCTAGCCAGAGCAACAGACCACCCTTAATTTTAGCACCAAAATATGTTGGTGCCCTTTTATCATGATTCATTTCTTTCCAGTGGTTTCACTGACAACAGTGCCAGCCATGTGAAAAGCAATTAGGAATAGTAGATCAGCTCCTTGGGTGACCTAGAAAATAGTAGGCAGCAAAGGCAAATGGAACGGACCCAATAACAGCCTCTGTGTGTGCAACATGAAATGCCATAATTAAGTACTTTTCTCGGAGTCTGAACATCACACCCTCCCACACACTGCAGAGGTAAGTAAACAGGAAAGATCTTTGCCTCTGCAGGCTACATTTCAGTTCTGTTTCAGGTGAAATTATACGTGCCAACATTGCACTCTGTGGCAAAAAATAATGACGGGTCGTAGTTCAGTGGTTGAGCTTCTGCTTTGCAGGGCGAAAAGAGGGGAGGAAAGCCCCATTGAGCAAGCAGAAGTCTTGCACAAGGCTGATGGGACATTTGAGTTGAATCCTGAGAGATTGAGAATGCTGTGTATGTCCTGCATCCTAGGAGTGGCAGGAAGTTTTTTCCAGCAAAGCAAAAGTGGTGATTGGCTAAGCATCCCTTGTATTTCCTCCTATTATCTTGCATCTCTTTTATATAAATTTGTCACTGAGCCACGCACTATTTGACTTAGCTTTTGGAATACAGATGATGGAACATTCCCTTCTTTCTTAGCAAGAATATTTGCCATGCTATGCGTTAAGAGACTTCATGATCCTCAAAGGAAAGGATTCTGCCCTGGCTCACTGCCTTTAATGCGACTGACATATGGCATTGACTTTATAACTAGCCGAGCTTTTATTGCTTTATTCCACAGAGGAACTCTGGACTTCATTAATAAACCTGCAAATCTTTCATTCTAAGTGCACTTCCTTATCAGGCTGTACAGCCCTGCATTACTGCATGTTTTAGCATTCAGAACATTTTACTGATAAGAAGTATTGTTAAACAAAACATTAGTAGATAAAACAAGAGCAAACCCATTTATTCTTGGCTACCGATATCACAGCAAGGGAAAAGAAATCACTCTCTGCTGCGTATTCTTAGATATCTAAATAGCTGAAGTAGCTTCACCATTAAGAGCTATATAATCGTTTGGCTACAGAGGCCTTGTTCTTGTCTAGTATCGTAAGAGGAAGATAATACTTGTCTCCATCAAAAGGCAATTTGCCTGGCTGCATCTTAGGGAGAGATGAGAGGGCAAGGCCCACCTCCTGGGCCTGGCTGGGACCAGGTGGCATCTTGCTCCTCCTTTCTCCACCCCCCCCCCGCCAGAACTGTCTCCCCTCTTGGCCATTCCACCATTATAACATTATGTAATCTTTGGTACATGAATTTATTGGGCTTCCTCTTTCCTTCCTAGCTTCCCCCCTCCACCACTTTTGTCACTGAATCTATTACATCACACATCCTTGTTTTAAAATTTTAAAATGCCTCAAGTGAATGATCAGAAAGGCAGTGTTTTAACTGCAGAAAATAAGTAATAAAATAAATAGCTTGATAAGAGTAACAAGTATATTATTTACAGAAACATCAGCAAAGCTAATGTGAGATGAGCATACAGACTGTCTTTCAAACACATACAGAACAGTGCTTTTTTGCTGGGGGTACGCAGGGGTACGCATACCTCTAAACATTTTGTGAATCTTTGTACTTTTATCCATTTACTGTATTTATTTTCCCTGATTTGAACTATAAAATGGTGATTTTTCTTGAGTCAAAATGAGAGTACCCCTAAACATTTTATTTTATTTTTAGAAAAAGAGCACTGGGTTTGAAACAGACAAACTGTGCAATCCCTAAACAGCCCCCCCGAACACTGCAATCTGAGGCATATCTCTTCATTGAGTTCAATGGGGCTTATGCCCAGATAAACCTATGTAGGATTGCAACCCAAGTCCCTGTCTTGTTACACACACGCACATGCTTACATACACACACAATACACACATAAACACAGGTCAGTTGCCATGAACGTTTTGGAGGAAGGGTAAGATAAAAACATGATAATTAATCAGGAAGGGAGCAGAGCTGGCCCGCATGAGGGTGAGGCAACTGCCTCAGGAAGCACCCTGCCAATGGGCGGCACACTTGTTCTACCACCCAGCTCCAGTGTGGTGTAGTGGTTAAGAGCGGTAGTCTCGTAATCTGGGAAACCGGGTTCGCGTCTCCGCTCCTCCACATGCAGCTGCTGGGTGACCTTGGGCCAGTCACACTTCTGTGAAGTCTCTCAGCCCCACTCACCTCACAGAGTGTTTGTTGTGGGGGAGGAAGGGAAAGGAGAATGTTAGCCGCTTTGAGACTCCTTAAAGGGAGTGAAAGGCGGGATATCAAATCCAAACTCTTCTTCTTCTTCTTCTATTGCCTGTTTCCCTGCCCTCTAGGGGCAGAGAGTGGCTGAATCTACACATACATTAAAAAACGCTTTGAAAATGCTTTTTAAAAAAACATTTAAAAAAATATATGGAAATTGCCATTGGTTCAGCAGCGCCATCTAGTGTCAGATTTGTATAATGCACTTAAAATGCCCTTAAAACGTCATATTTGCAGCTCTATAGCCGAGTCCAGTGACTGTTGGCAACCTCTGTGGAACACCTCCCCTCTCGCTGAGTCAGTGAGAGGGGGTGTTCCACCATGCAGCTTTGCTGCTGCTGCTGCTGCTGGTGTGTGTGTGTGTGTGTGTAGATTTCCCCCCACCCCCAGCCTGGTGGTGTGGCAGGGCTTTGCATCGACTACAACTCCCATCATCCCTAGCTAGCAGGACTGGTGGTAAGGGGTGTTGGGAATTGTAGTCCAAAAACAGCTGGAGACAATTTGCATCGGCAAACAGCTGGAGACAATTTGCATTGGCAAATGTGTGTTTAGGTTGTCTAGTACACCTGACTGCCATCACAGTAGTTCTTGCATAATGCTGGTATCCCATGTTGTCTCTGAATGTCATCTTGTCCCAACTGCTTAAGTTGGTGCTGTTGCACTGGAATAGCCACCACTGTCAAATTCATTACAACAGCTTTCCGTTTAGCAGTAGTGCTGTTAGGTGATTTTAGACTCAAGACTCAATGGTTTCAACACCCCGGGATCTAATAGTCTTAGATGTCTTCATATTGCACAGGTAAAAAGGTAAAGGTAAAGGACCCCTGAATGGTTAAGTCCAGTCAAAGGCGACTATGGGGTTACGGGGCTCATCTTGCTTTCAGGCCAAGGGAGCGGGTGTTTGTCCACAGACAGCTTTCCGGATCAAGTGGCCAGCATGACCAAAGTCACTAAACCACATCTGGTGCAATGGAACACTGTGACGGAAACCAGAGCACATGGAAATGCCATTTACCTTCCCGTCACCTATTTATCTACTTGCACTGGTGTGCTTTCAAACTGCTAGGTTAGCAGGAACTGGGACAGAGCAACGGGAGCTCACCCCGTCACAGGGATTCAAACCTCCAACCTTCTGATCAGCAAGCCCAAGAGGCTCAGTGGTTTAGAGTCTTTAGACCACAGTGCCACCCGCTCCCCTATCCTGCATGACTAACCTGTGACCCTCCGGATATTGAGATTATGGAAGTTGTAGTCTAGCAACACCTGTAAGGCCAGAGGTTCAGCACCCCTCCTTTAGATGGCAATTTGCACGACTTCACTTGCTTCAAGATGTCACTGCTTACATTGAAGGGACTTCTTGCTCATTCTGCTGTGTGGGGCCCTATACCTCTGCCCCCAAAGTCCTGCTCTGAGAGCGCCATGACACTTTGAGGCAGTCCTTCTGTGCTTTTCTTCAGATTCAACCCTTCATGGCACTGCCTCGTATTTGCAAGCAAATGTATTTCACGTGACGTCTCTGTGTTGTGCTTCTTTACAAATGTTAAGACCACACACTCTGGGCTCTGCTATCACATTACGTTGTATTATGCTATGATTAAACAAATGTAAATTTTAACATCACATCACATCATATACATATGGCTGTTGTCAACCCAACAAGCCATCAAAAATACTTTATTGGACGAAGTTGTTTTGCTAAAATAAAAAAAAATGGTTTGCTGTCATTTATTATTTTTAAAGTTTGTAATAATTTATTGTTTTCAAATTGTGTCTGATAAAAGCTTTATGTTATAAATAGCTGTAAAGAAAATATAATTCCCCTTTGAGATAAGACATTCTTTATCTTTCATTTTACTTTTTCACAAAACACAGACTGGCACCAAGAAAAGACTAACAAAAATAATTTAACATCTATATAATGCACTCTAGGTTGGAAGCATTCAAGCAACAGAATTTGTATCAGAGGACTTTAAATATAGGTTTTATGTAATTTTAGTTACAATACGGGTTACTGATCTTAAATGAACAAAGCTAAACAAAACCAGGTATTCAGAAAGGGTTACAATCATGTACTGGCCATCACTGATGTTAATTAAGGTGTGCAGTGGTAATTTTCACATAATGAATAATTACTTGTTCTGCTGCACCCTAAAGGAAGCAGCCAGTAATTATCACAATCTAAGCTAGATGCTAATGAGGGCTAGAAGCACTGCATTATGTACAGTGTGGTTCCCAGGTTCTGATAACTTAGCAAAGGGAGGAAATTAGCATTGGTTTTCCAATTTCCCATTAATCATCCCATCTTTACTTCAACTGTTAAGACTCTCCTCCCTGGAAGAGAGGGGAGTGGTTGTGGGCGGGAGCCCGAGCTCCGCCCCTGGCCGGGGGGCCTTAGCCCCCGCCCCTCCTCACCTGGCTGGCGCCCACGCCCACTGGAGGCAGCCAACCAGGTGTCTCCAGGGGGCGTGTTTAGCAGCTTAATGCTGCGGCTCCAGCTCCGCCTCCTCCTCAGTCGTCATCGTCCCGCAGCGAGTCAACGGGATCGTCTTCTGCTGCCAAGGAAGTATTTCCCGAGCCAAGGAAGTATTTCATCTTTACTTCAACTGTTACATTCTATTAGGTTATTATATCATTGAACTTTCTGTTCCCTACCAGGGTTTCCCAAAGTTGGGTCTCTAGCTGTTTTTGGACTACAGTTCCCATCATCCATGACCACTGGTTCTGCTAGCTAGGGTTGATGGGGGTTGTAGTCTAAAAGAAGCTGGAGACCTAAGTTTGGGAAACCTTGATCTAAATGTTATTTGAGCTAGGGAACTTTATAGAAAACTCGCATCAAATCTGCCACTAGTTTTCAGTGTAAAGTTCATGGCATATGTTGAGGGGCAAATAGAAGGAGAAGAGGAAGGTTGAGAAGGAACTAAATTAATGAAGGGTGAAGCCCCTAGCAGCCAATTTTTCACTTCATACAGAGCCTCATTGCTACTAGAGGGATGTTCTCAAAAGGCAAGTGGGCATGCCTCATGGTGACAACCAATGTGATTAGCACCAAGGAGGGGGGAAAAGATTAATACTTGCTGTAATCAAGTCTGCATTTGTGCATGCTTTGAAGTTCAATGGGTGCGAACCAACGTCATCATGCACAGCTGGTTGGCACTACAGTTTGATTTGAAATTAGTATTACACAGGTAGCTGCCTCATATTGAGTCAGCTCCTTGGTCCACCTGAGCTCACTGAGCCAGTTCATTGGTCAGTATTGTCTACAGCAGGCATAGGCAAACTCCGGTCCTCCAGATGTCTGGGACTACAATTCCCATCATCCCTGACCACTGGTCCTGTTAGCCTGGTCTGCAGTGACTGACAACAACTCTCCAAAATTCCAGGCAGGACTTTTGCCCAGTCCTATCTGGAGGTGCTGTGGCTTGAAGTTGGGACCTTCTCCATGCAAGGAAGATGGTCTGCCAGTGAGCGATGGCCCTTCCCCATGACTGTATTGTATAGAGGAAAGAGAGGGGTAGAGTGGGGAGATGTTGATCGTCACTATTTATTCACCTAGCTATTCACCTTACATTAGTTTCATCTTAATGCGCTCGTTTACATTTTCTAAACTGTTGATTCAACAGTGTATTTTCTCCTTTGGGATGCATCTTCAACATAATAGATTATGGCCTTATTCTACACAAAAAATGTGCACATGGGGAAAAGGTACCATTCCGCTTAACACCCTGCAATTTATTCTTTTGAACCTTACCTGATGATTTAGCATTTCCCCTGGCAGTCACCATACCTGTAGCTAGATGCTGTGCGAGTGATGCTTTCTGCCACAGCCCTTTCCCACATTTTCTCTCCTGTCCTCTTGATTTCCTTTTCACTGCTCCTGCGGCCTCTGTGCCTGCATTTTGTTTCACTAGTTATTTCCTTGATGTCCTCTTTTTCTTTTTCTTTTTCTTTCTTTCTTTCTTTCTTACCTGTTTCAGCCGTGACCATGGTTCAGGCTAAGGTGCCCCCCTACAGACACTGCCTCACTTAATAAAGCAGCCAAGCCAGTCTAGGTATCTTTCATTGAAATGTTTCTTCTGCATTCGATTTCCATTTGTTCTTAAAAGCCCTTGTGCCTCTCTTCCCCGGTTTTTCATTTCTGACAAAATAGCCTCTCTGCTAGATGTTGACAAATGTGTCATACAGCAAGAAAATCACCACAATAATGCCAGATCTGGTTAGATTCAGCATTTGCTATTTATATTTAGTACTCTCTGGTCATATTAGGGCTTTCTCCCAGGAAGCCTGTCTCTTGAAATGTATGGACTTAGTTTTGATATTGGGGGGGGGGGGAGTAAAATTAGCACATTCAGAGCCTAATAGGGCTATAGAGTTTTAACACCAGCAAAAGGGCCTTACTGGACTCATTCGATCCTGATGCGCAGGTTTTGGCACGGTGCTATTCACATCTGCATTTCTTCCTGTGCCTTATTAAAGAAGACTGGTGCTGGTAGTATCCTATTTACATTTCCCAGGTTCTATATAATCCATGTAGATCCAAGCATGGTATAGGTGTTGTATAGGATTCTCCTAATAAGTGGATCAGGGCTAAGAGGTTCTGCATACAAAGTAGATAGTCAGCTGATTGTCAGTGCTTGGGCCCAGCTACATTTTTTACTTATACAGGTAGGTGGGTGTGGCTTGTTCCAAATGGTCTGGCAGGCATATTTAGGCATGTGGACCAGAGATGCCTCACTGCTCTTCTTGAACCACAGCGGTAGAAACTGATTGGCTGTACGGAAGAAATTTTTTTGAAGGAGCGTTTTTACATGTGAATCTAAACTAGGGCAGGGTGGGGGGTTGGGTCCACAGACAACCTTCAGTATTTGGGGTTGAAAGGAGTTGGTTGGATTTTGTGACAATACTGCCTTATTCCTTCTGAAAGGAAATCTTCTCTATGGGTTGAAGAACTCACTTAAATTAAGGAGACGTTAGATAATCGCTGGCTTTTCTGCTTGAAACAATATCCCTAACTACGATTGGTAACATAATTTTGGGGACAGGGCCTGCTGCATTCAATCTCTAGTGTTTTCTCAAGTTGGTGAATTTGTCTCATTCCTGAAGGAAGTTGCCTGTTCTCAGGATTACTGAAAGCTTTTCATAAAGTTATGATTTCCTCACATCTAACAAGCAGCCCAATCTCTTTCTCCTAAAGAAGATAGTTGGCATGCAGAAAGCCATAAAAGTGATGATGATGCAGATTGAATAAGTGGGAGCCAGTCTGGAATGATGAGTATTAAGAAGATGGGGTGGCTGTGAATGTTTCCAACCTAGTGCCTTATTCTATATATGTATATCTTAATCTTTTTCTTTCAGAATGTCAACCAAGGCTTGGAGTAGTCTGTCATCCCGATGCTTGTATGGTTTGGCAGTGTAAAAAAGGTCAACATAGTCACTATACAGAGACTCCTCTGAGTCTTTCAGCTGAGAGGCTTGGTTTAGTTTCTCAAGAGCTTGATAGTAATGTTCATAGGGAATATTTGAGTTTTCACTTAGCACCTTTTTTGGTACTTGATTCCCACCCATCTGGTCACGAAAGGCATTTTGCAGTAGCCGGAGCATTGCATCTGATGAGGCCACTTCCTGTAATTTATCTTTGCCAGTGGTACTTTCTGTCACCTTCCTTTTTCCACTCAGGTTCTCCAGTGTGGTGTGATCCTGAAATATATATATATATGTATGTATGAGTGTGCCAAATGTCAGGAGCCATTGAATATTAGCAAAAGGAAAAAGAACTCCACATGTTTAAAGCAAATGCTGAGCAGATTGGAAACCCCAAGTCAAAAGTTGAATGTTGCCTGTGGCGGTTGAACTCATACAACCAGCTGTTCATGGGCTGGGGGCCAGCACACTCAAGCTTTCCTCACAGCTATTATGTGCAAAGGGGCTATAAAACAGAATGCTCCATGCAGTGTGATGTGAGCTATCAAAGTTCATTTGTGTTCAGGTCTGGTGCCAGTGGTCAGCCAGGTCAGGCATTGTCTAAGAGCCTGAAAAGGGTCCCTCATTGCTCTGACCCAGCAATGCTTCCATTAATGGTGACCACCTGTCATCTAAATGTACCCAAAATGCAAGGTCTATGCTTCTATAAAATGCACAGGACCCATTCTATGGATCTATGGAATCTATATAGTTCATATCTATATATTGCTGGGGCACTGCGTTTTGGCAGATGGCCACCATGGTTGGAAGCTGAGCATTCAAAAGAGGAACCACCAGGGACATCTAAAGGTCATCAGGTTGGCAAACGTTGCATTAAGCTATCATGACTAACAGTTGCTGTTGCATCCTTCATGAATTTATCTAGTCCCTTTTAAAGCCATCTAAGCTACATAATAGCCATTGCCACATATTTTTGCCTGCCAATTGTGTACATTAATTAGATATACATAGACCCAATAATGGAGGAATTCCAGAAAGACAAAAACATTTTAAAAGGGGAAATTTCCTCCTGTTTGATTCTAATGCTACAAGGATGCTTCAAGGATGGGTATGATGAGAATAGATTGATACCTCTACAAAATCCGCCATCTTTTCCGCACCTCTCCTGTCATTTTGGACAGTATTGTATGATGTGTAGATGCGAGGTTTCTTCATGTGCTCAGGTCGAGCTGAAGTGCCATGCAAAATCAGCTTCCAGTTCACAATTCTTCCTTCATTTTGCAATCGTCTAGACTGAGGGGGTCATAGCAGAATAATTAGTCTTTTACATTGTACAGGTGGGTGACAGAGGAGAATAAACTGGTGGTGGCAGTGACTCCAAGTGCAACACAAATGGAGTGTAGGCCGGCTGAATAAACATTTTAACCATTCTACACACTGTTTGTTTTACTCTTTGAAATCTATACATTGTCCTGTTGCATTTATTTCTCAGTACCCCGATTTCTTCAAAATAAATACATGCCTGCTCTTTAAAGCAATCTCATGAATCATTGCTTCTGTCACAATGTGCAAAAATAAAGCATTGATCTTTTATTAGAAACCCTGATGTCTTCTTATCTCAGCTGAACTCCTGGACGATAATTTCCAACCAAACTAATGTGATAGGTATTTGCGGCGCTGATTATATTTCCTCGCTTCTGGCAGGAAGGGGCTTACACCCCTCGTATCATTTCACTCATGCACTTGACTGCTTCAGTAGCTTCCCCTGCTTACCGTATCAACAACTTTTAAAGTCCATGTGCCTGTTGGATTCTCTCCCCAAGTGTGAACTGACATAAAATCCCAGTCTTTAAAGCCATTGGGTGACTTATCTCTTTGCCGTTCGGCTAGTAAGACTGTGGTGGTCCCTGTATTAGAGGAAAGGAATAAGAATCCCAGGATAAGGTCACACGAGGAAAACTGATGAGGCTTAGCAGACAGTGATAAATACAGTGTCAGCTCTGGAGACACAGAACGACCTTGAGTTTCACAGTCTGTACCGCTTAGGTTCACTGAGGAATAAAGGAATAGCTTGTTGTCTCTCAAGAGCTATAGTAATATGTGGATTTGGGAATACTGAGTTCCTGTAGATCATAATGCACTGCCAAAATGATTCAGCACATTGAACAAATAAAATCAATGACTGAATACATTGTATACTTTCCTGGAAGTTTAGAAATTAGGCATTGAGATCCGTCACTTACAAAATCCACAACTTCTGACTGAACAGCCCCCCGCACTGCTTGACAAGCTGCTCATAAAGTGGGATGTGAGGAGGGACCTCAGCTTGTTATGCAGATATCCTTGGGCCAGAAGACATAAATAGGGATTCTCCAGTGATTGTTTAGAAACAAATGTTTGCCCAAGGACTTCCATGGATCCCTGCCATTATCTGCACCTTTCCACATCATTGCAAAACTCATCAAAACGAGTTAAACATTAGCTCCCTGCATGTGTTGAAAGAGATACTTGGGCCACACTACCAGCACCATCCCTGACATTGGAAGTCTTCTCCTGCTCCACTACCAAAACCCACACATTGGACACAGACATCTCAGCAGTGGAAGCCAGGTCTAAGCAGTATGCAAAGAGGTTTCCACAGAAGCTGTAGTCTTGATCACCCAGGGTTCCAGCTCCTGTGAAATCCTATGCATGGAGAGTCAACATACACCGAATTCCATTGCTTAGATATCCATGCCTAAGAGTAGGGCCAGGTAGACACACAAACTCAAGGATGGGGATAGTAGCATGGCTCTGCTTCTCCTTCAATATATAGTTGTTGTGCAAGATTGTAGGTTTTGCATATGTTGAATGGAACTAACAACATGTCCATTAATGTGTCGATATACTGCACAGGCAAAAGGAAAAAAGAAACTGCCATGAGCAGGGTAAATGGCCCTTAAAGACCTGAAAGTCTTGGCTTTGGCTTAGTTTTTCAGTAATTGGTTCAGATTTTATGATTGGGGAGTAAGATTCAGAATATAGTATTGGTGGGAGTACATGGGCTATGATCAGTGCCTTTGTCATTGATTTTAATGAACATAATAACATGCCTTATACTAAGTCATACCAATGGTCCATCTAGCTTAGTGTACTGGTGGGTAGCAGCTCTAAATTGATTGATAGCAGGTTCAGAAACAGGTTTCCTCCAGTCCTCCTTGGGGATGCTAGGAATTGAAACGGGGGGTCTTCTGCATACAAACCATGTGCTCTATCATTGAGCTATGACCCTTCATGTTTTCTCTTCTCTCAATTTGCTTTCTGCAACACATTTTTTTAGAGGAGTCCTGGCTGATGACAATTGACATGCTCTGGAGCAAGCAACTTAGAGATTACAACCTAAAGGAGTAGATAAGGGAGGTGGCATCCCTATTTTGCAAATTGACAGGTTTTGTGATCTCTCACACTATTATTTTCTTTATGGATGAAGCTCCAGAAAGCTCACTTCTAATTTTAATGAGAGCTTGAAGGGCCCTGAGGATTGGTCATGAGAAATAATAAGAATTTTTAAAAAATGCCTAGAAGCTATAAAATGGAAGCTATAAAATAGGAGAGCTCTGTTGTAGATGAGTTCTGTTGCTAAGACAACAATGGCTGGTTGCTGATAGATTAAACTCCACATGCCCTCAATAAGGGAGAGTTATATTTCAATTTTAACACTGCTGGACCTCTCTACTTTACATTATTGGCCTTAGCAGGGATTTACGCGCACAATCTAACTAAGGTGGAGCCAAGGAAGTATCCCTGCATCTTAGTGAAAGTGGTGAAGGACCTTTTCAGAGACTTTCTGCAACAAGAAGCAACATCTCAGTAGGTGCTACTCTTTGAGAAAGCCCCAATGGGGACGGTGCTAGACCATGATGTGCAGCCTCATTCCCAGGGTACTCTGGGTTTTAAAAAGGAGATGGTTGCCTCCATTGGCTTCCTCTACTTTTTCTTTACCCCTTTTTCTTAATCCCCCTAAATCACTGAAAAAGTGTTCCACATATACCTACTTTCAGCAAGGTGATGCTACCAAGAGCCCAGGTACAACAATGGCCTTTAGCCATTGTTTTTCTCTTGCCTAATTTGCTAGAGGGAACATGAATCATGGCCATCTCCAAGAAAACCATGGAGTAAATGAATTTTCCAGGAAGTGAGAGCTGGAGGCAGGTACACAGTATATAGATTGGGGAAGATGTTTCGTTTACTTTTTAATTTCCTTTGTGCTTTCATTTCTTTTTCCATTATTTTGGGTTTTCCCCTTGAAACATGTGCCAGGAGCATGGTGGTGGCTGGCTCACCCCTCGCCAAACCCATGAAAATCTCTGGATCAAATACCTGCTCAGTTCTGGTAGGTTTGTTAGAAGATATGCATGTTGACATGCAGTTGTGCTTGCTACTGGCAAACAATGCTTTGCCATCCAAAAGCACCCTCATTGATACACGTTTTTAGTTTGACATTTCAGGGTTTTTTGGTGTGCTGATACTAGCATCCCACTTCCCAAAGGGATGCTTAATCCTGACAGCTCCCAAAACATTACAAAACAGCAAAAAGAAAAGAGAAACTGGTTGTGTCTAGGGTACAATTACTAGACATAGCAGTACTAGGTAGTTTGTCTCCTATACCTGATGGAGAAGTCAGGGTCACATGAAGATCACCTCTGCGGGAATATTCAATCGTTGCTTCAAATTGTACATGTTCCAGGGATTTAATGGCATTTTCTTGACCTTCACAAGCTGTTGTGGGAATTTCAATGGTAACTTCACCACTAGATCTTAATAACCTGGCAATGTTACAAGGAAATTATCAAGTTATTTCCCCCCCAATGTCAATTTATTCTCTCCATTTATTCAGTGAGGTTCTGTTGCCTTTTTACACTACTTGTGGTATTAATAGTCTCATGGTAAGATATGGACATTTTGCTTCATTTATTGTTCCTGTAAAGCTCCTTTGAAATAAATTCTGGGTGAATGAGCAGGAACGTGTATAATGGTTTTTTCATCCCACTGTATGGGGGACCCTTAGTATTTCACAGGTCCAGCAGCAGCACCTGAACTGACAACCTAAGCCAGGTTCAAGGATCCACTGGTCCTTGATGCTTGCTCTGTACCAGGCAGCTATGGGCTAAATTTCCCACAATGCCCAAGATTACAATGCTACATACACCCGTGAGAACCATGGGAAAGTTTTCAAAGCAGCCTGGTATTGGGGTGGTGGTGGCAAAGAGCTTCTAGGCTTTTCAAGTGTCTTTAATAGGATAAAATATTTCTGGTAGACATAGGCTATTAACTAACAATGGAATTCTTACCTTGGTTCAAAGCTGCTGTCCTTAACAATGCACTCTTTCTTTTCAGGTACTTCTTTCCAGGTTTTAGGGTCAGCCAAATCTACCAGTGCTTTGGCATTGAGCAATCCAAATCCAAATCTGCTGTTCACCATCAGTCCAGCTCCATTCTTCTTCCATCCCGGATTGTTGGCCAACGGATCGAATTCAGATGTCCAGACTACCAAATGTTGCATATCTCTCCAGGTTAGATTAGGACTATCACAAACAAAATTCTAGTCAATTTCTAAATATCTCACCCAATGGTATTTGGCCACAATCCACTGGAATTTTCTTCCACACACTTAGTACATTCTTTCCAGTGGGTGGGGCTATGCTCATGAATTTTGGCATTCTTAGCAAAATATCCTGGGGCTTTCATGCTGTCCATTGTTCTTCACATAGTTCCATCAGTCAGCAGATCCCTACTAGGTTCCCCAGCCATGTTTTGGCAGGGACTTTTATAGAGAAAGAGATTATGTTGTGTTGGCTGGAATAGTAGGTTCATTATATAACATTTGTTAAGTCGATTTACTATTGTGTCATAATACTATTCCCCATTATATATATCTGCAGCCTTCACTGTAAACATTTATGAAGGCAATTTTGGGGTTGAACAAGGAAGATCATAATGATTTATGGATGAAAGCTTTGTCCTTTCTCTCCCACCCTTCTTTCATTCAGCCTCTGAGAAAGACCACCACCTTGAAACTTGCAGGGCATCTAATCCCTAGGATCTAAATCAATAATGGGTTGGATCTATATTTAGTCATGCCTGGAACCAGGGAGATGTAAGTTACAGAACAGTTCTAACCATGTCTACTCAGAAGTAAAGTCCTGTTTAATTCAGTGGGGTTTACTCACAGGTAAGTGGGGTTAGGATTGCAGACTACCTGTATGTCCCATTGATCTACTCTAAACATGATTAAGTCTGGAGACGAGCCTATATGTTAAACAGTGTGAGGAACAGTGAGAGCCGATTAAAAGCAATCCAGCTAACTTTAAAGACCTGAACTGCTGGAGGGTTTTTGCCATAATTTTCACAGTGATGATAACAAGAAAGAAAGAAAGATATGGGTACTAAAAGGGAGTTTAAGAAGACTTACTTGGCCTCCAGTGCCAGAGCAAAGATCCCTGCAGCTAAAGGAGCAGAAGCAGATGTCCCAGTGTGTGTGGAAGTGCATTCATTATGAAGGTCAGCACTTATCTGAAGGAGATAAACATCATAAATTACAGAATTTGAGTTTACTGTCTCCATGCACGAAAACACTCTTGTCTATGGGTGGAATCCAGAATGAGTTATGCTTAGAACATACCCAATAATCATGTCTGATTGTTGAGCCTGGATCTAGTTCCCATTTTTGTAATGAGTCCAACCTGAGGGCATATTTGACTCTTTCTAATAAAATAACGTGGGTGAGATTGGAAGACTCTTCTTTGCTGCATGCATTCTAGTTTTTGTATCCAAAAAAAATTTGCACTGAAGGAAAATATGTCCAAGTCAAGCAACTTGCCTTATTCTGAGATCTCAAGGAGCGTACAAGTTAGCTTTCCATGTTTACCAATGAATCATAAAGCACATTGCTATGTTGGGCTTAGGAATTTTTAAAGAGCTTTCTGGCTTTAAAATCACAGAGTTTGAGACTGAATGCTGTTCTTCCCCTCCAACAGAAGCAGAACACGGTCATTCAGAAAATGAAGTGGATGATTTATTAGAAAATGAAGTTTCCCACTTAGATAAAATACCTAACATGTCAGCAACGAAAGGTACAATGTGTGCAAGTGAAGAACTAATGACAGGGCATATTCTTATTTGCACTTACGGGAAGCTTTATAAGTCAACCCCAAACTGGAAGTATTTCTGACCAATCACACTTCAGATATTTTAACCCCCATCTCTGTTTCACAATCAGACCAAGGTCCCCCCCCTCCATGCTATAGGAGCAATAGGATTGCTACTTCCATGTGGTTTTCTGATAGGGTTGTAGTCGGTTTGCATACTACCTCCTGTTTTAGACACATGACAAGAAGGGTGATCTGTTCACTGCAATATTAAATCTATCAGTTGGTCTATGAGCAGAGATGTTCCCTGCCATGAAAGGAACAGGAAACCCACAAATTTTCTACCCAAACACTGAAAGCAAATTCAATCCAATTCCCTGTCCAAGAAGCACAATTCAAAGTCTTAGTGCTGACCTTTAAAGCCCTAAACGGCCTCGGTCCTGTATACCTGAAGGAGAGTCTCCACCCCTATTGTTCACTGAGATCCAGCGCCGAGGGCCTTCTGGCGGTTCCCTCATTGCGAGAAGTGAGGTTACAGGGAACCAGACAGAGGGCCTTCTCAGTAGTGGCGTCTGCCCTGTGGAACACCCTTCCTTCAGATGTGAAGGAAATAAGCAGCTATTCTATCTTTAAAAGACACCTGAAGGCAGCCCTTTTTAGGGAAGTTTTTAATATTTAATGCTGTATTGTTTTTAACACTCAATTGGGAGCCGCCCAGAGTGGCTGGGGAAACTCAGCCAGATGGGCGGGGTATAAATAATAAATTATCATTATCATTATTATTATTATATAAGTGATACAGAGGCAGTTTGGTCCTTCAGGGTGACAGATTTGAGAGAGCCTCCTCTCACCCATATGTGACATTCTTTTTTTTCAGCAATCAACACCATGAAGACAAAACTATGGATCACTTTTTGCTCTTAAGTGAAAGGTTGTTTTGTCTTATCATTAGGGAAATGCAGTATCTTACATCCCACTACAGGAGGACTTGGCATATTAGAACATAAAACATGGATCAGGCGATTTCCTCCCCTCCCCTCAAAAATGAAAGCTTGTTAAATCTGGTAAAAACAACCTACAATTTTCTGGTCAGTATAATCCCCACTGCTGTATGCTGTGGCCATTGTTGAAGAGCACTTCTCTGCATACCAGGGAGAATGGCCTTGCTGAGAAGCACTGCTGATGGAGATCGTGTAGATGCTATCTGTGTAGCCATCACAGTCACAGTTGTCTCCTTGGCGGCCTCCATTCCCAGAAGCCCAGACGAAAATAGAACCTTTCCCCTTTCGCCCCTATAGGAAATGAAAGGAACAGCATGGTTATCACAAGGGTAGAAGCCCCTATGCTGTACATTCCCACAAAAAATCATTGTTGCAGCCATTTTGTAGGCTGAACTGAACACATCAGCAATAAGTGAGCTATATAAATCGATTGAGAAAAGGTTATCCCCTTTTTATGGAATAATACAATATAACAATATATAACCATTTGTAATTGGTGCAAGAGTACAGCACTCCATTCACTGCATGGCTATAAGGTCTCTGGAGAGTTGCAGTCATACAGAGTAGACAATACTAAGTAGATGAACATTCACTGAGGAGCTATAAGAACAGTCTGAAGTGGGAAGGGTCAGTCGTGGAAGGTTGAAAATGAATGCAGTTTCTCTCTTGTAAATGAAAGGATAACTTGCTTAGGGAAACCCTCACATGTGGTCTAGTGCGGTGCGGTGGATTGGAGACACAGGGGTTTTCAAAGGCTTGACCCCTTAAGGCTAAGGGGAGTGAGACAGGAGGAAGATGCGGTGAAAACTTCACATTGGGGGACAAAGTGGTTTTTAGTGATGGGGAGGTATGAGAGGTGCTTGGTTGAATAGCATGGCTGTGTGAGTGATGAATGGCTGAGGCTCCATACTAAAGAATGTGGTTTGCACGTAGAAGGCTCCAGTTTCAGTTCCTGAAATCTCTAGTTAAAAAGATCAAATAGAAGGTGATGAGGAAGCTCTCTGCTTGAGACTCTGGAGAGTCGCAGCTGTTCAGAGAAGACAATACTGAGTATATGAACATTTCTTTTTTTAAAAAAGAAACATTCAGAATTATCCTTAGCTACGTAGAACAACAACTTCTAAAGCTTTAGCAGTATCTAACCCCACTTTTTACAATAGGGGTGGTGGTAGCAGCTGCATCTGAATTTCTCGCAATTTGCCCAGCTGAACAATATATAGTCAATATACACAGAAAAACAAAACGTAACCAACAGAAATAATTGCTCTGAGGGAACATCACCGATTCCAGGTATATATATTTAAAACAACACTTAAATAGATGCTAAGAATTCTTTTCATTTCCATGAATTTCACGTATAATATTGCTGATTTATTACCCATGTGACTAGTGTATGATTCACACAAGTGCATTGGCATTTTAAGTGTTCTATGTTTGGCATGTACTTTCATGGCAGTGGAATAGCAAAATATATAATCTGTGCCTTCCTGTTGTTTCAAAATCCATGACTCTCCATTAGTTAAAGTCAGGAACCAATCGCCCCCGTTGCCTTTTGAGTCTTGGGTGATGAGTGAGAGGCAGCTATAAAAATGCAAACACTCAGAGCTAGAGCAGCATGAAAAAATATATTGGCTAGATCTTGTAGTAGCTTGCTGGTGACCTTTCAGCAGATAGTTTATGTTGAGTCTTTTTTTTAAAAAAAAGGAATTAATGAACTTACACTCACTATAAAGAACAGTGTGGTCCACTGTTAATCTGCTTGGGTGAATTTCCAAAGAGGAGAAAGAGTAGTAAGAAAGAAATGATTGCTGGTAATGTTTGTAAGGAATGCATTTGATTAACTGGAGTGGGGGAGGGCAACTTCAGGTCCAGGGGCAAATTTGGTCCTCCAGGACTCTTTATCTGACCCATAGGATTCTCCCCCAAACACATCCCTCCCCAGACCTGCTCCATGCTCTTCCCGACTGCCTTTGCTAGGCAAGAATTTGTCATTGGACTGTGACAACGCCTCTTTGCTTGCCTGGATGAAAAAGTGTATGTGTCAAAAGTATCTGTCAAAAGTCAGAAACCTTTGATTTTCCATGGGTGGGATAAATGGATGTGGCTAACTTATGTCCATTAATTTCAATGGGTTTACTCTACATATAACTTAGATAGATATAACTAAAAGCTCACAATCTGTTCCACTACCCACTGTTGCCTTTGGACCCAGCCACCACTTGAATGGGGGCCCCAGAAGGTTGTCCATGAAGAAATGGGGCCCTCAGGCTGAAAAAGGCTCCTCATGCCTGAGTCAGAGCAACAAGCAAACATGTGACGAATAAAATGCAACATTGTGTTGGGTCTCCAGCTACAAAGATGAATCCAAGAGCACTCCTAGACTATGTACCTGCTCTTTCAGGGGGAATTCAACCCCACCCAAAGCAGGCCATTGATCAGTTATCCTGACTCAGGAGCCACCTAGTCACAATGCCTCCATCTTGCCAGGATTCAGAATCAGTTTTCTTACCCTCATATAGGCCACAACAGAGGCCATGCAGTAGTCCATGGCTGACATGGCACAATTACTTAAGAAGGATAAGGCAGGGAGGAAAACTTCTCCTTATCCACTTTTTCACCTTCTAAGCAAAAACAAAAAAACCCCACCAATTCAAAAGGGAGTAGCTCCAACTTCTTGGTCACTTTGGTTGCCTGTTTTGGAACATTTCCCAGTACTAAAGATAACCTTCTTGAGGTGAGAACTATGAAAAATATAAGTAAAGCACTAGAAAGGCTGCTGGTCTTCTAAATTGCCTTGCAGCCGAGTTGCTTTCTGCACATTTGTTGATGGATCGCTTTCATAACTATGTCTATGCAAGTTGTTACTGCCAGCTAAAATGGGGCTCCCTGTTGTGCGATCTATGTGGGCCAACAGGCAAACTACAAAAATGGAGCAATATATTAAAAGCAAATACAATTAACTTCCAATGGATTTATACGCAGGCCTTTATTCAAACTCAGGCCTTTTAGTTTTTCAGCTGGAAGTCGCTGGAACTCAGTTCCGACATCTCTCAGGTGGGCACCATTGCCATTATAAGAGAACAAGGGAGGCTTTCATGGTGAGTTCCAGCACCTCTTTTTCTAGAAAAATAGCACTGTTCAGATCTAATCCCAGACAGCTGATTTATTGCAAGTACTACTAGGACGTGGCTGAGTATTCATTGACATCAAAAGATGCATCCTAGTGGTTCAACTGGGCCCAGATGGGCACCATTATGTGGGTACAATGCATAGGTGTCAAATCTATGGGGCTGAGGTCAGCTGGGGATGGGGCTGAGGCCTCTCCCAATCTTGAGGGGCCAGGCCGAGCCAGGCCTCCCTGCAGCAGCGGAGGACCTTGGCAGGCCTCCCCAAAATGGTGGAGGGGCCCCCTGGACCTACCCTCGGTGGCAAAGGGCCTCATCGGACCTCATGGCCTCCTCCCAATGCACATGATGTTACGTGTGTGTTACATGTGTGACGTCACGTGCACATGATGAACCCCCGCCCATGTCATGTGGAACTCAGCACCTTTGGTACATTGCAAACCGATCTTCCTTCCTGGATCAGCAAACAGAAGAAGAAGAAGAAGAGTTTGGATTTGATATCCCGCTTTATCACTACCCGCAGGAGTCTCAAAGCGGCTAGCATTCTCCTTTCCCTTCCTCCCCCACAACAAACACTCTGTGAGGTGAGTGGGGCTGAGAGACTTCAAAGAAGTGTGACTGGCCCAAGGTCACCCAGCAGCTGCATGTGGAGGAGCGGAGATGCGAACCCGGTTCCCCAGATTACGAGTCTACCGCTCTTAACCACTACACCAGCATTGTTACCTACAGAATCTACAGCATTTTCCTTTATTACATATACAGGCCAACAAGATAATGACCAATCCCCTCCAACAGCATACAAATTGATATTGTTAATTGGACTCAGCAACACACACACACCCAACACACACACAAACAAAACACACTGCAACCAACCAACTGCAACCAACCACGCCCTGGGCCTTCTGATCTCCCAGCGCTGGCGTGGTACAGGTGTATTTCATAGGTAGGCATGAATAAAAAGATGCCAATAAAGGCCTGCATGATCTTTAGCTAGACTAAAGAGCTAGCATGACAGAATTTCTCCCCCCTCAATGTGCATTCTCACCATCTTAATTATAATTGGATTGAGTTACTCCATGGGCTTACAAAATAATGCATAAAATCTGGGCATGTTAAAGAGAGACAAATGCAATATTCATGAAGCAGAAAGTTTCCATCAATATTTTATAGCACCTCTTTGCACACACAAGACCCCCATTAGTATTGGAAGCAAAACAGGCAGTCAAGGAAACGAGCTGAAAGACAACGTGGGCTGCTGCTATCTAGATCTTGAGCTGAGCCCTAGAGTCTAAAAGCATATCCCCCCAAGTGCCCTGATTTTCCAGGGACATCCTGGCTTCTGATTTGATCCTGGAATGTCCCTATTTTCCTCACCACTGCTGCCACTGCTTGGGGAGGAAGATGAGCTGGTGTTTGTCCCGAGTGGCAGCAGCGGCAGAGGCTGTGGCGGCTGCAGCAGTGGCTCTGAGGGAGCATCCTGTTGCCTCTCTATGGCCTCTCCATGGCCACTGCCGCTGGCCTCCTTCCTTGGGCAGCTCATAGCAGCTGCTGGAGAGCAAGCCAGGATGAGGCTGCTACCACTAAGGTCCAGCCCCACATTCCGCCGTGGCTCTGAGGGGCAGGCAGAGGGCAGGGCTGCCCTGGTCAGGAAGAAAGAAGAAGCGGAGTAAAATGCAAGGAGTCTTGATTTATTTTTTACAAAATGTTTTGTGTGTCTAATCTTGTGCCTCTCTAAAATTTATTTATTGGTGTGTGTTTTTCTTTTTGTAAATCTAAGAAAGAAAATGATAAAATAGAATTGGGATTAAGAGGTTTTCTCAAGATGGTGGAGGGCATGTGTGTTGTGTCCCATTGGTTTAGCGGTGGTGACACTCGCCCTTTTCCAGATAGGAAATGCTGGGGGGCTGGGTGGACAAAAAAATAGGGAGTTGAGGTGGGTCAGTTGGGGGCGGGGAGGGTGAGAAATGCCCCTATTTTCATCTGAGGAAAGTTGGAGGATATGTAAAAGCGTTCAGCCACTCTTGTTCAACTTTTCTCTAGAATAGTTCCAGTTTTTCTAAAACAGCATCTCTAAAACAGCAGAATTAGGGAACAAGTCACATAAATACTGCTCCTTGGAACGAAGCAAGTTCCCAGGCCCTGTACCCTGACATGTATGAACTGCTTAAAAATACTGCCACTTTCTCGGTTAAGAGGCCTCACCTTTTTGATGCCGTATTCAAAAGCCTTCTGTGCCAGCCGGCCAGGTCCCTCAACAGTTTTCCCATCATCATTTGGGCCCCAGCTGGCACTATAAATATCCACGTGATCTGGGCTGAAACCGATTGAACTTGCTTCTATGGCGTCTGTGACTATTCCGTCCAGCATTCTTATGCCTTAATGTGAGAAAGCAGAGAGACGGACAGAGACAAACTAGTGGTTATTTCATGCTTTCTCAACATTAGTATTATGAAACATTTCTTATCTCTATAGAATAGAAATATATTATTAGCCAATATAAGCTGCCAGGGCTTTAAAATACAATTGACACGGGCTAATGGGAGTTGTGGTCCAAAACTTCCAGGGGGCACCAGGTTGTGGAAGACTGATCCAGGACTTTATTTGACACAGGAGATTCAATTCCAAACTCTCCAACATTTCTTCAATGAAAATAGGGACGCGGGTGGCGCTGTGGGTAAAACCTCAGCTCCTAGGACTTGCTGATCGCATGGTCGGCGGTTCGAATCCCCGCGGCGGGGTGCGCTCCTGTTGCTCGGTCCCAGCGCCTGCCAACCTAGCAGTTCGAAAGCACCCCCAGGTGCAAGTAGATAAATAGGGACCACTTACTAGCGGGAAGGTAAACGGCGTTTCCGTGTGCGGCTCTGGCTCGCCAGGGTAGCTTCGTCACGCTGGCCACGTGACCCGGAAGTGTCTGCGGACAGCGCTGGCTCCCGGCCTATAGAGTGAGATGAGCGCAGAACCCTAGAGTCTGTCAAGACTGGCCCGTACGGGCAGGGGTACCTTTACCTTTACCTTTATCCCTACCATTTTCATCAGCAGCCTCACATACTGATGACTGGGCCAGTTCTGTCTTGATGTTAGAAAGGTGTGAAGCAGGTTGAGGAAGTCAGACTGGAATGTAGCATGATTGATAGCTTGCAAGGCAGGAGAGGAGAAGGCTGTTAACTCAGAGGAATTCAAATGTGACAGCAGTCAGCACAGTTGTCTGCTCCACTTACAGCTGTCCCATTTTCATTTTTTTATATATATGTAAAAAGAGCAATGTTTCTGCCCCCTTTAGTACTGCTTTAGAATCCTCTGTTAATCGAGATTTCTAAAATTCGGGTGGGTGGGTAAAAAGGGGCTGTACAAACATGAGCATACAATTTGAGTATAAGACAAGCAAATGACCTGGACACCACCAAGGTAATTGGGAAATTTGATTGATGACACTGTGAGAAAAGCTGTGTAGAAAAAAATTAAATCTTTCACTTTGCAGGCTACATTACTCTTGACAAGGCATTTGAACCACATGCCTGTCATTCTCAGATTTAAAAAGCAAAACATAAACAAGCGCCTATCTATTTCCATATTACTCTTTCACTCAGACATGAAGAAATGACACTTAGGAGTTTTGGAAAACATACCTAGATTTGTTTGGGTTGTTGTTGTTTTTTGCATTTTTATATTTCTTTAACATGACTAGACTGACTACTATTTTTTCTTTTTTGTATCTTTTAAATATTCACAATGGGTTTTTTTTATAAAAAAGATAGTATTTCCACCAATTTTCCCATTAGTAAGCCACTTTCAGAATCATTAGACAAGCATTTTTCATTAGAAAACCTATTATTTTCCATTAGAGGGGGGGAATGAGATCTTTTTCTTTCAAGTTGCGCCTGGTACTGGGAGTCCTAACTGTGACCTTTCCTCTTTGGTATAGGAGCTGATGCAGAGAAGCATTTACATGGCCCCTTCCACATTTGTGAAAGTGCATTGTATAGCCTCACAACTGAATTTTAGCCCATTTTAAAGGGAGATAGGAAGAAGCCCATATTAGCAGCCTAATTCCTGCAAAGGTGCACAAGCATAAAACATGAGGGTTAAGTGAATATATTATTTTCTGTTAAAATAAAATAGAGCAATGACCCTGGGGAGAGGTTATAAGTCTTCTATAGGTAAAGGTAAAGGGACCCCTGACCATTAGGTCCAGTCGTGGCCGACTCTGGGGTTGTGGCGCTCATCTCACTTTATTGGCCGAGGGAGCCGGCATACAGCTTCCGGGTCATGTGGCCAGCATGACTAAGCTGCTTCTGGCGAACCAGAGCAGCGCACGGAAACACCGTTTACCTTCCCGCTGGAGGGTACCTATTTATCTACTTGCACTCTGACGTGCTTTCAAACTACTAGGTTGGCAGGAGCTGGGACCGAGTAACGGGAGCTCACCCCGTCGCGGGGATTCAAACCACCGACCTTCTGATCAGCAAGTCCTAGGCTCTGTGGTTTAACCCACAGCGCCACCCACATCCCAAGTCTTCTATAGCATGCAACTTTTGTAGCAATACTTTCCAGCACTTCTACTTGACTATTGCATATAACAGAAATGGAAGACTTCCTCTAATAATACATTCTTGCCAATGCAAGTTGCTCCATTTACTATTCCTTTGCTCAGACCTCGAGCACATCAGGGGTGGAAAACTCTTTTAAAATTGAATTGTTATGTTGGATTCTTACCCCCAACTTTGGAATTGTATGCAACTCCTACTCCACATTTCAGGTTGTTGGCTTGCATGGCGATCTCTCCTGCACACCGTGTTCCATGTCTGCAACAAAACCCACAAGTCCATACCGATCATTTACAACTATTATTATGAATGATTATTCATTTGAATGTATCAGATTCAAATGGAGCCCACAGGGATCAGATTGCAGTATACTGTACTGTCATTGCCATTCATTTGAACGATAAGCCAATTTTAATGAATTAATTCCAAGGGCAAACCTAGTTTCTCAAGTGAAAAAAATGGAAATACTATAAAGCAAAGCCTGCCTTGTTTCCAGTACACAAGATACCAAGGTATCTAGGAGAAAGAAAACAGAATTTATATGTATGGCTTGTCCTTGTTGCTAGTCCCAGGGTAAATGGTAACATGTTTTCTATGATGTGTTCTATATGATTGCTCACCTTCCGTAGATGAAAAGCTGCCTTATTTAGTAGTACAGCTTTGTATGCAGTTGAGCTGTTGAACGCTGCCAGTCTGAATTCCATTTACATATTAATAAAGAGCTGGTGTTATGCAGAAATGGTAGATTTTAGAGATAATGCCATTTGAATTGGAGGATAATGGTCTCCCATTGCCGATAACTGCTGCAGAGAAGCCGAGTGATGGATTTTCAAAAGGCTTGAAACATTAATCCGCTGAAAACCTTCTATTCCGGCGATATTATTTCTGTTATAAGAGCATCCATGTAGTAAATGAAATATCATTTTTGCCTGATAGATGCTGGTGAACCATTGTGTAGGTTCCTTATTGTGTCACTACAAACTGGCCTTCTAATTGGCTTGGAACAACTACTTGAGCTGGACTCCATGTTTGAAATGAGCCAATTCTCCTTGCCCTGGACTTCTCAAACCATCGTTCAAGGCCCAGCCTGCCGAAAAACCATATTGTACTATTTGATTGGCTAGAACAGAGGTGGGGAACCTGTGGCCCACGACTGGATGACGTTAGACTACATTTCTCATCAGCAAGAGTTTAAAGGCTATAGATTGTTTAATTAGCCAAAGGCCTGGGGCAAATGGAATGGTTTTGCCTGGCGCCTAAAGATATGTAATGAAGGTACCAGGTGAACCTTCCCGGGGAGAGCATTCCACAAGTGGGGAGCCATCACAGAAAAGGCCCTTTCTCGTGTTGCCACCTTCCAAACCTCTCATGGAGGAGGCATATGAAGAAGGGCCTTGGATGATGATTGCAGGTTCCGGGTTGGTTCATATGGAGAAAAAGGGAGAACAAGGGGTGTAGCCACCCACTTTTGGATCTGCTCACACTCACTTTTGGCTCAATCCCTGCTGACAGCCATCATGCAGTCCTCAGCAGAAAAATGGTTTCCCACCACCGCGCTAGCTCATTTAAATAGCACCGTACATATTATGAAAGTGGTCAAAGTTCACCAAGGGTCAACTATCAAGATTTGTTTTGCAGAGATTCTCAGCAGCATATATTAAAGAGAGAAACAGCAAGTCGTTACTCACTTGTTTTCATTTGTTGGGTCATATCTAGGAAATGGATCGTGATCATTGTCATTGAAATCATAACTTGCCTCAGGATCCTAAGTTGAAAAATGAAACAAAGGAAGAGGATGAATAAAGAACACTTCTGAAATTGCTGAGGCAGTGGAGATAAATTAATTCTAACTTTTTGAAAACACCCCCATTTATTTATTTATTTTGCAATTGGAGCAGCATGATAATATACAGGGCTTTTCTTCAGCTGGAACTTGACGGAACTCAGTTATGGCACCTGTCAGGTAGATGCCATTGCCATTCTAAGAGAACAAGGGAGGTATTCATTGTGAGTTCCAGCACCTATTTTTCTAGAAAAATAGCACTGATAATATATTTTATTGACTACTCCTGTTAGTTTTTTCTAACAGTTTTTTTTTATATTTACACACACATACACACACACACACACAGGCTCGTGAGAGACACTTGAACTATTGTTCATTATTAATTTGTTTAACTTTATTTGTCATCTTTGTAATCTCCTAGCCTTTATTGAAGGATTCCATTTTTATCCTCACAATACCTATGTGAGGCAGTTCAGGCAGACAGAGAGTGACTTGAAGGTCACCCAGTGAGCCTCATTGCTGAGCAGGGAGATAAAACTCATTTTCCACATCCAAGCCCCAAGAGTCTAGCCACTCCATTGGTAAATAATAACTGACTGATTGCTGAAGTATAAAACTCACATAGTTAATATAAATGTCGGTGTGGTTCCACTCCAAGCCATCATCAAGCACTGTTACGACAACACCTTTCCCAGTAATCCCCTTTTGCCACACAGGAATAACATGGAGATCCAATTTTGGCAGAGACGGAGTCATTCTTGTGTCTTGCTAGGAAAAATAAAGGATAATACATTTATATATATTTCTGGAGAAGGTGGGGATTGAACCTAGGAGTTTATGCTTGCAAAGCATGTGCTCTCCTGCTCTCCAGTCAGATCAGCAGGGCTTAACTTTGGATTATGCCCAATAATTCTTGCAATGTACTTCCCAATCTTAAGCAAAAACAAGTCATATCATACTCAATGGGATTTGGTTCCCAGTAAGCGTGCTGTAAATCGTAGCCTGGTAGCCTGATCTTCTTTCCTCATAAGTAAAGTCTGTTGGGTCGTGTTATGCCTACCAGTGTGGTTGCTCAAGAGCGAACAGGCAAGATCCCCACTGGTCTTTTCAAAGGCTTTTATTATTGGTGCAAAAGCATTTACAGTGCAGAACGTCTCAATTCCATGTCTTGCTCAGTCACTAGCAGAATCTGAGAGTGGCCGGTCCTTAAACCTTCCCCAGCAGAGTAGTCTCTTGACCCCCATCCGACGGCTCCCCTCTCTGCGCGTAAACCTACTGCGCAGAGAGGGCTGGATAAAGGGGGACCTGCCTCCCCCTCGCTTTGCTCATGCACGGTGTCTTGGCTCTCTCTTGCATCCTCCGAGCCCTGCATCTCTTCCCCACTAGAGGCGGGGCTTCCCTCCTCCGCGGAGGAAGTGCTGCTTCTCACGGTCTTTGGAGGCTCCCTGTAACCCAGCTGCCCTTCCACCTCTCGCCTCTGAGCTGATGGCAGTTCCCTGACAGGTTGGAACCATGCTCACTTGTGGGATGGGATTTCCCCTTCTCTGTGTCACAGTAGCAAATACAGAGTGTGGGGTGTGGCACAATGGGCTGCTGATGGAGTTGGCAGAAATTGTGCCCCCCTCCCCGATGTGTGAGCGGAAGTGCCTTCCTGCTCACTTAGTCTGCTTCTGATTGCAACTTCAATGCATTTTATTCTAACAATTGCAGTCAAGAGATTATTCCAAACCACCAGTCTGTTCTTCAATAGCTGTTGAATTTTCCATTTTCAGAACCTGAATGTTTATGTGTGTGTGTGGGGGGGAATAGTTGGTAGCCAGTGGCCAGTGACATGAGCAATAAGAGGCTTATTAGAGAAAAGAAAAATCCATCTCAAAAGGTGAAAACATTTTGCAAAAGTTGTTGTGCACTATGCTCTTAATTTTATAATTTGGAAGCTGAGAGTAGAAGGAGTAGAAAATTGCTTGTCAAGAGTTGAATACCTTGCATGTCTCATACAGTGCAATCCTATGGATCGTCACTCAAAAGTAAGTCCCACTCAGTTCAGCGCAATGGCACTTGCTCCCTACGAAGGATGTTTAGGATTGCAGCCTAAATGGTTGCACTGCAGCTCATAGATGACTTTTGACTTTTCTTAAGACATGTAGAGTCTACATATAAATGCAATCTCTTACCAGATACCATTGTTGATTCCACATGGGGTCATTGAAAAGATTTTCTGCTGAGTCCCGCAATACCGAACGCTTACTTCTCTTCTTTTCATACTGTTGTTCTGCCCAAGACACCTGGAATATATTTGCCAATAGCAACATCTATAAAGAACCTCGAGTTTATTATTATTATTACTATTACTATTATTATTAGTGCACCAAACTATTTTTATTGCATTTTTATCCCACCCCTTTTCTAAGAATCTCAGAGGTGCATTTTAGACTCACAACATTTATGTCTTTTTTTATTTGTAGAGAAATCACTGTGGATATATATATATTTTAAGGTAAAAGGAAGAACTTCCCTTAAAAACAACATCAACAAGCACACTGATCTCCACAGCCTCTCCAGCTTCCCAACTTTAATTAAAATCCAGGGATGATGTCCATGGGACTTTTCTAGACCTGGAAGTGCAAGCCACTGGGGGGAAGTGCAAGCTGAGAACTGGAGAAATATTTAATGGGAAAAAAAGTACCCAGATCAACCTTGCAATGATAACACAGCTGCTGAAATTCTAAAGCACTCCAAAAGTGAAGTAGAAAAACAGAATCCTCTTTCACAGGGGAAGAAAGCTTTTTTTCTTTTTTCTTTTTGAGAAACAGGCATACAGGTTTTTGGCACATCAGTAACAGAAAATGATTTCTCTCCTTTTTTTAAGCAACAAGACTCACTCATATGTATAAAGAAACCTTATCCATGAGCTACAGTTTAGCATTTAGCTGTGTGAACTAAAAACAATTATAGCAGTGAATGTGGGAGATATACTCTCTTGTTATACCAGTATCAAAGTTGTTTATTCACAGTCCATATGCTCTTCCACCTGGCCCTGTAACTACATCTCATTGCAAATCTCCATATTAAGAAAACTGTTACTATTAGATCACATCTAATAATGATATATAATAGAATAAGAGCATTAATGACAGAGGACTACACCCTATTTAATTTAGTATGTCTGTCTATGGAAGCATTAAGAGCACCCTACTTACTGGAAGATAGGTATAATTATTTTTATTTTTTTTAGGTTGCTGGGTTGTTGTTGTTTAGTCTTGGCATATGGTGATTTATTACTTTAGGAAATTATACTAAATGATTCTAACTCAACATACTGTATTTTCTTTCTAAAAGGTAATTCAAGCCTGCTCTACCAACTGAACTATCCCAGCAAAGGGTATTTGCATTAAATCGCAAGACAGGCATGCTCTATTTCATGTTGTAATATATCTTTGCAGATTAGGCATAACCCTGTTTGCAAAAGGTTGTAGCAAGAGCCAGGAAGCTGGCCTTATTCAGCAGCAGCTGCTAGTGCAAATGTAATTAATATTGCACTGCACACATGTCAGAGTTGACCTCTAATACTGAAAACAAATTCTGCAACCAAGCCTTTGATTTACAAAGCCTGGAGGACCACATTCTGATAAGTGCTCAATTTCAACAGATAGTAGTTTGAGGGGCAGAGGGCAGGTTACTTAACTGACACCCATTCCCATTATGCAAAGTGGATCTCCCTGCGGATTATTTCATGTGTAGCACCAAATTCCACATGGAAAACATTGATGCCAATGAACTTTGCAATGATCCAGTTTGGAAGGCAAATCTGCCATGCTTGTAAAGCGCACTAGAATATACTGAACTGAACCCCATAGTTCTTTGGCGGCTCAGGTTACAATCCAAGCTGAAAAAGAACTTCTCTTCCTACCTATATATCTGGCTGTGGCTGCAGTGATGGCAGCAAGGGTAGTCTTACTCCCTTTCATTTCCTTTCACCTTCGTACTTGAAATGCTAGCACAGGGATGTCACAAAACCTGCATTTCCCGGCATTCCTAGGGCCTACAATTTGCCATAGTGGTATTTCAAGGACCAAAGACGAAGGAGTGGGCAGGAGAGAAAGTGGGGAGAGAGGAGGCAGAGATCTCATTCCATCTCTGCCACTGACTCAGCAAACAGAAACAGCAGACTTCTGCATTAGTCAGGCAATTAGGTTTGTGTCTCACAATGTAAGGAGGGGATTCAGACCCAGTTGGGCTGCTGGTGATGTAATTGGGAGCACAGTTGGGCTCAAAGTGGGCACAGGATAGAGTCCAGAATACACAAAGCTTCTCCCCCTCGCCCCAACATGAGAGAACTCAGTTGGCTGAATCCAATTCTGAATTGAACTGGGAAGGGGGAAAGAGTTGCTGAGAATGCCCAGGATGTGAGCGATTGCCATCATGTCTGATGACGATGTCACCAAGACATCTGATGTGGTGTGAACACTCTCCACTTTGTAGGCTGTTGCAGGTTACACCCCCGGTGTGGAGAGACATGACAGAGAAGCTGCTGTGGTGTGAACAAAAGAACATACACCCAATTGATTTCCCAGTGGCTATACCAACAATCAGCTGGTCTATGTTGCCCTTTGTTATCTGACACACATCTGCTTCTTGTCTTGTTTCCTAAGTGCATAATTCCAGTAGCCAGTTGTCAAGCTGCTGGCCAAGATTCTACATCAAGATCTGGACCTTCTCATTTGCTAACACTTTGCTTCTTAGAATTTGCACTGTCATCACAATTTCCCTCTTCCTTCACCTTTTGTTTTCTTTAAAAAGCAAGGAATCTGTTGCATTTTAAGTAGGGTTGCCATATTTCAAAAGTGACAACCCAGACACAAAAGTTGTTGCTTTTTGGCAAGTTGTTGAGCTTTGCCAATTTCCACAGACTCCCCTTGGGCTAGTTCCTCAATGAATCCCAAAATTTCTGATGATTATATTTCTCACCCTTTTGTAGGGCAAATCTTGACATTGACACCGTGAGGCAACAATAGCCCTACTATGCAAACATTATCTACTTGCTATAAATTTCAGCAGTCTGCTTCACTCTCCTACGTTCAGGGCTGGCCCTACCATTAGGCAGCAGATACCAGGAGGAAGCAGCTCCCCTGAACCACCTGGTCACTTCCACCTGTCGGAAATCAGAGGTGTATGTGCCACACAGCCTGTTGGGCATCTGCTAAGCAAGCCTGCTGCCCTCAAGTGCTGTGGAGGATAACATCCCATTGCCAGAGCTGAAATAAGGCCCCATCTGCAACATTTAAAGGAGTTTCATGTCACTTTAAACACTCATGGCTTCCTCCATAGAAGCCTAGAAACTGTAGTTTTTTAAGAGCTCAGCAATTTGTTAGACTTATATTCCCACCACAGAGCTGCACTTTCTAGAGTAGTTCAACAAGCAGTCACTCTTCCCAGGTAACTCTGGGAACTGAAGCTATATAAGTGGAATAGAGGTCTCCTAACAACTCTCAGGACACATAACAAACTACAGTTCCTGGGGTTCTTTGGGAGAAACCATGACTGTTTAAAGTGGTATCATGGTAAACTTGGGGCCTAAGATTCAACTGCCGGTTCAGTCAGCTTCTGTACCTTAAACTGAGGGTGGGTGGCCATTTGACACCAACAGAGCAAACTTGTGACAGCTGTGGACCTCCCCATGTAACTTTGAGCCTGGCAGTGTTTCTCAGCCTAACCTACCTCACAAGATTGTTGTAGGGATAAAAATGGTTGAAGAGAACGATGGGCAATCCCTTAATCTCCTTGAGGAAAGGGGAGATATGAATTTAATAAGTAAATTAAAGGCCAGAGGAGACTGCAAGCCTATGTATGTTTGCTCAGAAGTAAGCCCATCTGGGTTCATGGGGGCTTATTCCCTTGTAAGTGTATTCAGTATTGCAGTCTACGGGAAACTGCAAATGCAATACTTACGCGTTGATCATCCAAGAGTCTTTTTGTGATGTGAGTAGCACTCCTTCGCAACCTTCTAGGATGGCTCTTATGTCTAAATAGATAATGATTTTCAAGTGATCCAATCTGCAATACACAGGATGATTTCTGAGATATTTTCCCACAGGGAGCAAACAGTCAATAGCAACGGATAATTGGAATTTCCCAGAAATGCTTCGAATATAAGAACATTAAATTTTGCTGGATAAAATATTTATTCAAAAGCAGAAGTGCAAAGACTGTGGGAGCAGAACTGTGTCTCCACCAATATTTTCCAAGCAATTAAACACGTGAATAATTGTCAACATACACTGTTTTTAAACTAATAGTAATGTGTCTTGAATAGAGCAATGTGTTGAAAATATGCACAGAGGACAGGATTTTTCTTAGAATTAAAAAAACCAAATAGGTTCCAACTCTATTACCCATCTATGTGTACAGATGATTAACTGTTAGGTGCTTTTTGTTTAGAGCATAGGACTTCTCCATCCTTATCCTCAACCAAAACAAAGGCTGAGGACATGTAAATGCATTTGCCTACCTTCATTTGCCCAGGCTTTTCCTCATCAGACCCTGTTTGAATCTTTTCAGTTCCAGATAGACAGATTAGATAGATGATAGATAGATGATAGATAGATGATAGATAGATGATAGATAGATATAGATAGATATAGATATAGATAGATAGATGATAGATAATAGATAGATAGATAGATAGATAGATAGATAGATAGATGATAGATAGATAGATAGATAGATAGATATAGATAGATGATAGATAGATAGATAGATGATAGATAGATAGATAGATAGATGATAGATAGATGATAGATAGATAGATAGATGATAGATGATAGATAGATAGATAGATAGATAGATAGATATAGATAGATAGATATAGATATAGATAGATATAGATAGATAGATGATAGATTTGGAACTGAAAGGATTCAAACACAAAGGAGTCCCAGGTGTCAAAAAAGCTTATTTATGTATGCTACTACTGCGGCCTGTGTTTTGCTAGCCCCAAAATGGAAAACAAGCGAGGTCCTAACCAAAGAAGAATGGCAACTTAGCTGATGGAATATGCACAGCTTGCAGATTTAACAAGAAGAACATATGTTTAAAGAAGACTGGAAAATGTTTACTGAATACCGTATGTGGGTGAAAATTGTGTTCATTTAAAAACGCTGGTAGCATTAAGATAAATTCAGCAGTGTAAATAAGTTTTGATGGATGTAGCAATGGATTACTGAATGGTTTAGTTCATGCAAAATATGCAGGGGTGTGTGGTATGCAAAATGAACCACGGAAAGAAAAGAAGGGAAGTCATTGATTTAAGGTTGTCTAAATAAATATTTTGAAATGTAAATTAGAATAAATAAATAAATAAATAAATATCACATAAAACAGGATGCAGGCCCCCTCTAACCCAGCATCCTGTCCCACCATGCCTCCTAGATGCCTGTGGGAAACCCAGAAGCAGGACATGAGTAAAAGAACACCCTCCCCTTCTGGGGTTTGCAGCTGCTGGTAAAGGTAAAGGGACCCCGACCGTTAGGTTCAGTCGCAGACGACTCTGAAGTTGTGGCGCTCATCTCACTTTATTGGCTGAGGGAGCCGACGTACTGCTTCCGGGTCATGTGGCCAGCATGATGAAGCCGCTTCTGGCAAACCAGAGCAGCGCACGGAAATGCTGTTTACCTTCCCGCCGGAGTGGTACCTATTTATCTACTTGCACTTTGACCTGCTTTTGAACTGCTAGGCTGGCAGGAGCAGGGATCGAGCAATGGGAGCTCACCCTGTTGTGGGGATTTGAACTGCTGACCTTCTGATTGGCAAGCCCTAGGCTCTGTGGTCTAGACCAGGCTTCCTCAACCTTGGGCCTCCAGATGTTTTTGGCCTACAACTCCCATGACCCCTAGCTAGCAGGACCAGTGGCCAGGAATGATGGGAACTGTAGTCTCAAAACATCTGGAGGCCCAAGGTTGAGGAAGCCTGGTCTAGACCACAGCGCCAACTGTGTCCCTTTTGCAGCAGCTGGTACTCAGAAGCATTGCTGACTCCAACTGTGGAGGCAGAGCACAGCCACCTCATGATGTATTCCACTCTGTCTTCCTCGCTTTTCTCTTATCCAATGGCCTTGCTCTGGATTTCATTAGACAGCACTTCTTGGATTCCCCACAGCTCATTTCATCATTTCCCATTCTTTCTCCGTAACATTGATTTCCCCCAGTATATTGTCGTCTTGCTCATCTCTGGGATATTAGAGCGAATGATATATGGAATTGCTGTCGGCCTGAATGCAACATGTTCAGTGCCCTCCACTTCTAATTACCAAGTGATCATCGCTGAAATGATAATTGGTAGAAATGTCTACGGTAGTTTTGTTTGCATTGCTATGCTGAAATAGCCTGCTTCTGCAATGCCACAGTGATCTTGTGCAGCAGCCTTACAAATTCTGGCTTGCTTAGAATCCTCATTTTTCCTACTTTGTGCTCTGGCAGTTGGGACTCATGTTACATGGTATGCAGATTTTTGAGAGGACATTTACTTGGCCAGAAAAGCAGGACTAAATCTTGGAGCTTATTCAAATATGGTCTTTCAGCAGTCAGGACAGGGAGTGGGTTTTATTTTCAGCATGGATGGAGATCTAATTCCCTTTGCTAAGGTGGCACCAGAAACATAACTCCTATTTGTTGGGTTGTAATGGCCTGGCATGCGTGGTTCTGTTTTAAAATTCCTGGCACATTGGCTGCAACAGTAGCAGGTCGTAGACTCCAGCCATTTAATTGCAATTATGAGCAAATGTTAGGAATCATGTGGAAATCTAAGAGGTGATCAATGCATGCCTAGAAACTACCCAGCTAGTGGCATAATACAGGAAGTGTTAAAACAGAGATAAGAGCTTGAGTGATTCTGCCTTCTGTTAAGCACTAAATGAGCCTAGTTTCAGTTCTGCTCAGCAACAATTCTTACCAGGTTTTTAATTGGGACAGGAAATGTGAGCTCCTAGAGCTACAACTGTTGCCTGTTTCAGGCAGTATGAACGCAGGTTGGTTGCCACTGAAATCACTTCTGGGGCTCCAGGTAGCCACTGTAATGTTCTACTCAGCTCCTGCATATAAGCCTGCTTATAGTAAATAGCCATGCTAGGGCTACTGCCCCCAGCGGATCTGGCAAACATTTGCCAGAGCCAGTTATAGGTTTTGCGGCTGTGTCGTGGAGCTCTTACCACGTGGAAGTGGTTTATTGCTGATGGCAGCCAGCACCACATTTACAGCGCTCGAACCCGGGCCATATAACATGTCACCCCTGTTAGCTTCATCTCAGAGCAAAATTACCGCCTCCCATTTAATGCAGCAGCAATCTAAGTGCTACACATCTTCATCAGAGTGCTTGCAAATGTCCGCCACTACTTGAATTCCAAATGCATTACAAACAGCAACTCCCATGTATTATCCGTGTTTAGATCTTTGGGAAATTTAGCAAGGCGGAAATATTTAAAATAAACAAATCAAAATTTCTAAAACAAGAGGTGCCAAAGCTGTTCTCGACAGGCTTGGAGCAACACCCTCCGAACTAGAAAGCCTGACTTCCAAATCAAGATATATACGTGGCAAAAGAAAGGCAGACTTTTCTTTATTATTACTTGACAAGCTCCAGGGATGAGCTATGGCTATGGAATCAGAGACACTTGCTGACTCAAATTAAGTTCTGACAGGAGGGGAGTATCGAAGTGCCTATGAATCAGTTGATCTTGTATATAGGAAACCTGGCCATGAGACGTGCATATCTACAAAAATTCGTAGTGGCTTATTCTCAGGTAGAGAGAACCCTCTGCAAAACAAGGGCAGGCATTTAACTCTGCCACACTCCCTATCAGTTGCAATCTCTTTGCAACAGCTCACTGCACTAGATTGTGCCAAAGTAGCTTACTAAGTTAGGTAAAAAAGCTCATTACATGGTCTCTGGACCTGGACTCAGGGGCAAAGCTAGGCTTTATTTCACCCAGATCAAAGACCCAGTTTGGCACACCCCCCACACACATTTGTGTATACACACACACACAGAGAGAGAGGGGGGGCAGGCTGGGAGCCTCAATGGCGCTCCTCTGGAGGTTTCACCAGGGGCAAAAAAACCTGACTAGCACCCCCCAGCTACAGCACTGCCTGGGCTACATTGCCCCTCATTGCTCATCTCTACATTACGCTGTATTCCTGGGTGCCTCTGTTCTGCTTCATTGGGTGGTCTGAGTCGTTGCCAATGCAATATTGTCAACACCCACTGCTGTGTAACAGGCTTGTGTCGCTGACACAAGGGCACAGGATACAGCAGTGAATCAGATCCTATGCACTTCTATTTGCCAGCACAGCAGTTCGTCAGCACTACCTTTATGGGGGCGCGGGGAGTTAAATTTGCTTCCAGCAGTGACAACAGAGCTTGTTTCAAGCATAAGAGGTAAGTGAGGATCATAAAAGAGAAAGCAGATGTTAGACTTTGATCTCCACCCTCTCCGTGCTCTGCATCACTGGACTAACACACAGTCATATTAGGCTGTTTCTTTAGAAACCAGATCAGAGGGGTTTGGTTTCTGCACTACTGGAGTCAACTGCTGGGGTACAGGATACAGGTAGAAAACTCTACAATTAGATAACGGGGCAAGGTTGCTATTACGTAAATGAAGTTACTCATCCCTGACAACAGTGACGTCATGGCATGACAGACGGGGGGAGGAGGTGGGCTGGAGGGAAGGGAAGGGAGAGGAGATTGTGGAAAACACCTGGCGCTGTTAACTTTTAGGATACAGTGTAGGATTGCTCTTGCTCAATCCACATGGCACCTTCACCAAACCACGGAGGCACAAATATGTCCCTTAAGAGCAGAGGGTTTGCGGAAAGAAACGGCAAGTGGTTTCAATGCTCTGGGCTGGTAGAACTTTATCAAAGGAGGAGGGAGGGAAGAAAGAAAGACAGAGCTCATTCTTTGTCTGAAAGCTCGCTCCACGGAATGACGGCTTCCTCCTGCATAAACCCAGATGTCTGTGGTTACTCAGAAGGATGGGGGAAGTACTCTGCACACGCATTCTCCTTCTGCATACTGCTTCACCCATCCCTGGGGAATTATGAATTCTCTCGATTGTTGAATTCTCTCTCGTTTCAATCCTGGCAATTGAAACGGATCCTGAGGTTGGAACCCCAGCTAAAGGCATTCCACCTTCGCCTTGGGGAGCTGTAGGGGTTAATGCAAAGCAAGGAAGGTCTCCTTGCGGGGGCTTCCGAGCAGGAAGCATTCCTCGTTTCCCCTGAGTTGCAATTCCCAGCGCCTGCTGCCGATTCCACTCCCTTTGGTATTGTCCCCGAGAAAGCCACCTCTCGCGGAACGCAAAGGAGTGTGCTATCCCTAAAGTCATTTCCTCAACTCTGTTTAAATTTTTTATTATTATTATTATTATTATTATTATTATTATTATTATTATTATTCAGTGGTGTGCATAGAAAAGCAAAGAATCCTGTGGCAGGAGAGAAAGCTTGGGAACTCTGAGGACTTTCCCCGGAGACTGTGTTTGCCATATGGAGGGAGAACTCGCCATCCTGAGCTAGGAAACCCACTTACCACTCCATAATAATAATAATAATAATAATAATAATAATAATAATAGCATGAGAAGTCCTTGCTTAAGGGAGTCAGTGTCTAGAAAGGAGCACGTGACGTGTGTAGCTCTGTCTCAGCAACAGAGCCATTAGCGTACAGCCACTATCTCCAGCTGCTAGTCAATGGCATGGCTTGTCAATTACGCGCGCCGCCGGGTTCCTATTCGGGAAAGCGGGAGAAACAAACTTGCCTGCTTTGCGCAATGGGGTGGGAGAGGGATGGAGTGGGGAGGGAAGCGGGGAGCCTTACCTGCCCCAGAAATTCATACTGCAGCTCGTCGGCGATGGCCTGGGCTGCCGCCGGACCTCCCGGGATCTCGGCTGCCCACTCGTTGACGAACTGCCTCTCCGCCCGGGCCAGCAGGACGGCTGCGCTCCAGGCAGCCAGCAAAGCCACGGCCGCGCTGCGCCCTGCCCAGCCTCGCCTCTCCATGGCAGCCGGCGAGGAAGAAGGAGGACCGGGCGCTTTGGAGAGAACGAGGAGAATCGATCAAGGAATCGAGTCAGGCACTGGAGAAGTCAGGATTCGTGCTTCCAAAAAAGGAGGAAGAGTGGAAAACTCCTTCCCCACTCTGGTTGCTATGCGATCAGGAGAAAGGCTGGTGCGGGGCGGGGGGTGGAGAAGGAGCTGGCTGTTCTCAAGAAAGTGCCTGGCTGCGATCACAGGTCGCCCGTTTCTGCCCGGCTCATGCTTGAGCAGGACTCCAACCCGCCACAGCCAGAATGGAAATGAGGGCTTGACACGTCAAAACGACGAAAGCGATCCCTGACGTCAGATCTGCCGGGCTCGGATCGAGATGGTTGTTCCCAAGGGGAGAGGAGGAGCTGGAGGCGTTTGCTAATATAGGGGGTGGACTGCACGATATTATTATTATTATTATTATTATTATTATTATTATTATTATTATTATTATTATTATTAACACACACACGCAAGAGGAAGGGGAAATTCTCCAGCGTCTCTGTACCAGGAGCTGTCCATGGTACGAAGGCTCCGGCAATCTGTCTCACTGTCTGTCTCTTTCGCCTCTCTGAATGAATTGACAACCCACCGCCGGCTTCCCTACAGATAAGCAAAGCTCTTTCTGTAACATGAAGGTTGCCCGCAAACGGATGGGCATTTCGATCAACATATTGTTCCTGTTGCTTTCCTGATGCGGTGCCTCCGGTCACTGTCTTTCTGAAGCTCTGAAGCTTTGAACACTGCCAAAAGAATCGATAAAGATCTTGGGGGATAGGTGGGAGAGAGGTTTTAGCTGATGGGCTGCTTGCTTGTAAAGAGATTTCAAAGAGGTGGCCGTAAGGAACGTACGTGTGTGTGTGTGTGCAGTTGGGGATCATTTCCCTATCTAAAGTTGGGAGGAGGAGTCTGTCCTGTCAACCTATGAACAGTTATTGTGACCCCACATGCAGGTCTTTTGGGGCAACTTCACAGCTCCTGATGAGAAGATGATTTATTAGGGTTTCATGCCTCGCCTGCGCCAAAGCCTAGAGGCAATGTACAAAATGCACAAAATCACAAGCACAGCATTTCGAAACCGCAAGATTTGTCAGGGAGGGGGTTTCCAGTTCTACACAGGGTGAAAGGCGATCTCCACAAAGTGAGAATGGAGGTTATACATCCAGGCACATTGCATGCAGTGGGAAGAAGGAAGAGAATGTGGTAGAACAAACATGCATCTGTCCACATCTGCAGATTCTCCACCATTGCTACCCCAATATGGCACATATTTTGAATCACAGAGGTTTTTTTCCAGGCAGGAAATGTATGAAAAAGCTGGCATTCCTCTCCAATGTAGAGGAAGGTGGGTTTTTAAAACTTTATTTAGAAACTGATACCCTGCTGTTTGAAACAGGAAAAAAATATTCACAAAGCCATTAGGAACCATATATACTGACAGTCTTTCATTTCAAGTCCAAAATGGCATTATCCATGCTGCTCTTCTTACCAGATAAGCCTTAGACTCCTGGGATTCACTTGGCTTCGACAACATTATAGTCATGGCATTATCAAGCCATTTCTAGCGACCCCTCCCATGTTCCCTACCTGTTTCTCCAACCAAACTCCGGCATGAGTCAACGCCAACATATGCCTCTTAAGAGCTTAGAGCTTGCAAGTCAGGATGATGATTTTAATGTTTCCAATTCCCCACAGCATATGCCTTTCCTATGTGTCATATGGACCTTATAATCCCTTTAAGAATATAAGAAGAGTCTTGCTGGATCAGGCCCACTTGCCCATCTAGTCTAGCATCCTGATCCTAGAATGGCCAACCAGATGTCTGTGGGAAGCCCACAAGCAGGATCAGAGTGCAGCAGCAGTCTTGTGATTCCTAGCAATTGGCATTTAGAGACATGCGGCCTCCAACAATGGTTCCATGGGAGCCGTGATGCTGCCCAATTGTGTGAGATGGTGGTGGGTGCAAAGATGTCTACAAGTCATCAACATCTACAAAGATGGCTACAAGTCACTGGAGAGAGGAAGTGGGCAGCGGCATCTCCTGCAAACACACTGACAGTGCAATCCTCTGCATGTCTGCTCCAAGGTAAGTCCTATTCAGGAGGAGCGGGTGGAGATGTGGTCTAAACCACTGAGTCTCTTCGGCTTGCCGATCAGAAGGTTGGCGGTTCGAATCCCCGCAACAGAGTGAGCTCCCATTGCTCCCAGCTCTTGCCAACCTAGCAGTTTGAAAGCACGCCAGTGCAAGTAGATAAATAGGTACCACTGCGACAGGAAGGTAAACGGCGTATCCGTGCGCTCTGGTTTCTGTCACGGTGTCTCGTTGTGCCAGAAGTGGTTTAGTTCTGCTGGCCACATGACCTGGAAAGCTGTTTGTGGACAAACACCGGCTTCCTCAGCCTGACGCAAGATGAGTACCATAACCCCATAGTCGCCTTTGACTGGACTTAACCGTCCATGGGTCCTTTACCTTTTTTTTTTAACATTTTAAAGTCCTATTCAAGGGAGCTTACTCACACTTACTTATAACTGTGTCTAGTAGGAAGCAGTCACTTTTGACCTTTCAAATGTTGTTGTACTCAAAGTCCCAGCCACCATGGCCAATGGTAAAGGATGATGGAAGCTGCTGTCCAAGAACCCTAGGTAGACCACAGTTCCCCATCCCTGGTGTATAGGACTGCAGTCTGCATTTTGTTTAATGCGCAAAATTTATTGTGCAGTTCCTTTTGTTTCACCATTTCTGCTATCTTCTCCTTGGCTCCCACGGTTACCATTATCATGTTCCTTTGCACTGTCGCTCTTTCTCATAAGTCCCCAATGACCTTCCTTCCTGATTCTTTCTCAAACACCGACTTCACTTTTTGTAAGCACTGGTTAGTTGCCTGTCTTTATCCCCCCTCTGAACCCCCTCTTCTCTTGCAATCACTTTCCTTTATCTATCTTGTGAAAATTGCTTCTTTCCTTGACCTTGTTTGTTTCAGTTACAGGTAGGTAGCCGTGTTGGTCTGCCATAGTGGAAACAAAATAAAACAATTCCTTCCAGTAGCACCTTAGAGACCAACTAAGTTTGTTGTTGGTGTGAGCTTTCGTGTGCATGCAAGTGTATCTGAAGAAGTGTGCATGCACATGAAAGCTCATACCAACAACAAACTTAGTTGGTCTCTAAGGTGCTACCGGAATGAATTTTTTTATCTTGTTTGTTTCAGTTATCACAGCCCCAGTTTACCTCCAACTTCTATATCCCTTCCTTAAATTTCAAGAGGAGATGGTGGTTGAAATCAGAGTTTGTTCCACCCTCATCACCCGCTTTGGGTGTTTGCTTATCAAGATGACTCAAGGTTTGCCTTAAGTAGTGGGACAACTGAGAATTCTTTTCTTTGTTTTGCTGTGCTATTGTTTTACATTGGCCTGCGAGGATTTCTAGATGGGTCTTTCAGTTGTCCTCCACGATTCTGGAGATCAATAAAACAAATAAACCTAAACTTTAATTTTGGGTTTAGCTGTGGTGGTGGTGATGAACTGTCACCCTTTTGGCCTAGGAGTAGGATGGCACATGCCACCACTTAATGCAAATTAGTTCATCCTAAAGGGTGCAATCCTATCCTCACTGGTTCATGGGTCAAGGGGAGTTGAAGTGAAATGGAGGCTGCCAATTCCTGTTGAAAGCCTGCAGAAATGCCCCTGTATGCTGTACAAAAAGTCCACAGAGCCCCTCCACTGGGAAAATTATTTCCCTGAATCCTAGGCTGAAAGTGGGCAGCACGAATGGAGGAACCCAACTACACCAGATCCTAGTCTCTCCATCCCATGAACTTGCCTGTGAACACAAAAGAAATCATGCTAGGACAGGACCTGGAGAAATTAATTTCCCACCCATTGACTCTGATGGGAAGGGACAAGGTTGGAAGAAGATTGCAGCACCCACCAAACTTTTCTGATGGTTCCCCCAATGGTAGTCAGAATGGTTTGGACTTGGGATGGAGTTCTGGGCCTGTGGATACTCAGCCATTGGATTTCTCAGAAAAGCTTATTTGGTAACGTAGTTTTGCGCCATTTACTATTTGCAGTTGTGGTGGTTAAATGATTAAAATGTTTGTGGGGGGTGTATTAAAGGGATTCAAATCACCATTTAGGATTGTTAATCAGGGTAGTGGTTATTCTGTTAGAGAGAGAGAGAGAGAGAGAGAGAGAGAGAGAGAGAGAGAGAGGGAAAGAGAGAGAGAGAAGCTCAAGCATGGACAAGACAGGCACTAGTTTCTGGGCATATCAGAAAATCAGCTAGTAATAGGGAATATATATTTGCAGATGAAGTTAGGGGCACTGAGTATTATTTTTCTTCATTTACAACACAATCCTATGCATGCTTACTTAGAAATAAGTCTCCAGTACATTTCATTGGGAAGCATAAATAAGATTACAGCGTTAGTCACTGCACAAATCCATTATAATAATTTTAAACCTAAAAAATTAAGAAATATGTAATGATGGCCTTTTTCATCAGCATAGAATATTCCATGCAGCATACAAGGGATTTAAGGGTCTTTTTTTTTTATTTTGGTACATTATAGAAGAAAGAAGATTGCCTTACATCAGTGGTCCAGAGTACTACTATTGTTACTATTAGTACTATTCATTTCATTTCTATACTGCTTTATATTTTTAAGAAAAAGATATCCAAGTGGTTTGTAACCTGCTTTAAAAGAGCAAATAAAACATTCCAGAATAAAACCTTTAAAAAAAAATGAAATATAATCATATATAAATAACAGGAAACTTAAATTACCTGAAAGATTTCAAAATAAAACATTACAAAAGGAGGTCAAATATAGAATACACATTTAAAACAGCATCATTAGCCAGAGAACAAAATATTATCTTAAACATACAACGTAGGTCCATAGTCTAGGACCTTGGTGTTTGAATGAAGCAAAGGAAAACAAATATTCAACATACCAGGGTTAACACATGTCAAGTAATTAAGGTAATTATGTCCACTTTGGAATCAGTTTCCCTCAACGGCTGGTAAATGCTCTCTGCTCAGCAGCTTTATTCTCTGATGGGTAGCAAATCCATCAAAGGTTCTTTGTCAAAGTTCCCTTTCCAACATTATTGATTCCAACTCCTTGTCTCTCACCCATGCTAGAAAGGCAATGCTCAGTTTCCTGGGAGGGTAGATTACCGTATTTTTCACTCTATAAGACACACCAAACCACAAGACGCACCTAGTTTTTGGAGGAGGAAAACAAGAAAAAAAATATTCTGAATCTCAGAAGCCAGAATAGCAATAGGGATCGCTGCACAGTGAAAGCAGCAATCCCTCTTGCTGTTCTGGCTTCTGGGATAGCTGCGCAGCCTGCATTCACTCCATAAGACGCACACACACTTCCCCTTACTTTTTAGGAGGGAAAAAGTGAGTCTTATAGAGCAAAAAATACAGTATTTGCTTCCAGTGAGTGTCTAGCCAACACACTGGCAATGTTCTTGGTCTTGCAATGGAAGTTTAATCTGTGGCCAGAAACTGAACATTCCCTGCTCCTGCTGCTTTTCTTAAAAGCCAAGAGGGCCTCTGGTACTTGTTTCAGTATTACAATGATGGATAGCAAGCAGCAATTTTGAGCAGAGGTGGTACCTTTGTTCTCTCCCATGGAGCAAATAGCAAATTTGGGCATGTGTTGGTAGTGATTTTCATTGGTGAAAACAGCACAAGGGAAAGGGACCACTTCCTCTTGCTGTTTCAATTTCTTATCTGCCATTCATCCAGGGCAGGTTACTGTAATTAAAAATAATAAATAAAAATAAAATAAAAACAGTGTAAAACCAATTACAGTCACAAGAAAGTGTGGGTCTTGAAAATGTATCTCCCAGATGTTAAAGGCCAGGGTAAAAAAGTGAGTCTTCAGAATATGTGAGTCATCATAATGATGGTATCAGACGCTGCTCTGTGAAGAGAACCTTTCACAGCTTGGGGCTACCACAAAGAATGTCCTGTCCTAGTCTACCCCCTCAGCTTCTGAGGGTAGTGGAACTACCAAGAGAGCCCCCTCTGCTGATGGTAACATCCAAGAAAGGGAAAGAGGCAGGTTCTCAGATATTTGGGGCCTTAGTCATTTAGGAATTTAACCACTAGTGGGAGCATCTTAAACTAGACACAATAATGAACTGGCAACTAGTTAGTTAATTCTCCTTCCTCAAGCACACTGGCCACAATACAATCCCCTCTGCTATTAACCTTAAAAACAACAACTATGGAATTCCTGATCACAGATTTTCTGTGTCACTGTGAGCGGCACCCTTATTGGATTATATATTTTTGGCTACGCTGACAGTGATTTGTTTTATTTATGCCCACAGATAGATACAGCTATTACTTCTCTCCCCACTCTCTCACACACAGCTAAATTGAGATGTGCTGGTGGATTCCTGGTGTCACCTCCTCTAGAGGAACTTACACTTTTGTTTTTTAAAAAAGACACAGATGCACCTCAGCTCCATGCTAAAAAAAAAGAGAGAGAAACATTTGTTTTCTGAATACAAACAGAATGTTGCAGCATGAGACATGCCTTAAGTTAATGTAGAAAGAGCCTGCAGAGAACTGGAGGACTCTTAGACTGCTTACGCATAACATGATGTTCTGCATTCAATGTACTCTGAAATATAGTTTTTTTCTTTCTACTTAGTCCCTGAGTCTACTGTATTGCATATCTTATGTTCTTGAAAAGTCCTTTTTCATAAACTGAGCTCCATTCAAAATATGAAAAGCACAATGCAGATTCATCTTGCATTCTTTCCTAGTGTGTCCCATTGAAAAAGTATGGGAGCAGTAACAGGTGTATATATCCATACCTATTTAATGACATTGTGGTTGTGTGTATACCAAGATCACAGTTCTCAAAAACTTCTTCATTCAGCTGCACAGGGGAGAAAAGGCACGGATAACTGGATCAAAGATAAGTTTTTCAAATGTTTATCCAGTAACTGCGCCCACCCTTTTGGACAGCAGGATCTAGAATAAATCTAGATTGACAGCAGCAGGTTGAGGTGGAGCATGCAACATTCTGTGATGAGAAAATCTACTCAGTTAAATGTGCACACAGCCTTGGAGTAAAGGGACAGAAGCATTATGCACATCAACTAACACTGTAGTGGATTGGCTCCAAAGTCACCATGTCACACATGGAAGGAAGGGGCTTGGTTTGGGTGAAGAGTTCTAGGAATGGAGAGGAGGAAGGCAACCCCTCATTCCAACTTTCCCCTGCAGCCTCTCACATTACCTTCCATACGCTCTCAGAGGGTTCTCCTGAGCAAGGAGGCAAGGAGAAGAAGGTTGCAGGGAGAAGACGGGAGAACCAAGGCCTGAGAGAACGGGACTTCAGTCACAGAAGCCTGGATCCAATTCAATGCCCAGATCACAGGATTATGTATATAATCGGATGCCTGTCGGTGGGAGCTGGCCAAAGAAAGTACATCATAAATGTGATGAATAGCGACATTGGCTATTAGCTCCCAACGTTTTTGACCTTTAAAGTTGTAAAAGGCTTGAATCCAAGTTATCTCCCCCTGTTAATATGTGAGCCTCCTGCTGTGCTTAGGCTTTGCTCCAAGTAGCATTATTTTTAAACCTCTGCTGGCAGGTCCATGCCTAAGCAGGTACAGGGCCTGGAAAAAATCACACTGTGTGACCCTTCATTGCTTTCACCTCCCCTTTATCTCTGCATGGGTGGGTTTTGGTCTTTCAAATTTCAGTGGTGTGAGCCCAAAATTTGGCACTCCCTGCCTCTTGGCTTCTGTTCTGCTCAATTTACTATCTCATAATTGTGGCACCCTGCAGCACCCATTGCAGCAGAACCAGTTGTGCTGCCCTAAATCCGCACTGGTCTCTGCCCCCCCCCTCTTGAGGGCAATGGTGGCAGCAGGAACTCCTTTTCTTCCTCACCGACTTTCCTTTTAGCTGTGGGAGGGTCATTGCTTTAGTGGTGGGGGCCTCTTCCCCTCCCCCTTCATCTGTGGTTCCTAACAGGGGGACAATTAAATTTTTAAGGGGGAGCAATTCGAGAATGAGTTATTAACAGTTAAAGACCTTTTAGGCTTCCTCCACATGAATAGGAGTTCACTTTTGGAATAATAAAAATTATATGTCACAGGGTGGGGGGGGGATCAGGATTTTAGAGATGGCCAAAAAAAAAAAGGTTGGGAACCACTGCCCTCTATTCTTCCCTGCTTTGCTGCATATTTAGTGCTACCAAAAACCTCTGCTCCCATTGTCTCCCTCCTTGCCTTCCTCTAGGATGGGAGGAGGTGGGGAGGCTTGCCACATGGTGGGGGCAAGGTCATCTGCACAGTGAGGATATTGGTGTGGCTACTGGCACCTGGTTTGGTGCCCCCTCCCAAAACATGGGCTTTGATATTGACTTAGCCCATTGAGCTACGGTTTTGTTCAGCAGTCCATTTTGGTTTCTCTTTTTTCTAATCTTCAGTTCACATCATTTCTCTTTTCTCTTTTTAATGAAAAATAGGCCCTACAGAAATTTATCAGCATTTTAGTGTGAATTGCCCATATTATATATACTTCATAAGGCAATCTTGCCTAATATACACATTTTTTGCAAAACAATTTCCCTTAATATAACGCATTTTTGTATGTTGTTTTTACTAATATATGCATTTGTGTGCATACAATTACCCTAGTATATGCATTTTTGTATGCATTACTGCATTGCAAAATTTGGAGAAGTGTGAATCTCAAATGAGGTCTGTGTTTGGTTTCACATATTCTAAAAATACAATTTTGGTAGGCTTGCCTTTAAATTTAAACCAAATTGAATTTCCCTACCACAAACATGGGAAGAAGCCCTTATGCATCGTGTACCAGTAAAGGTAAAGGGACCCCTGACCGTTAAGTTCAGTCACGGACAACTCTGGGGTTGTGGCGCTCATCTTGCTTTACTGGCCGAGGGAGCTGGTGTTTGTCTGCAGACAGCTTCTGGGTCATGGCCAGCATGACTATGCCGCTTCTGGTGAACCAGAGCAGTGCACGGAAACACCGTTTATCTTCCTGCTGGAGCGGTACCTATTTATCTACTTGCACTTTGAAGTGCTTTTGAACTGCTAGGTTGGCAGGAGCAGGGACTGAGCAACAGGAGCTCACCCCGTTGTGGGGATTCAAACCGCCAACCTTCTGATCAGCAAGCCCTAGGCTCTGTGGTGTAGACCACAGCGCCACCCGCATCCCTTCGTTTACTAGTACTAAGCACCTAAGCTAGCATTTGATTTTTTTTGGTTCATAAATAATGTCCCCAGACTCCTTTCCTGCTGCCTTCTTTATGACTGAATGTATAAACATAACCCACATAGCAGCATCAAGAGATGCATTCCTGTTCCATAAATGTTGCTGCGCTGTTCTGAGCAATAGGTTTGTTTATGCTGTGAAATACCCAGTGGTATTGTCACTAAGCATATTCTACTGTAGAGTAACTGTAGAGTAACTGATGTTGTGGGTGGGAGGGGAAGGAATAATCACAGCACAATCCTATATATAGTCAGACTCGTCACACTTAGTTCAGTTTGAGCATATTCCCAGGTAAGTAGATATAGGACGGCAGCCTAACGTGATTAGAATCCCAGTAAAATTAGATTCACAAAGGAGATGTTTGCGAGGTTAAAATGGAAGAAACAGGACTATAGTTCCCTGAACTAAGAACTGTGAATCAAACAGATTTTCTCTAGGGAGTTGATCCTGCAATATGGATCCAGTCTGCAGTGTACAGTCTAGCTAGACTTTTGTTTAAAAAACCTTCAAATATTTTGGAGAGATTTGACTCTCTCGACTTTCCACCACAAACTTGATTCCACCAACAACTTGTTCTAGGGCGCAGAAATTTGGGCAGTTGCAGATGGCTTGGCAAGACAGAGGTGCTCACCTGACCTCCCAATAGGTGAGCTGCTACTGCTGCTTACTGGGAGGGGCAAGGCAGCCGTGAAGTCAGCATGGTGCAAATGCACCAGCAGAGCAAATTCTGTGTTTCTGCCACTGCAAATGCACCACGCCAACCGCCCCACTGTTTTGCCTCACCTCTTCACACAGCAAGCAGCAGAAACTCACCTGCAAGTGCTTCATCACTCTGTCCACAACTGAATTCAAGGTATCTAGGTATTTCACCTCATTATATAGGTTTTTTCCCTTTGTGGCCAAAGTGGATGAAATTTACAGACACAGGGGCCCTTCCAGAGTGACTTAAGGTTGCTAAATTGTTGGTGGGTACATCCAGAGGGTTTCATACAGAACACCTTTAAAGTTTGACCTGTCCATCAAAATGAAAGCTCCCCCCCTTTTATCCATCCATCCCCTCTTGAGCTCTGGGTGTTTCCCCAGTAAGCTTGGTTTTGATTTAGGCTGGGTGATGTGGGTGGCTGTATCTATTTCTAATTATTGAATCATCTATGTCAGGGAACTGACATCGGAGCGAGAGGCGAAGGGGAGGCTCCCAGATGATACTGGCGAGGGACCCAGCAGCAGGGGGGAAAACAGCTCAGTAGAGGGGGAAGCAAATCAGCGCAACACCAGGGATAAAGGGGGGCAGATGGGGGAATCGGAGAGAGGGCTCCAGGACTCTTCACTGGACATCAGTGAGGAGAGCACAGGTCCTCCGCTACCCACGCCCTCCCTGCGCAGAAGACTCCCGCGCAGTGAGAGGAGGAGGAGACTGGGTGTCAAACAGCTTTTATGTTGGAAGAGGTTTAAGAAACGCCCACTGACGGATTCTGCTAGCGACTGAGGCAGCCACGATGAGAAGGGCTGTGCAGTCAGAAAGATTTAACGAAGCAAATTAGCCTAGAGAGACGCCAGTTTACGCACAAGTAACTCATATCCATTACAATCTACTACCAGGAGCCCCTCTGCTCCTCATTCGCATATTCCTTGCATTCATCCCCCTTGAAAATGGGCATTCCTTGGAGTGATGCACTTTTGTTCCATGCAAGTATTGAAGGTGAGAACTTGGGAATGGGACATCTCTGTCATGTCCTTGTCCATAGACCTCTCTGCTTCTCTCAGCTTCTCCAGGTCATCTACGCTGTCCTCAAGGCAGTCTTCTTTGACCCACTCCCCATCTTAATCATAGACATATCCCACCCTACCTAGCTCTATCTGGAAAAGCCCTAATATATCAGAGTAGTGTCAGAATTATATAGTATGTTTTCTATGCTGAACACCACTTACTAATGTGGGTGTTTCATTTCATTTTAATTTTTTTTAAAAAAAAACAACCTATGATGCAGCATTTGACTTTAATTTACTAAATCCAATGAAGAAGTACAGTAGATGAAAAACCTACGGTAATTGGTGACTGAACAGTTTTCAGCAGTTGCTCATTTACTATAACCATTTAAATACCTAAAAGGACTATTCAGGCTAAATTTAATTCGTCTGCACGCTAAAGAACTCTTTAAAAATCTGAGCACTTTTCCTTTTTCTCCCCTTCTGGCACTCACATTCCCAAGTAATTGAAAGCTAATAAAAGAGAGTTTGTATGTGTAGGCAATCACAAAGAATATAGGAAACACCTGTTTTTACTTCCAATGACTGTCTGCAGGACTAATAGTGAGCGTTTATTTGGAGACGTTACATTAGCTTGTGTAATAGCGCATGACACGCTTTCAGTTTTACTGCAGGCAAACAGCAAACATGGCTAAGAGTATGTGAATAAATGAAACGCAAACATGTCCTCCAAGCCAGCCATGCAAATGAATGGAAGTATAATGACAGCATATATTACCTCCTCTGTCCACCGTGAGTTGGCAGTAAACAGTTGGTGACCCTCATTTTTCCATTCTTCACACCCTGTCTGCAGCCGTTTACCGAAACTCTCAGGTTAATTCAACCAAAAGGCAGGGATAGTGTGCAGGCAGGACTACATGAAACACACACACACACACACACACACCTTTAGGGTAAAGAACAGCAAACTGAAAGGCAGCTGTTCTGCACAATGTTTACCTTGCTCTCCCCCCCCCCTTAAATACAGTTCAATCTACTTTACAGCCATGCTAATGATAGCTGTTTATAATGGACAAAACCTCATGAGCATTTACTTAACCTGGAGCTGATTCATGCATCACAGTGGAGTGGCTTGGGGACACTCATAGCAGTTAGCAGCCAGCAGTTCCGGAAAACAATAAACCTGATATTGTCTCTTCCGGTTGTGTGCTGGTGTTGGTCTCTAAGCCACTGATAACAGATAGCACTAAGTACTAAATACACACACACACACACACACACACACACACACACACGTGTGTGTGTGTGTGTGTGTTAAAGCTATGGTTTTCCCAGTAGTGATGTAGTACACGTGTGTGTGTGTGTGTGTGTGTGTGAGTGAAAGCTATGGTTTTCCCAGTAGTGATGTATGGAAGTAAGAGCTGGACCATAAAGAAGGCTGATCGCCGAAGAATTGATGCTTTTGAATTCTGGTGCTGGAGGAGACTCTTGAGAGTCCCATGGACTGCAAGAAGATCAAACCTACCCCTTCTGAAGGAAATCAGCCCTGAGTGCTCACTGGAAGGACAGAACATGAAGCTGAGGCTCCAATACTTTGGCCACCTCATGAGAAGAGAAGACTCCCTGGAAAAGACCCTGATGCTGGGAAAGACTGAGGCCACAAGGAGAAGGGGACGACAGAGGACGAGATGGTTGGACAGTGTTCTCAAAGCTACCAGCATGAGTTTGACCAAACAGCGGGTGGCAGTGGAAGACAGGAATGCCTGGCATGCTCTGGTCCATGAGGTCACAAAGAGTCGGACACGACTGAACGACTAAACAAAAACAACAACTAAATACACTTTTTTAGGCAGTAAGACTCAGTTAACATAACCTCTGAGTACAAGTATAGGATTGTGTTGCAGTTGTGAGGACAAGACTTCTCACACTTCTTGAGTGTTGTGGCAATGTCACAAATGACTGGAGGCCTCAAGGCAGGGTAAGGTGGTCATTCTAGCAATCAAATCTACCCAAAAGTGAATCTGGTTCTTTCTGGGATTTCTAAGTTTCAGTGGAAGTCAGTTCAGTTAGGGGTATGTATGTGTTCATTTTGTAACAAATGAAAAACTGATATGAAAGTTCAGTTTTCATTAGTTGTTATATGAATGCCAAAAATAATGAATAAATACAAAGGGACTCTATTGTCATTAGGCAAATAAAACGAAAGTTAAAATAATGTGTCCATCTCTGAGCATGGTGGATGGGGTAGGTACTTTAGATAGTCCTATCAGGTAATCTCATCAAAGAAGAAAAAGCCATGTAGTAGAACAACCAATGTTATCTGTTTTAGATGTCTGTGCTCAGCAAGCAGATGAATCGCATTAGAGAGTCACAAACACTTCTGAGCTAGAGCTCAACATTTTGAGCTCACCAGACTGAAGCACGGCAGCAGAGCCAAGTTCATGATCAATATGCCAAGCATACACTGCTAAAGGAAACAAAGTATGAGCATGGACCAAGGTGATGTGATGAGAACCACAAGCACTACCTGAGCAGAGACAAGCAGTGAGCCCCATCCCTACTTCACAGCAGACATGCATAGGAATGTGCAGCAATTTGCTACCTTCCAGAGAAATAGGTTTTTATCTTATGGTAGGTTTTGCTGTGGGTTAAACCACAGAGCCTAGGACTTGCTGATCAGAAGGTCGGCGGTTTGAATCCCTGTGATGGGGTAAGCTCCCATTGCTTGGTCCCTGCTCCAGCCAACCTAGCAGTTCGAAAGCACGTCAAAGTGCAAGTAGATAAATAGGTACCGCTCCGGCGGGAAGGTAAACGGCGTTTCCGTGCGCTGCTCTGGTTTGCCAGAAGTGTCTTAGTCATGCTGGCCACATGACCCGGAAGCTGTACACCGGTTCTCTCTGCCAATAAAGCGAGATGAGCGCCGCAACCCCAGAGTTGGTCACGACTGGACCTAATGGTCACGGGTCCCTTTACCTTTACCTTAGGTTTACAACTGCTAGAGAACATTTGAATATTTAACTGAAAAGAGGGTTGAAAATGCACAGAACATGTATTTTAAAAAATCAAATAATTGTTTAGGAACCCTTCCCCCCCAATCCACATTAACCATCAACCTATATAAAATAAAACAAAAATGCAGCAGCTGTTTACTATTGGAAATTCAATTCCAGACCAGTGCCTAAAATCATACAAATGAATAATCCTCTTTAGCCTGGAAATACCTATGAGCTAGTTAATTGCCTCTCTCATCTTTGAAAAGAGCTATTATGTTCAGTGTGTTTTTCTAGGCCCTTTTCCACATGCTAATTCTTTTGTCTTTTGTTTGCTGTCTGTGGCATGTTTGAACAGAACTCCATTAACTGATCTGTTCCGTTCAATTAAAAGGATGAGCCCTGATTCAGGCTTCTGGGAAGAATCCTGTTTCAATGTTTACTGTTCAAATAGTCTAAGATATATCTTCAAGATGAATTGAATTACAAAATTTATGATGCTTTATGGCTAGCTTGGGTTATTTGCTTTTTGACCAAGAAAAGTCCAGTTGGCTTCTGATGCTTTTTGTCATTTTAAGTTGTAAATTATCTTTTTATTGGAAAAAGAAATAATAAAGAAAGGGCATCTTGAGTTTCAGTGGATACATTTTCTCTTGCTTTCCTGATTCTTTCTTTGTGAAAGTGCTCTTTTCTTTTTATAAAGTGAACTCCAAAAAATTAGGAGGTCTCTATGTTCATAACATGGTTAATGTAAGATATCAAAAAATATGTTCATAATCCTCATAATTCAGAGGGGACGCTACTTCATATGCGGTGGATCTGTAACAAAATTAAGAGCTTCTGCGACATGGTATATGAGGAGTTGAAAAAATTATTTAAACAAACTTTTGTAAAAAAAAACCCAGAAGCATTTCTATTGGGCATAATAGATTCAGACATCGCAAATGAAAATAAGAGAATATTCCTTTATGCAACATCCGCAGCAAGAATACTAATTGCAAAAAAACCTGGAAAAGTGAAACACTACCAACAAAAAAAGAGTGGCAAGAGAGATTATTTGATTACCTTGAGTTGGCAAAAATTACAGATGCAATTAGGGGACAGTCTAAACAAAAATTTCAAAAAGAGTGGGGAAAGTACAGAGATTGTTTTTTTTTAAAAACCAGTACCTTCAAATTAAAACCTGGACTTGCTTCAAATATTTTTTGCAAAACAAAACAAGGTTTACAAATACATATGGAGAAGGGTAGAAAAGACGAAATGAGAAAGAAACAGTTTATCAAGTTTAAAATCAGACCGACATTGAGGAGGAAGTCTATTAGAATAGAATAAGAACTAAAGATTGGATAACATAAGTCCGTGTGCAGATACTTGTGGATTTATGGAAATATGTTTATCATTTATTTTGTGTTTTCTTTTGTAGTTTGTTTTCTAAGTGTCGTGTGTGTGTGTGTGTGTGTGTGTGTGCGCGCGCTGTAATAATAAGTTAATAAAAGCATTTACATAATCCACATCTACTGAGAACCTATTCAGCTATTCAGAAAAAGCAGTCTTCATGGTACTGTATGACTTCAGCATGTAGCTAGTCCATCACATATTTAAATGCCATCAGACAATACAACTCCCTGCACAGGGAAAGTGTGTGTGGCAAGGTGAGTGCATCCTGTCTGCCCTTTTCTCTGACAGATTGGCTTTTGATATGGGAAATATTGACATGTGCCATTTTCTATGTGCATTTTCTAATAGGGCAGACCTCAAAAGATTATTCCACATGGAGGGATGCATAGATCAGTCAACTTAATGCCTGTGTCAGTTTTGCATGTGTACATTCATAAATCCTATTTCATTTCTAGTTTGATCCAATATATATGAAAATCCCGATATGTAGATGTCACATCTGTTTTATTTATTTTTAGCTACTGTTCATTTTGATCATCCTTTGTATATTTTAGAAAACCTCCTCTTTTAATCAATAATTTTAATGGTTTAGTTCAGATTTTTGTAAACCACTTTTACAGTCAAGTGGTATGTAATTTTCTTTAAGTCAATGAATCTCTATATATTGTCATTGCTGGCATCCATCTGTCTTGAGAGGCAATGGAGTGCATCTCTGGGAGTGAAGTCAAACTGCTGAGTTAGCAGGGTGCAAACCTGGGCAGTTTGTATGGAGGTCAACAACAGCAAGACCTCCCTCTCAGACAACAGGACCTCCTTCTTAGCCTTGCTGATGTGGTCCAAAGGAAAGTAGAGCAATACATTTGGAACCAGCTTGGCTGCAGGAGCTGCCAAAAGGAGGCTACAAGGACAAGGTGCCATCCAACTGTCTTAGGGACTCCACTCCAGATTTGTGTAGGGCTTACTCCTTAGCCTTTTCTTCTCCCAGATATATCCCACAAGGCAGAGCAGGTTTGGATCAGAGTTTTCCTTCTCCTAGATGGACTACCTTCCCTTGTTGACAAGCCCCATCTTGCCCTCACTTCCCTCTACAGAACACGCAGAAACCACCTTCTTGACCATTGGACCCACTATTGGTCTCATCCACTCATCTTCGCATGTAGAAGTCCCTAACTCACTATGGGTTTGTGGCCCTTCGGCTACCCTCACCTGGTTTAGCCAGCCAGTGAAGGCCGTTTCCGGGTTATGACTGCTACTGCATGCTGACAGCTTCTAGGAGCCACAGGTGAGAACTGAGTGCTGGGTGGAGACCAAAGGTGGACCAACTACAGCATGTCCACCACCAGAGGTACTACCTTTTCTCTATGCCAAGGAGATGCTCTACCATTAAGCTACAGTCTTTGCCCAATAGAGAGAGCAAGGAAGGATTGAGGGGGAGAGGGAAAAGGTGGTTGATGATGATGTCATGGAACCTGCGTTCGGTTTACTGTCTAGCCTGATGAAGAGGTCTGGCAAACTCAGAAGTCTGCACACTATTTTGTGATGCTTTGGATGGCCTAGTAAAGGCTTTGGGTTTTTTTTCTTATGGGATAGCAGAGCTACCTTTACTTTAGTATATATGTATGAAACTAGTGCCTATGCATAGATAGGAACCAGGCACACGTGTGTGTGTGTGTGTGTGTGTGTGTGTGTGTGTGTTGCACAAATTTCTCACACAACTAGCTAAGGTGGATGATCCTTAACAAACACTTCTCGCTTCCAAATTTACTACAGCATACTTCTTATTCTGCAATGCTTCCCCCCCCAAACCCCCCACCTATATGGAAATAATATCCTCGTTTCCTCAATAGAAACCTTAATCTCCCAAGAGTAGTAGCAGGTGATGGAGCAAAGATATCAAAGTACGGCTTTTCTATGGATTAAGCCGATGATTAATTCATAAAGCCTTATGGATGAAAGTTATTTCAGAAGCAGGCTGAGCATTCAATGGCTGCAAATTCCTATTTGCACTCACCCGCACAAAGCAGATTGCAATGACTACAATCACCCCCGTGGGAACAAATGCTTGCCCTATCAGAGAATGTGCTTGGCACCTATTGAATCACAAGTAAAGAGGCAAAGTGTCATGTTCAAGATGGCAAAGGAAGTTGCAGTTATCATGGGAAAGCTTGATAGGGGACTTTTCTAGCAGTGATCCTGGGGAAAATAACACATCTGAAGCTAATGGGGTATTTCTTCACTCAGGGACGGACATTGGTAATATGCTGCCCTGTGTAGTGGCATTGCATGGGTTCAGACCCAGGTACAAAATTTGTTGTTGTATGAACCTTGGCTATTTATTTCTTCAGATTATCTATAACCCACTCATCGCTGTTCACACAATTCCAAAATGAAGAACGTCATTATGCAATGGAGCGGCATCTTACTTAAATGCAGCTTCATATAAAAATCAAACAATATACAATCAACATAACTACATCAGTCAAGTGAGTATACCTTAATCAAAGCTTGGGCTGAATAGCCACATTTTCAGCAGGCATCAAAACGTCATTAGTGTGGGTGCTGGTTGCACCTGAGAGAGGAGAACATTTCAGAGCTAGGATGCTACTATTGAGAATGCCCTCTCACAAATCACCACATGCTATGCGTCAGAGAACTTTGACACTGTAAGAGGGGAATCACCCAGTGACCTCAAAATCTGGACAGGTGTATATGCAAGAAGGTGGTTTTCCAGATATCTAAGTCCCAAGCCTTGTACTTTCTGTCCATTCAAACATTCCCCCAGAGACACCAACTTGTGAGGTAAACTGGGGGCACCAACATCGTGTGTGTGAAGTGCTGGTGTTCTGTCAGGACCTCAGACAAGCTAGGTAGCAGAGCCAAATATGGTGGCAGTGCAGTTTCAGTGGCCAGTGGCTGCTTCCCCCCTCCTTCCCCTCCATGGCAGGAGGAGAAGAAGGAGCCGGCCACTGAAGTCACACCATGCTTGGCTCCAGGCTTGCCCCTGACGTTTTTGAGCATTGGGGGCCTCTTCCTCAAAATATTGGGGGGGAGGGTTGGGCCCCCAGGCATTGGTGCCCCTGCATTCTTCCATGGTTTGTTGTGAAATGAGGGGGATGATCTCTTTGTGAGAAGGGCAGGGTTCAAATGGGAGTATACTTACTATTATGGAACAGAAGGCACAACTTGCAAGTTAAATAAATTAGAGTGACTTTCCCCGTCCCCTGTTAGAAGTATTTTCTTTTTAGGGTAGCAAGACGACAGCCTTAAAAACACAATGTACGTTCTTCATTCTGTGACCTTACCAGGTAGCTCCTTGTCCTTTTCAAGTTGTTGCCCTACCAAAAAACCTTCAGAGCTCAGAGCTCTTTTTGACATTTCGAGTGAAGACTCCCTTCTGAACTTGCTAGCATCCTTTTGAAAACAACGCACAAGATGCATGTGACAGTTTGTATTCTGCTTTTCTAACTTAAAAAGAACCATCCATTCTTCATCTCATATTTAAGATTTCACCTTGAATGCCCTTGACCTTTTGCTTTCTGAACTTGGCACTCAGTGAAAAACAGGGGATGTCAAACAGAGACTTGTTTGGATTGGCGGGGGTGGGGAAGCCACCTGCCCACTAAAGCAGGGGAATTTCCAGGCTTATCCATAAACCTTAGAATTTATGAGCGCCTCCAGGCTATCAGCATTTTGGAACTTTACGCTTGCGCTAGTGGATTTGTTGTCCAGTATCACCAGTATGCAACAAATCCACTTTTTAAAAACCCAGATTATTATTTTTTTGCAGTTTGAAAAATGAAAAGCTAGGTGAGGGTAGCCGATGGGACTCCAACCCTCAGTGAAGACAGGCTCAGGCAGATTGAGTGGATAACACCAATCGTGGGTCACGAAGGTAGTTTATGCACATGATGTAAAGGGAAGTGAGGGGCAAATGGGGCTCACCCACCTGGGAAGGTATCTTCCCACCACTAGCAGCTTTAACATCATGATCTGATGTCATGATGGTGTCAGATGACTGTTAGTTGGGCACACCTGTCCAAAGTTGACCTGTGGGATGGGGAGAGGGATCTGCTTCTCTGGCATGTTACCCACAGGGAACACACTGATGGAGCAGAACCTAGCAGGATTGAACCTTCTGCTCATCAGCTGATGAGTGCAAAATGCAATCATGCTGGCTGCAGTGGTCTGCTTCGCTGGTATGTTCCCTATACAGGAACATGCCAGTGAAACAGGATTGAACCCTGCCACCAAGCCCATCATCAGCTGATACCATTCACTGATGTCAGGTGATGGACAGGTGGGTGTGGTTTGGGGACATTGCCCTGTGGGCCAACTTGGACCCCCTGGTGAGCCAAAATTGGACCACGGGGGCATAGGTTTTCCACCTGTGGACTGTTGGCAAGACTGTCAGTTTCCCAAGAGCAAATCAGGATGAATGCTCATTGTTGCATAAACAAATCAGAATGAATGTTCAATAAAGACCAGGTCTAATCTAACCACTCCCTAAGATTTGTGCATGAAAATCAGGATGAATACTGAGCAAACATCTGGAGGAGTAGAAATACTGAACTCAGAATATGCCCCCTTCTTTCTCTGTGTAGTGACACCTATTATTCCCACATTCACAGGCATATGGAATTCCAATTGGTGTTTTTTAGGGGATGGAGAGCTGATTCAATGGCAGTAGCATAGCTAGGCAGGGGTAGCGGCAGCAGGGTGTAGGGCGGCAGCGGGGTCTGTAGGGTGTCATGGTGGTGTTACGGTGGTTGTTGGGCTCAACAACTTCGGTTCTCCCACTGGGGGTTGCTAGGCTGCTGAGGAATGGCATCATAAAGCTTGCTTCTGTGAAGCCATTTTGCAGGGCTTGGTTCATAGTGTCATTTCATCCACTCTATGCTTCTTATTAGGTGGACTTAATCCAGCTACCACCACCTCCGTCCTTTTATAAATGAGACTCAATACTCATCACAGTAATATTTAATAGCCATGATCTCCACAGCAATATTTTATTTACTCTGCAGTACCAAGGCCAGGCCAGCTGTCTCATTACATAATCTGATGAAATCTCTAAAGACAGAACAATTTGCATGAAATGTACATAGAAGCAACCAATTTACATATAGCTCTAATTGCCAAGCAAAAAGTATTGAAAAGGAATTGTCATTTTCACTGAACTTAGTATTCAGAACGTGTTGTCTGAATACATCAACTTCTTTGTATCTCCTGTTGTCTGACTTGGAGTTGTTCGCAAAAACCAGCGTGGAAAGACGTCTTTAGCATACTTCTGGAATACGAATGAGTAATCCCTGTCAAGAATTATGTTTTTTTAACAACAAGAATTAAATTCAGGAGGGAATTTATGGTTGAGGGTTGCATTCTTTTGGACGCCCATTTTTAAGTGATTACATGCAGGACTGAAATGTTTAGCTGATGAATAAGTTAGATGAATAAATTAAAATTTTTGAATTGACTTAAAAAGATGTTCCAGATTAATTGATCAGGAGCTATATTTATTTTTTAAATGCAGTACATATAAATACAGTTGTACGTTGGTTCTCGAATGGAGTCCCTTCCGGAAGTCTGTTTGACTTCCGAAAACATTTGAAAACCAAGGCGCTGCTTCCGATTGGCTGCAGGAGCTTCCTGCACTCAATCGAAAGCCGCAGAAGCCACGTTGAACATTTGGCTTCCAAAAAAATGTTTGCAAACCAGAACACTCACAGGCAACAAGAAAGGTGGAAGACAACTCCAGTACCAATCAAGAGGTGAGCCAATTTATGGAATCTTTTCAGATTATTTTGGTGACAGCTGTGGGGTGGGTTTTAATGGGTATGAGATGACATATTAATTGCAATTTATTCCTCCAGGCACCCACATTTGTGAGGTGAACAGTTTCAAAATCCCGCCCATGGCAGCAAAATTAAAAGCATAGGAATTAGGCTATGAAAGCTTGTTTTATAATGAAATAAACTGCCCCCCCATTCTTACCCTGCTTAACAAAGAATCAGGAAACAATTTGTAAAGTAACTTTAAAAATAATATTTACCTGCTTTATAATCATTCATTGTCTCACAGCAACAGTAGCAGTAAAAACTATTCAGGCAAAATACTTATATTTACAAGCCTCAGGCATTTGCCTGAGCTGGTGCAAGTGGAGACATTTCTCCTTCCTTCACTTGTCAAAGGAAAAGAGGAACATTAATACTCTATGCTCCTTCCTCTTCAGGAGAAGAGGGGAAATGACATTGCACAGAGCCCACTCTACCACTCTATGGTCTGAGTATTTGTCATGCTAGCTAGCAAGAATATGCAGTTAGATTTGGCTGCTAATCTCCCACTACAAGTAGCATATGCTATAGCTGAACCAAAGTAGCTCAGGCAAACTTTGACTAGATAGGTAAGAGTTTTGTGGACCCTGTGCAGAACCAAAGGGACACGTATGAAGGAGGTGGAGAAAACTGGTGTGAGGGAACCGTAAACAGCTAGATGAAAACCACTGGGAAGGCTCCTTTTTATGATGAAATATGGAAAGCCACAATAGTGACCATTATTAAATGACCCATTTAACACAATCCTCTTTCGAGTCTGAAATTTTATTTCTAAAGAATTCAGTATTCAACGTCGAGTTTATTTCTTAAGAAAACAGAAATGCATAGAAATTAGTTATTTTCAAAAGAGTTTTGGTGCTCCACTGAGGCATGAAGATAAAAGAAAATAAACCTTGGCTGTTGAGTGACTCAGTGGCAGAAAAAAAGGTCTGCTTTAATGAGAACTACCTGCTGAAGATTTATAAGCTATTCCAGCTATTATTCCTGGTCACCAATGTGCTGTAATCTCCTTCTAGAGCAATATAATTAGCACTGCGAAAGGAGTGACCTTTCTTGAGATCTTATTTTCCATTTTGCTAAAAATATCAGTGTGATCTTGGGTGCCTACAGCACTTTCAAGCATGACAGAAAACAGCAAACTGATGCTCAGGAGGAAAGGGAAGATCGATGGGCAAATAGTTATTGCTGCAGCCCAATTGGAGGAGGGAGAAGAGAGCCAGCCTTCATATAATCATCGGGGTGAGGTGTGGGAGCCAAGTATTTATTTATCTGTTACTCACATCATTTCTGTCTCATACCCTTGGCCTTTAAGGACTTTTATCTATTTTATCTCCAGATGGTTTGCATCAAAATGCAGTTCACCAGCTTTATGTGACAGCCAACCAGGGCAGGGTTCAACCAGCATTTGGCAAGCTTCTCATCTTACATTGAAGCAGGGCTGGCCTATCCATGAGGTGAGCAGTCACCTCAGATGGCAGAACCCCAAGAAACCATGTTTTCCCTCCACTCTGCCTGAGATGTTGAATCAACCTCTGGGGCATTGTATGGGAGAAAGAAAAAACATGGCAGCCACCTAGTGGTGTTTAGTACCCATTGAGGCTGATAGGGTGGAAGGAAAGGGACACAAACAATTGATGGAGGCAAAATTAATGGCAGGCCAAGCCAGCTCCTCCTTATTTTGTCTCCAATCTCCTCTCTGCTGAATTCTGCAAGAGGCAATCCTGACTAAGGAGAAGGAAGTTGACGACCATGGCCTGGTTGTAATGAAGAAGGCAGACAGGTAGGGACTTGCTGAGGGTAGGATGAAGTTATTGGGGCAATACACCATGGTTGCTGGGTTGTGTGTTTGTGTTTGTGTATTTTTTTGGTTTTTTTTGCAGTAGTGGTCATTTCCCCAAACACACTATGCCTTTGAAGTATGTTAGATTCCTGCTCCCACATAATGTTCCAGACGTCAGCCAAACTTCTGAGGCATTGTTGAAACATAAATTACCTGGAACTGGGAAGGTTAAATTGAAGGGGATGAGATGGCAAGAGTGCATGATGCGTTTTGCCAACAACTGTCTAAGAATGCCATATAGTGGCACCAGTCAAATATGTGCAGGAAGTAGATGATATTCTTTTGGGAGGACACTGCTCTCTACTGTTTTGCAGCAGGGGCAGAGTGTTAAGCTATTGGTCTTCAGCAGATGAGTTGGAACCCAGTACTAGGTCACAATCTGACATCTGTTAACAGTGCTGAGAGTTGTTAGACAACCCCTATTCCACACAGAGTGCTACAATTTCCAGAGTGGTTTAACAAACCATCCATCTTCCCAATGATTTCTGGGAAATGTAGTTCTTAGGGAGAAATAGGGGTCTCCTAATGACTCTCAGCACCCTTAACAAACTACAGCTCCTAGAATTTTGCTGGAGAAGCCAAGACTATTCAGAGTGGCATGATTCTGCTTTAAATTTAGATGGGGCCTAACTCTGAACATATTAATTATTGAGCATTAATGGTTATTAGTGCATTTGGGGTTTTTTTTGGCACAGATAACCTCTGTTTGGCAAAATATGTGGAGGCCCAAAGTTAGGAGATTTGTTGAAAAACAACAACCACAGCCCTGCTTGACCCCCAGTCTCCCACACTAAGCAAAAGCAGCCTCGGCAATCTTCTTGCAATGACAGTCTGGCACTTCAGTTTGAAGTCTCCTCCCTTGTATGCAAAGGGAAATGGTACATACAGAGTTCTTTAAAAGGTTGGCATTGTGAAATGTCACTGTGGCTCAAAGTGTAACCGACATTGATCATCCTGGCCAAAAGGGATTATGAAAATTTGCCTTCATCTTTTCAGTTAGAAAGAACAACTGCTCAAAGCAGTATTTGTAAATAAAAGGAAATTACATGTCTCTGAAAGAGGCAGATGATATGGGGGTCTCAGGTGAAATGCCATCTGCCCTGTCTCAAATAAGTTTGACAGCACTAGCTAAAAGGCAAAGTGCTTTTATAGAGGTGGTCTATGCTCACAGCTGTGTGATACATGGTTGTTTAATGGCTGCAATATTTTTTGATATTTTCATCTCAACCTGCTCAGTTTTTAATCATTGCAAGGGTAAGTGGATTTTTAATATATATTAAATTCCCTGAACATGGCACCTTATATCACAAACAATATATACTTGCATAATAGTTGCTCTCTGGAGCTGTGCCAACAGCTGGAGCTAGGCCAGTGGTGACAAATAATAGCTGTTGCTCCTTTAAACTCAATTAAGTTAATGTAGTATATCCGTTTGTGTGTTTACTTTTGTTGCCTTTGTACTGAGAGGCACCATCCTCTGTACCTACCTTCTGTATAATATGTTTATATCAGCTGATGAAACAGATCCAGGATGAAAAAAGGAGACTTGCCTCCAACTTGCCAAGGAACTGTAAACACATGGCAAAACACGCTGCTCTGTATTGTCAGCCTATCTTCAGGCATTCAGTTACAAGAGGAAAGAGATGCTCAACGCAGCAGTGCATTAAGGAGTAGGGGGAATATAACCAGGATGGAGTTGTGGTTAGAGTGTTGGAACTCAGAACTGGGAGACCAGAATTCAAATCCCTACTCAGCCACAAATCTCAAAGACTTGGCACCAGTCACTGTCTAGACCAGTAATGGTCAAACTTGGCCCTCCAGCTGTTTTGGGACTACAATTCCAATCATCCCTGACCACTGGTCCTGTTAGCTAGGGATGATGGGAGTTGTAGTCCCAAAACAGCTGGAGGGCCAAGTTTGGTCTAGACTAACCTACTTCATAGGGTTTTGGGGAGGATAAAAGGAAGAGAGAGGGAGAAATGGGTACAGCATCTCAAGTTTCTTGGAGGGAAGGTGGGATCGTCATCATCATCATCCAAAGGGGCATGAGAAAAGACCTACTAGATCAGGCCACTCACATACCCCCCAACAGTCCCACTTTGAGCGGGACATCCTGCAGTTACAGATGCCCCCTGGCTTCTGTTTGAAATTCCAGATGTCCCAGTTCCTCCTCCTCTCCCTCCTCCTTGGCAGCCTCCTCCACCATGGCCTCCACCATGTGGCCTTTGCTAGCCCTGCCATTGGGCAGAGCACGTCTGGAAGCACACTTCCAGAAGCGGACACACCATTTCCGGTGGCCAGAGCAAGATCGAGGAGGCCACAAGGAGGCCAAGGAAGCAGCAGTGAAGAAGGAGGAGAGAGAGACAGCAAAGGTAAGGCAGTGGCAGGTGGGTGACATGGCAGCAGCAGGGGGCAGCAGTGGCAGGCAGGGGGAAGGGGTGGCATGGTGCACGGGGTGGGTGTGTCCTGGATTTGGGTGAGAAGATGTTGGAGGGTATACACTGAGTCCAGCATTCACAGTAGCCAACAACTGGCTGCTTCTAGGTAGAAGAGCAGACCCTGGAGAAGAATTTAGGTGCCTCATTATCCTCCAGTCAGAGAAGGAGCATGCTGCGAGGCTCAGGTTTTGGCAGGACACTCCAACAGTACCTTGGAAGATAATTGACAAGGAGTGGATCTTGGTAAAGCCAACCTTAGCTTTTTATCATGGAATATCGCAGGATGGAAAAAAAGGCAGCTGATCCACCCTTTGCTAAATTTATCCAAGGCTACGACATAGTATTTTTACAGGAGACATGGCTCACAGGGGACCTAGAAGTTAACGGCTTTTCCTCAATTTCCCTCACAGGATCCCCAAGCACTAAAGGGGGGAGAGTCAAGGGTGGCCTAGGCATTTTAATATCTACAAGGTTGAGGGCGTCCTTAGTAAAGTTAGTGGCTCGTTGGAAGTTGAAACTGCTTCACATGTATTATTACGCTGTCGTCTTTATGAGGATATACGTTTGACTTTTATTACACCTGTTTTGCAAAAGTCCAGGAAAGAATCGGAATACCATAGTTTAAAACTACTGCTAGAGGACAAGAATCCCAAGACTACATTAAATGTAGCTAAATTCTGTGCGTCTGCAATCAATCGCAGGAAGCAAGTGGTATCCCATAATGACCAAACCCCTAAATGTTAATTACAGGGGGCACGCTAACAATTAATTTTAAATTTTATATTTAAATCTTTGTTATATTCATATTGTCCTTTGTATTTCTGATATTTTTTATGATCTGTGATGTTGTGTGTGTTGATGCTGGTCTGTGACCGTGTTAATAAATTCATTCATTCATACCTATTTCACTGGAGGGGCTGCATTTGAGATGCTCAACTGAACCCCTAGCAACTCTCTCTGCTGCAATCTCATCTTAGCCAATATCTCTCTCTTCTCTGTTTCTCAGGAGCAAGAGGTGTTCAGGGAACAAGCAGAAATGCAGAACAGGGTTTGGGGCCACAGTGAGTGGCAGAGCAGATGCTTCTAACTCACTCCCTGGCAATATGGAGATATGCCCTGCCCCTGAACTATGAACTTCCCCATCTGTCCAAAACAAAGGGACACAGCTAAACTCCCTGAGGTCCTTCTTAGCAGCCTCTGGCCAAACTGTGTCTTTGTGTCCTTGGAGATCAAGTACCATAAAGTAGCCTGTTGATTCTCAAACGTGCATTGCCTTTCCGCAATATTTTGCTAACAGCAAGTATGTTGTGCCATAGAGGTTTTACCCACTATTGTAATGTTATGCTTCCTGATTCACTTGCCTGTGGTTGAAACACGCATGGTCTATTAAGATAATGGTATGAGATTGTATTGTACTGTACTGCAAGTCCTTGTCACACGGGTCATGTTGTGGAATCTCAGTGTCTGCAATTATTCAAGGTCACTGATTCTTTCATAAGCATTGTTGTTAATGGCCGTTGCGTGTCAAGGTCCCCAAGCCACCCCTCAAATAACTCACAACACATACATAATTTTTGTTTAAGGTTTTTGGCATAATTTTGGCCACAACTTTATTGAAATACATAAATGTGAGTGGTTGCTTAGGTTAAAACTATCTGCCCGCCCCCCCACCTGGGGACAGAACTGACTTCCAGACACCAACGAAAGTCAGTAAGGGAAAATAATATTGGGGAGAAATGGAGCTGAGCCACAGGCCCTCACCTCTCCCCGCATGGTCCCCAGGGCTTGCCAGCCCTAGCCCCATTCCAGGGATTCGGGCGAAAAATTGGCAAGCCCCTGGATTCCTTTAACAGAATTCCCTTTCCGCAGCAACCTTGGAGGGGCAGGCCCAGCCAATCCTAACCCCTCCTCCAACCAATTGATAACCAATGCCTAACCGCAACCTTACAAGTTGTGACGATTTGCTACGCAGTAGGCAAAAACCAAATGGCCCAGCCAATCGGCCAGATGGACAAAATTCCTACCAGGCCCCTGCCCCAACTGCAGACAATTCCATGACAGGCATAGCAAGGTCAATGCAAAACCCATAAAATTAGGGCGGGTGGGCGAGTGATACATTGCACACAGCGAAAGAGAAAGCACCAGCAGCGTGCACAGGATTTAAACCCACTGATCCCTCCCACCAAATTGCAACATAGAATTTACCCCAGCAACCCAGCCATCCAATTGTTGCCACCGGCTTCCTTAGTAATCCTGCCTGGCAACAGAGGGGTGGCCTGGGGGACCCCACCACAACACGGGCTCTCCATGAGGGAGAACATGCTCTGTGGGATTCATACAGTCACAGAACTGTAGAGTTGGAAGGGACCAAAAGTGTCATCTAGCCCAATTCCTACTCACTGGAAGGACAGATCGTGAAGCTGAGGCTCCAATACTTTGGCCACCTCATGAGAAGAGAAGACTCACTGGAAAAGACCCTGATGTTGGGAAAGATGGAAGGCACAAGGAGAAGGGGACGACAGAGGACGAGATGGTTAGACAGTGTTCTCGAAGCTACCAGCATGAGTTTGACCAAACTGCGGGAGGCAGTGGAAGACAGGAGTGCCTGGCGTGCTCTGGTCCATGGGGTCACGAAGAGTCGGACACGACTGAACGACTGAACAACAACAAAAGCCCAATTCCTTGCAATGCAGGAATCTTCAGTCCAAGGGGGGACTCGAACCCACAACCCTAAGCTTTAAGAGTCTTATGCTCTACTAACTCAAAGGACCAGTTCCCCCCGCCCCTGAGGGTACTCAAGCGTACGCAGCACCGGCACCATTCCCCCCAAATGTTAAAAGTCTGGCACTTACTATAACAACTTCATGGTGAGTACTGGCACCTATATGGATGGATGACAACTTTTTCAGAGACTTTGATCATGGCTTGTAGGAAGCACATAGATATTTTTTAAAAAAAAAACACTAAGTATGGTCCCTGGGAGATGAGCTTCATGTTTAGCAACAAAGACAGGTCTAGGAATTCTGGCCGTTGCTCAGATCGTATTTCCTGTTTTCATCAGATACCAGTGTGTGGGTTTCATACTGATTTAATTTCAGCTCTTCTGATGTTCTGCAGACAGGGAGAAAGTATGCCAGTTTCAGCAATTGCCTCATTCCAGTGATAAAAAATAATATATGCACCCAACCAGGACACAGTTTTGCCTCTCTTTTTAAACATAATGTTTGTAAATGTCAACAATGGGAAATGTTGCCTTTTCTTTTTTAACTAAAATGCTGCAATTTGGAAAAAAAATTGTTTTAGTATTTCATGGTTTGTTGTTGTTGTTGTTAAATTGTAAGAATGATTTCAAATGTAGCATCCCATATATAGCAACAGGTAGGTAGCCGTGTTGGTCTGACACAGTCAAAATAAATAAAAAAATAGTCCAGTAGCACCTTAGAGACCAACTAAGTTTGTTCTGGCTATACTGTAAGCTTTTGTGTGCATGCAGAAGAAGTGTGCATGCACACGAAAGCTTATACCCAGAACAAATTTAGTTGGTCTCTAAGGTGCTACTGGACAATTTTTTTTGTTTTTATTTATTTATTTCATATATAGCAAGTTATTGGACCATTTGAATGAAAGTAAACTCACACTAGCCTTCCTGTGTACACTAGGGTATAAAAAAAGATTGCTTAGTCTTGCAAACACACAGGTATCACCTAGGGAAAACATCAATTAAAGCATCTTTATGAACATGCTCTTCTAAGAAAGAAATAGATGGGGAAAGGCAAGGGGTTGTCTAGCAGTGCATCACCTAACCACAATATAACCAAAATCAAGACCTTCTTATACCAACCATTCACTATTTTCAGTGGAGAGGTTATATATAGTAATATGTTTCAATGTTGAATGTGTAAGTATATGTCTAGAGACAATGGATAAAACAAACACCGCTAGATGTACTGCTGGATAATTGGTTGTTGGTTATTGTATTTGTTTGTTTAAAAAGCAATAAAAATTTGGTGTTTTTTAAAAAATATAGAGCGAGTGCAGGAAAAGGGATGATTCTATGAAGAAGGCCAGTGTGTTTCAATGTTGCATGTGTCAGCTGCAGTGAGCCTTGGATTCCTCCTTCATTGCTACCCTGTGCTTGGAACGAACTAGTTCAGTTGAATATAGTTGACCAAACTAGTTCAAAAATCTCCAAACTACACATGAAAGTAGTTCCTATAATCGCCGGTTGAACTGAAGGTGAATGATCACAGACCTGTTGTGGGAGTAGGAATAGAAAACCGGAGTGGGAGAATTGAATGGAATAGCTAGAATCCTGAACAGGAGCACTCTACACCACAACATTCTGTTGTAGTGTAACAAATAATGTACAGTAATGCAATTGGACTTAACTGTCAGGGGTCCGTTACCTTTTTTTAATGTAACTAATGTGTTCTGAACTCTTCCGATGAATGCACTATATTTGGCACTGAATAATATGGGAAATTGTTCCATTAGGTTTGACATGAACCAAATCATAGCTCTGTGGATTTTCTACTCATGGAGTCTTTGTAGGCCCGATATTGCTGGAACAGAGTGACCCAGATGTGGGGTTTTTTTAAGTCTGTTACTGTTATTATTAGTGACACATAGATGCAAATTATGAGCTAAGGGCTTTGGCAGTGGAAAAACACACCATGATTTCATTATGTTGCGTACAGAGATTGACACATGGAGCTATTCCAGTTATGTCAGGGTGTTACCTGTCTTTTGTGATGGTTGCATTCATTTGGCATAAAAGATGTGAAGCTGACTTCTTGAACCGAGGAGCTTGTAGGATAAAATATGCAGACATGATGCAAGCATGTACAAGGTGCCAGCAAGAGGTTTAATACATAGCAAAAAAATAGTGAGCCTGCATGCGAAGTAGACGTGCTACCAATGAGCCACAGCTCTTGCCTAACATAGGAAGTCCATTCCACCCAGGCAGACCATTTCTGCCTCTAGCTCAGTATTGTCTTGTTCCAACTGGCAGCGGCTCTCCAAGGTTTCAGGCAGAGGTCTCTTTCAGCAGTGCAAATGCTCTTATCACTGAGCTATGGGGTTTCTGCTGAGCTACAGGGTTACCAAACAGCAGACAAGGTATTGCACACTCCCAGTCTCCGAGCAATAAGAAGCCTGTGCTTACCCAGGGTTTGGTTTCCTTGGAATGGAGGTCAATGGAAACTGTGGTGTCTTTAGGATATGTGGTTTTATTTACACATATATACCACTTGACCATAGGATTTGAGGGGTGGTGGGAGGGGCTCATAGCATTACCACCACAAAAGATCTTGCTCATCCATTAGTGTTTCCAAGGAAGCCCCAGTTCATACCCTTGGGTGCATCACAGAGCAGATATGCCTCTGTTTCTCCAGTTTCTGCTTTCATCTCTCTCTCTCTCCTTGACCTATTCATAGCTGTCAACCGCCCCTTATTTGGCAGGAAACTCCCTTATCCCAGTGCCGTGTCCCGCTGCTGTCCATTATTGATGATGTCCCTTAAATTTCCTGGGTTTCAAAGGAAGCAGCTCCTCTCCCTGCCGGCCAGGGAGGAGGGAGGCTCCAACTGTGTTGCTTGGCTGCGTTGCTCACCCAATAAGGAGTCTAAGAACGACTGGGGGGTGGAGCTTGCATGCCTTGTGCCGATCAAATTGGCCGCGTTGCCTGGGGAGTCGCCTTTGCTCAGCGCTTCCCAGCGGAGAGGTGACGGTGGTTTTCCTTGCTGCATCCCCTTTGCAGGGTTGCTGCGCTGTGGGAACCACCGCTTGAGGCTTTGTTTGGCTGCTGGCTGGGCTTTCTGCCTTTGGCTTGGAGGGGCTCAGAAGTTGAAGATACCTGTGCCCTGAAAATCCCTTATGTCGGCTGCTGATCCCTTATTTTCGAGGCTGCTGGTCCCTTATTTTCAAATCTGTAAATTGACAGCTATGCCTATTGTTCCCTATTTAGGATGATGTGGCATCCAGCCATGTGGGGAGTTGTGACTGGGGGAAATGCTGGCTCCCTTCTTGGAAAGTGCCATCACTTAGCCATCACATTATGGCTACATAGCTCCCTTTTTTGAGATGCTGATGAGAGCACTTAACTGGCCAAAAGCCATTACCTTAACAAAGAAAATTGTCTGACTGGTTCAGTAGCCTTTTCTACTGGATTCTAAACCTCACTGGATACAGAATCACAGCCCTGGAAGCGATCCACAGGCATCATTCAGACTTACCCCAAACCCCATGACAATAAATATAAATTAATTGGCTTGAAATTATCTATTTTAGTGCTGGTTTTATTAATTGTATTCTATTTTCCTTTTGGACGTCTTAAATATGTAATTACTAAAGCTTTTTTGCAAGCCATTTTAAGGTGCATTTACAAAAAGTCTGGTTGGGCAGGCTGAATGTGTGAAGTTTGGGACAACCAGGCCTGACATTTGCAAAAGGTTGTAGCTCGATCAAGAGAAATACTAAAAGTAATATACAGAACAGCATGCATAATCTCTTGGGCTTCTTCCATTTTCCCTTCCCGTCCATTTCAGCATGTAATCTGAATGCACCATGGTGCGAACGAGTGAATGGAAGTTGCCTGACTTGTTCCTTTATGAGGTTGGGCATAAAATAATAAGCAAGCCACCCACTGTAAATTTAATGAGGCAATTTGCTTCATGGATCATACCCAATAAATGACACAGAAATCATTTCTTTTCTACTGATGTGTTGTAAGACGTGACTCAAAGGAAAGTGATAGGGTCTGGTTAAGGGAAGTCTCAGTCGTTAGCAAACGGTTACGATTGCAAAAATAGATATTTTATTAAAAGTTTAACACGTCACATGCAATGATTGCAGCAAGGACATGTAGAAAGGGGAGGGAGCCGAAGATCTCCATCTCCACATTCTTTACGAGGGATCTAACTAGATGTTCTTGCCTAGATAGCAGCCATGTCTTGGGTATTATCAGATGTGGTTAGTGATTTTCCTTGGGACTTCACATGTGGGGAATTTTAACAAATTTCTGGCAAAAATATCAATGAAAAATTGCTTCAATATGAGGGGCACCAATGGGAGCTTGGTTTCTAATGCAGATTGCTATACAGTGGTACCTCAGGTTAAGAACTTAATTCGTTCTGGAGGTTCGTTCTTAACCTGAAACTGTTCTTAACCTGAAGCACCATTTTAGCTAATGGGGCCTCCCGCTGCTGCCGTGCCACCGCCGTGCAATTTCTGTTCTCATCCTGAAGCAAAGTTCTTAACCTGAGGTATTATTTCTGGGTTAGAGGAGTCTGTAACCTGAAGTATCTGTAACCTGAAGCGTCTGTAACACAAGGTACCACTGTAATGGGGAGGGGGATTTTCACTGGGATCACAGCTGGAGAGGGAAGGTATGACTCTTATCACTTAAGTCTTATGGCTGAGAGCTGTTGGGCATGGAATCTTAGAGAACAGTTTGGGGTGGGGAACAAAAAGGAGAATGGAAGACATAGCAGACAGGGAATTGACAGCTTCTAGTGGGGAGTAAAAAAAACTTTGTGACATACTTTCCTCTCATGACTCCATAGTAGCATTCACACAATTTTGTCTGTGCTTATCTTAACAGGGATGTGATTCTGCTTTCATACAGGCTTGAAAGCAATGGTTTTCTTTACATTTTGCCAAGAGAATCAGTTGTTTTAATGGTGTGTTGATAAAATCTCCACCACTCATTTCATTGTTGTCTATTGCTGCTGAGGATCAATCAATCAGATAACTGTCACTAATTGTATATACCGTAAGTTTTACATAAAACATAAAACAGACTTTTTCTCTCATGGCAGTTTTTATGAAGGCTGCAGTCCTAAGTACAGTGGTACCTCAGGTTAAGTACTTAATTCATTCCGGAGGTCCGTTCTTAACCTGAAACTGTTCTTAACCTGAAGCACCACTTTAGCTAATGGGGCCTCCCGCTGCCGCTGCACAATTTCTGTTCTCATCCTGAAGCAAAGTTCTTAACCCGAGGTACTACTTCCTGGTTAGTGGAGTCTGTAACCTGAAGCATCTGTAAATTGAAGCGTATGTAACCTGAGGTACCACTGTATATATGTTTGGCATGGAAAAGAGATTGAGAGGAGATATTATAGCCATCTTCAAATATCTAAATAGCTGTCAGATGGGAGAGGGAGGAAGCTTGTTCCTTCTGCTCCAGAGGGCAGGACCCAAACCAATGGAATCAAGTTACAAGAAAGGAGATTCTGACTAAACATGCGGAAATACTTTATGACAGTAAGAGCTGTTCTCAGTGGAATGGTGTCCCTCTGGAGGTTGTGGACTCACCTTCTTTGGAGGTTTATAAGGAGAGGTTGGACAGCCATCTCTCTTGGATACTTTAGCTGAGATTCCTGCACTGCAAGAGGTTGGACTAGATAACCTCTAGTGTCCCTTCCAGCTCCATAATTCTATGATTCCATGTACCAGAAAGGAAGAAACTACCACTGACCCCTGTGGGTTTTATTTCGAAGTTAAGATGCTTACAATAGTGCTATCGCTCTCATGTAGTATTACAGGTTTCAGAAAGTTCATTGAGCTGGTGTGTTGCAATCCATCGATGGACAACTAAGGGCGAATTCGCCTGTGCATGTTTATAACTTGCAGACTGCAGCAGTCCTATTCATTCATTCATTCATTCATTCATTCATTCAGGGTGAACCCAGGTGGGCTTACAGTGGGGAGAGGGTGGAGGTACATGCAAAAGCTCTGCCTCCAGTATCTCAACAAGCTCTGGTCAAGCTCTGGTGCAAAAATCTGAAGAAGGATTCTGTCAGGGAACTGACATCGGAGATCAACGGAGAGGGAAGACGCTCCGAGGATGCAGGGGAGGGGACCAGCAAGGAGAGGCAGTTTGGAGTTTTACGCATGAGCAACACCTTTTCCCATTACAGATTCTAAGTGCATTAATATGAATGCATGCGTCGAAAATCCTGAAAGCATAGAGTTTCCATTGGTGGAAGCATTTAGCTCTGAACACAGTTAGATCATCCCTGCATACCTTCACTCTCAACACGATTCGCACTTTAAGCCCGCAGACATTCACACAAACACATACATAGGACTGCGATGTAACCTACATGGGTCTAACAGCTGCCACATATCAAATATCACCAAATGGAGTTTTTAAGCTACCTCATGTCATGCCAAGAACAGTATTTTTCAAAGGGCACAATTCCCCCAATTCAATTGTGAGTCACTGTTTGAGAAGATATCATCAGTTCTAAGAAAGGGTGAATGTATATATAGCAGCAAACAGAAGATCAGAATCCTGAAGAAAGCCCACTGAAGTAAAATTATCTTCACCTCCTGCCTGAAAGCAGGAAATGAAAGATCCATGTAATCGCATTGTACCCTGAATTCCTTGGTTCATTTAGAGACTTGCCAGGTTTAGACAATCCTAGGTTCAACTGTATAGTACTTTGTTCTGCTGTGGTTCTGGCCACCTGCTCTGTGTAAAAAAATAAATAAATTACTTTTTTGGATGCAATTCTGCACACACTTAACTGGACCAAGTCTTGCTGAGCTCTGTGGTGCTTGCTTCTGAGGAGACATGCAAAAGGACTGCTGTGTAAGATACAGCCTTTTTTCAGCACACAGCTCTGTGGGGTTTACAGCATCTGTGATGTTTCAATAGAACTGTTAAGTGATCTGACACAGTATTTCTGATGTTCATGGAATGGATCTCTGAAAGGAAGGGGGCAGTTTTGGAAGAAACTAGTAAACTATTGTTTATGTTCCAGTTTCCCAGAACATAATGGTCAAGTCTTGAGGTGGTAGCAGTGCGATGACCTGGCTTCTTGATGGACTGCCTGTAAAGATCTATGACACTGGAACTAAGTCATCACTTGCACCCTGTGACATCTTATTTCTGCATTTGGTTTAACTACAAAACGTTGCCTTCAGATTTTTTTTATATTTTTAACAAACCAGCAGTCGAGGACGTGATCTAAGATTTATAGAAGTGATTATCTTCTCACTTGCTGACGTAAATTTGCCTTCTGGAAAACCCAAGTTGTGTCTCAATATGCTGCTAATGAACAATGAGTCAGAGCAACTGATGATCTCTCCCTTTCCACAAGAGTTTTATAGTAATCACAAATGCAAAATCATGGCAACTTCTTCTATTCCAAGAGCTTTAGAAGAGAGAATCAGGACTCTTTTTGCTATTGCAGGCTCTTTGGCTTGATGGTTTTGAATGCTTTTCAGTAACGAGTTTATTTTTTCCGCTTGATGTGATAATGTAAGATAGGGATGATCATTGCCACCACTGACATTTAGACTTGAGAATGGTTGTTGTTGTTTTTATTGTCTCATGAACTGACAGTGCAGAATTCCTGGATGCTTAAGGGAAGCAACTTGTTGCATTTGACATATGCATTGCAGCAAAGCTCTTCTCAGGTGTTCAAATTGAATGCATAAAGAGCTTTAGCTGGGTAATGCACACAGGCTCTCCTTCTAATGACCCTATCATCACAGGAGACCTTTGCGTGCTGAGCATGGAGGTCTGAGGCAGCTTCTATTGCATTCAGGTGAACCCTGTGCTGTCAGTTCCCAGGTGTTTGGAGACATTGAAACACTGGACACACTTGGAAGCCCCTTTCAGTTCATCTGTCTCAGTGCTCAGAGTGATGCGCCAGGGATGAGGACACTCAGATTGGGACAAATACACCTGAACCCATAGATTAGAATTGCTGTGCATTTCTAACAAGTTTTATGGTAGCTCACTGCACCACCTGATGGCCATGAAAAATCCTAGAATTAATGCACTCTCGCTCTCATCCTCCCTCCCCCTTCCAATATTATTCTTAATGTATTGTTGTGAGTTTGGGGGATTCTATGGTTGAAATAGCTAGGTCAGTTTCTTGGTAATGGCTCTAAAGTATGGGTGATTAATATATGAAGAAGCTGCTCTGTTCCAGAGGCCAAATGGGTGGGTCCCCTTCCTCACTTGGCTGCTAATGAGAAGGACAAGAGCCTGTGTGAGAGAGCTGGGCTAGAAGCAGGCTGCAGGCAAAAGTGAAAGAGAGAGAGAGATGCTTGATTTCTGCTTGAAGCTGAGGCTGTGATTATGGGAGCATCAAGATCAGGCATAGGCAAATTTGGCCCTCCAGTTGTTTTGGGACTACAACTCCCACCATCCCTAGCTCACAGGACCAGTGGTCAGGGATGATGGGAGTTGTAGTCCCAAAACATCTGAAGGGCCGAGTTTGCCTATGCCTGATCAAGACCTTCTGGGGTGTTAATGCTGCGAACCCCTCCATCGTAGACTCAGATAACGTATGTGTGTCAATAAGCCACATATCCTAAAGACGCCACCATCTCAGCTGTGCCTCATTCCAAGGAAACAGAACCCTGGGTAAGCGCCAGGAACCCCTGCAATCCTGCACTGCTTGGAGATTGGGGTGGCGTACAACAGTACAATTAAAAAAGTTTCAGAGTTCAGGTATAGAATCTCAGCTGGGATCAGAAATCACCCTACCTTGCTTCAACCTGAGTTTTCAAAAAACCTGAGTTTACAAAACATTATCCCTAAAGGTTGACGAAACCTCACCACCACCCCAGTCTGAGGTGCAGGCCTGGGGGAAGCCACAAATATCACCTATCAGACTATGGCATATATGTGTGTGGTGACACGCGGCTGCTGTTGTGGCAAGGTCAAATGTGGGAGAAGCTTTCTGGCCTTCTCACACCGCAGCACAAAGACTTGCGGATTTTTTCACCCTTCCTCCTCATCTCGCCCTCTCTCCAGACCCTTCCGAGTACTTGAATCGTGCAGAATGTAGTAATTTCTAATGTGGCTATTGTGGTAAAATGATTTTTTCAGGGGTGGTGCCACACAGCTCCTTGCCAAGGATGCAAAGGACCCTACGTATACCTCTGCTTGTGGCCATAGACTCATTGTGATTCACTGAGATGCCATTCATCAGTTGATCCTGTGGACCAGGTCGTTTGTAGCTTATCCTCTTACAACCACAATCCAAGTGCTGTTACTTGGACCTAAGTTCCACAGAAATCACTGATGCAATAAACTGCGTTTCCTTTTTCAATTAAATGTTCGCTGGAACATATTTTTCCCCAGTTCACATTTCTGAGATAGTCCTGATTCCTTCTTTAATGCTAAAATACTATTCATTCATAGAACTGAGCTGCCTGCCTTTGTGCTCTGATATTTTTCCATTTCCCATCTAGATTTATGTAAGCCTTCTTTATTATTAGAAGTACTTATGGGCATACTGGAATAGTACCCATCTGCAGCCCAGCGTAAGGGTGCTCTGAATCACTTCATGACGTCTGTGTCAACAGTTGCCCCATCATCAACAGGAAGCAGCTGCACAATCAGGTGTGGGCAGGTGGTTGAGTCCACTCTGGCAGTGGGGAGAAACGACATCTGAAAGTACATTAGGTCCCTGCAGCTCGGATAGAAACAGCGCAGCATCGCTTAAGGAAAATGGAATAAGGGGGATAATGGGAGATTCATTGTACATGTAAACTGAAAAGCTTCCGAAAGGGAAGGAAATCATTTGGCATCAGCAGAAAGTACCGTAAATGTCATCAGAGAAATTACACATAAGTGCATAGGACAGAAGGTCATCTCAGTAAACTAAAATTCAAGTATAGCAATATTTACACATCACTACAGCTATTTTGGACTACAGCGCTCATCATCCCTGACCATTGGCCATGGGGCTGATGCGAGTTGGAGTTCAACAACTCTCGTGGGTACCATATTGGGTGCTTCATGTTGGCTACCCCTGCGTGGACTCTGGGAAGCTGCCTGATTCAAAAACTCCAGGCACCTGGGGAAATAAGCATAAGAACAGCAAATATTGGAAAGAATGGCGATCATTTGGACAGTGGGGTGGCTAATGGCAGAGGCTTGTGAATCTAGTGAAATACACTTTTCTGCACTGTATCTTTCTTGCACCAATATAGGGAAAACTCCATGTGAACTCATGTTCACATGATTTGTATTTATGAAACTGAAGCTGCGATTGAGTGGCGTATTGCCTGCTTACATTTGGCCTTGATGAGCACAGTAAAATTGTGGATGTAGTAATACTGCTCATTGCAACTGCTGGTCTGTAAAGTCCTCTGGGTCTGTCTGATTTATTTACAGACAGTTGGTTAGGCACATAATGAGAGAGAGACAAACACAGCTGCCTCTTTTCCAACAAACAAGCAATTTGCTCATCGTCAGACTCAAATTCAAGGGTGGTGCATTAATTCTGAAATAATTGGCTTCTGTGATTTACATACACTTTTGGAGCTGATCCCATCACCTTCAGGTCAGATTGGGTAACGCAATTAGCATCCCTGCAAATTCTCCACAGTGAAGTACCCAGTTTGTGGCTTCTTCAGAAGACCTACCTCAAAAATGGATAGGATCAATAGTCTAAGGCCTTAGAAATTGTGAAGCACCACAGTGCATTTCAAAATCCAAGGGATAACAATATTGGTAGCTACATCTCTGTTTTACAGAAGTAGTAAAAGTGAGGGGATTTTTTAAAAACAACAACAACCACCATCATTCTCTGTAGATGAGAAAAGTATTTGCATTCAAAAACTGTTAAATGGATGTGGGGCACAGGAATTTTGTCCTTTACCTTCCTTTTGAGGTGATGGAAGGGTTTTTGCGAGTGTCCTTTTTTGCATTGTACAAATAATCTCATCTGCAGTCTCCACCCTGCAGGCTCCCTGGGTACCCATACTTCAGTTAAAGGCATCATGAGGTAACTCTTCCCCAGTCATGTGTAGTGGAACAGAGCCAAGGAACTGCCCCTCCCCTCGACACCAGTGTCTTTGCTGCTTACCCCGAAGAGGATGGAGTGGGGCAATGGTGAGGTTAGGGCTGTCTGGTTCCACATACGTAGGACTCTCAGCTTCTACAATTAGACAAATTGTTAAAATAAATCATGCTTAAGTAAATGCGCTTACTTTCCATATCATTAGTGGCCTCCACTCTTCAATCTATGGAATGGGCACTTTAACAAGTGCAACATAATGTTCATTTCACATTTGTAAGAAATGGACCTTTTCCTGCGGCAGCTCCCACACTTTGGAACTCCCATAAAGCTGACATATATTATAATATGCAATTATAACTGGTTTAATTGCTATTAACAATTGATTTTTAATAATAATAATAATAATAATAATAATAATAATAATAATAATAATATCATGCCCATCTGGTTGCGTTTCCCCCCAGACACTCTGGCCGGCTCCCAACAGAATATTAAAAACACCAAACATTAAAAATTTCCCTAAAAAGGGCTGCCTTCAGATGCTTTCTAAAAGTCAAATAGTTGTTAATTTCCTTGATATCTGATGGGAGGGAGTTCCACAAGGTGGGCGCCACTACCAAGAAGGCCCTCTGCCTGGTTCCCTGTAACTTGGCTTCTCGCAGTGAGGGAACCACCAGAAGGTCCTCGGAGCTGGACCTCAGTATCCGGGCTGAACGATGGGGGTGGAGACGCTCCTTCAGGGATATTGGGTCATTTTTAAAAAACCTTTGTGGACAATTTAAATGTATGTTTTATATTCTTTATAAATTGCTTAGCGGTTTTCTTTACAATTAAGCAGTATACAAAACATCTGGAGGGCACAAGATTGGGGGATGCTTGCTGTGGCAAACATCAGTTCATGGGTGATTGGCAAAAAGAAAGCTGTAACTGCTGTAAGTGATAAAATGCTTTGGAATTCTGGTGTTGCAACTTGGATCAATGCAATGGTCTTTGGGGCAATGTGCCTGACCATATCTTTCTTCTGCTATGGAAGCTGAGGCTTTCTTATGCTCGGATAACACAAAATGGCTTATCTTTTGTCTGGAAGGTATAGCAGATCAGACATTTGCTGCTTAATATCTCTTCCCATGTCAAGCAAATTCCCTTCTCAATTCAGTCTCAGTCAGGGACACCATCTTGGTGGTGGGGCTGAGGGGTCAAGGGCACCCCAATTTTTTCAAGGAGGGCCACCTCAATATTCAGCTGTGATGTATGTGCGTGATGCAAGCATTTCACGTGGCGTGCTCACATCACTTGTACATGCCAAGTGCCCTGATGCTCCTTAAGCAGAATATTTTTTAAAAAATATATGGGGGGGGGGTAAATAATCATATAAACTGCTGTCAGCATTGAAGTTTTCAGCAGTAACCATGGAAGATAAAACTACATTCACCACAAAGCAGGCTAAGTAATGTGCTTGAAGAAAAAATCAAAGTAGATTTTGCCGTAGGCTGCAGACTTGAAAGCTTGCAAACTCTTACCTGAAAAACATGGCTGCAGTGAAATAGATCACTTTTCTTGTTCATCCCAAAGAATGTAAGCTACAGAACATGACAACAGCGGCTTATTTTAAAATAATATAAATTGCAAAACTGATAGCTATTTCCCCCAAAGCCTAATAACTTTCATGTAATAATTCAAATTTGATAAGTGTTGAGTTGGAAACTGTCGAATAGGCTGCATATTTTAACAAATGGATCATAGCTTCCTTTTCAATCAGATCCACAAAAGATACCGTTATGAATTAAACTAAAATAAGAGAATGTCAGAGAATGTCAGCCTAGCCATAGATCAGTGTTTCATTTTTCATAAATGACTCAGCTGGTAGCTATGGCAACTTCTCACTTGTGTCATCACCATGTTAGCTGTGGCCTAGTTCTCACTGAGGCAGGAAATATTTGCCTGGGCAGTGTCACTTCAGACTGCAGGTGAGCTCTCACACAACTGCATGTTGTCCCATGTGAAGACCCCCCTGTCACTGTTTGCAGCCCCCAGCCAAATCATGTATATATATTACTGTAACTCTGGATGCCACATTTGACATCGGAGATGAAGTAGACTCTCCAGTCCATGAAAGTTTATGCCATAATATATTAGTTATGCTTTAAGTTGACACAAGTTTCAGCGGCGGCATACACACCATATGTTTAAAGCACATCATTGCTCTCAAAGAATCATGGGAAATTTAGTTTAATGGCTCTGGAATCGTGGTTCTGAGGGATAAACTACAGTTCCCAGGATTCTTGGGGAGGGGAGCCATTTGCCTTAAATATATGTTGCGTATGTAGCATAGGCACTGGCTCCAAGGGGCCAAGGCTCTTTGGGCCCCCTAAACCATTTTTTGAGGGAGCGGGGTCCCTCCATTGTTCAGGCCAGGCGCGGAGCTGGGCATAGAGTGATGTCAGGATCCTGATGTACAACATCAAGACATTGTGTTGGGCCCCCTCAATGTTCTTCCGAATGTGGTGCCTCTGGTATGTAGCCTTTGTTGGTTTTCTGTGAAATCAACTAACATGGCTGCCCCTCTGAAAATTCTCACGTAAAAAGGATTCCTTGATGCAGAAAATTGCCAGCATGTCATATTCAGTCAATTTCCACTAACGCAGCCTTTTTCAGTCTTTGGGCTCCATATACTGTTGAACTACAGTTCCTAATCATCCATGCCCCTTGCCTAAGCTGGCAGAGGTTGATGAGTCCAACAACTGAGGACTCAAGGTCAAAGATGGCTGCTCTAACAAGTCATAACCTTTTCTGCAATAAACTGTAAGTGACACAGTTTGAGAACTTGTGAAATTGTTGCAGTCTGTACTACGCTTTGCATAGGCATGAGATGCTTTGGTGACCTCTCTCCGAATGAATGATTCATTGTTTTGCAAGCCACATTGCGTCTTTAACAGAATAGCTGCTTCCTCCTAAAGGAGGAATAACATTTTCCTGTCTTACTAAACATCAGAATTTGTGCAATTTGTCTGACTTCAATGTAGAAACCACAAGCAAACTTGGGTCACGAAGCGTGCAAACTCCAGCAGATATTTTGGATCAAGGTCGCTCGAGTTCAGCATCCAATCATTCTCTGCTGTTGGTCAGCCTCATTCCTGGCTAAAAAACTTCAATTTACTAGAAACCTTTTTCTTCAACACCTGTTTTATTCTACAACATTGGACCCAGATGAAACTCCCTAGACCAGGGGTAGCCATTGTGGCGTTGTGGACTCCAAATCCTACTAGCCTGGAAGCTCAGCCATCTTGGCTGTGATGGAAGGTTGTTGGAGTCCAACACCAATATCGGCTACCTGTGTCCTAGATGAATCTTCTCTTGTTGACAATAGAATAATAGATGGCCATCTAGCTTCTGCCTAAAACCCTCCAAGGAAGGAGAGCCCACAACCTCCCAGAGGAGACCATTCCATTATTGAACAGGTCTTACTGTCAGAAAGTTTTTCCTGATGTTTAGTCAGAATCTCCTTTCTTGTAACCTGAAGCCAAGAAAGGTGAATTCCAACTAAATATCAGGAAACATTTTCTGACAGTGAATGGTGAACTGGCTTCATATTCATATTTGTCAATTTCCATTCAGGGTCAAAATATTTCAAGATGGAGAAGGATAAGAATGTTATCGTGAATTGTACCATCTTCTGCTGAATATTACAGCACCGTGATTGATACAATAGGATTCCTGGAAATTACAGTGGTACCTCTGGTTAAGTACTTAATTCGTTCCGGAGGTCCGTTCTTAACCTGAAACTGTTCTTAACCTGAGGTACCACATTAGCTAATGGGGCCTCCTGCTGCTGCCATGCCACCGGAGCACGATTTCTGTTCTCATCCTGAAGCAAAGTTCTTAACCTGAGTTACTATTTCTAGGTTAGCGGAGTCTGTAACCTGAAGCGTATGTAACCCGAGGTACCACTGTATTGCTACTTTCTCTGTAGAACATATCAAGCTAATGCAACCTGCTGGCTTTGCCTTTCACCCTGGTGACTGAACAGTTTCTCTGTTTCACAAGAGAAATTGGGGCTGTACTCTGGATTTAGGTAGAAAAGACTTTTAAAATATGTCCATCCAAATCAGGGGTAGGCAACCGAAGGCCCAGGGGCTGGATGCGGCCCAAAAGTCTTCTCAATCCGGCCTGCGGATGGTCCGGGAATCAGCATGTTTTTACAGAAGTAGAATGTGTGCTTTTATTTAAAATGCATCTCTGGGTTATTTGTGGGGCATAGGAATTCGTTCATTTCCCCCAAAAAATATAGTCTGGCCTACCACATGGTCTGAGGGATGGTGGACCGGCCCATGGCTGAAAAAGGTTGCTGACCCCTGATCCAAAATGACCAGAGGCCTTAAGCATATATTAAGTGACAGTAGGGGGCAGCAAGGCACTTGCTTTTTGCTGAAAGAATTAACAGTATATCAGGTGAAGCTGGAATGAAACCATCTTGCATGAATTAATTGGGCTTTTAAAATAAAAAAGTAAATAAAAAGTGGAAGTAAACAGTTTGAATCCTAAGTGACAAGATAAATGGTGCTGTGTGACTGCAGCTCAATTCTAAAGTTTGGAGACCGTGGTTTAAAATGTCTGGGTGAATCTCCTACCCGGAATTGGAGGATTTTGTTCATTCATTTATTAAAAATATTTGTGTACAGTGGTACATCTGGTTACGTACTTAATTCGTTCTGGAGGTCCGTTATTAACCTGAAACCGCTCTTAACCTGAAGCACCACTTTAGCTAATGGGGCTTCCCACTGCTGCCGCACCACCAGAGCACGATTTCTGTTCTCATCCTGAATCAAAGTTCTTAACCCGAGGTACTATTTCTGGGTTAGCGGAGTCTGTAACCTGAAGCGTATGTAACCCGAGGTACCACTGTACTACCTTCCACAACAAAGAAATGGCAAGGTGGATTACAGCATAATAAAACAACATTCATCAAACACAGCAAATAAAAAAGGCGTAACATAACAATGAACAGAAGAATAGTAGAGTGAAAATAATAACCATATTACATATTGCTGCTATTCTAAAGGCTGTTTTGTTGGTTCTGTGGTATCTTTTGACCGGGAAGCATATTTAACAAATAGCGCTAGAGTGTACAAAATAAAGGAAATTTTATTTTGGAACTTCTCTAAGCAGCATGCAAACAGCCAGCAGATGGCACCAGAATCCATTATTTCGCTTTAATTAGCAACTTCCCAGTTTTGTCTGGCGGGGAAGATTTGCATTCTGTTACTGAAGGTTATTTTTATTTCACTTCCTTTTTGGCACTTCTGATTAAGAGTGGTGCCACACTATTAGCATAATCTTCAATGTCCCGTGAATTTATGCATCCATGTCCATCCTACTACCGTTGAGCAGGAGGCTGATTTCTAACGGCACAGCCCTTAGTACTATTCCAGCTTCTGCATTGGCTGGAGAACCCAATAGTCAGGGTCACTAACAAAAAGAGGCTGCCTTTCTGGTAGGTAATATTTCCTAGTACACAGAAGAAAACTGAAAGAAATGGCTAGCGGCAGGGCTGACGGTAAATAAATGACTCACAGATTCTGGGGACAAAGGGAATCACATTTCAGCACAGCTGCCTCTAATGTTGTCCTGTAATGCACAGATAAGGTTCCAGGACAGTTGCATAGTGATCAGCACATACTATTCTGAAATACCTTTTTTGCTGGTATAACATGTTGAGGATCTGCCACTGTTTGATTGCTTCTTTATCCTAGAAGTGACTGGATCCCTGGAGACTATGCTGAAGCTGACTACTAGTTCCCAGTCCCTTAAAGTTCAAAGCACTCCAGCATCAGAAAGCTGATTCCCTTGGTTCCACTACAGATGCTCAGGTGTTCCTCAGTAGAGACATTATTTTGGAAAGCCTTCTCTGCCCAAAGAAACTCAAAAGTACTGGTCTAGTACAACAGGCCTCCTCCTCCTCCTCCTCCTCCTCCTCTTCTTCAGGATCTTCCATATCAAACTACTTTAAAGTGTAATTTAAACGGGAAGGTTGTGTGAAGGTGGGGGAAATCCTTCTCAACAGATAAATCTGGTCTTATTAATATTATTGTATGCTGGATGTCTCTGAGAAGGGACAATTAGAATACCCAACAAAGCAATTGACATGTTATAGGCAGCATCCATAAGTCACAATATTACCTGTCCATCTCAATTTGCAGGAAAATGCCTTACTGGTGAGCATGAAAGCAATCCATCTGTCAAGAGAAACCATAGCCTTGGAATACAATTATATGGAGAACGGCAGTGAATAAAGCAGGAACATATATCAGCCAGAAGACATCACCATCAGGCCCTTGTTAAGTGAACTTGCACATACCATGTTGGGAAGTTTGCCAGGCCCAAAATAGCAAATAATTGCCCTTCCCTTTCTGCACGCTGGAAACTGGTGAAACATGAGACTTGACAGGATCAAGCCAAAAGGAATACAGTTCATGTGACATCTTTCTTTTTAAACCCAATCCAATCCTTTTGGGTTCTTCCCTCAGTAAGGTTCTTAGGCTGCAGTCTTATATGCAGAGAGACTGAGAGTAAAGCTTATGAACTGGATAGGACTTCCTTCTGTTTAGACACGAGTAGGATTGTGCTGTGAATCATACATCTGATATGAATGGATGAGTCTGGAAGATACGCAGCCAAACCCCCAGCTGCAATTCATGAACCAATGAAGATGGGGGACTTTGATTTGTCCTCTAAAAAGAGCAAGTGTGGTGCAGTATTTAGAGTTGGGAGACAAGGGTTCAAATCCCCACTCAGCCACAAATCTCACTGGGTGACCTTGGACCAGTCACAGTCCCTCAGCCTGACCTACCTCACAGGGCTGTTTTGAGACCAAAATGCAGGGGGGAGAGCCACATACACCACCCAGAGCTCCTTGGAGGGAAAAGTAGTATATAAATGTGCTAAATCAATAAACAAAACAAGATACAGCATTAATTGCACATAAGCAGCTACCGACTGGAAAGCTCAGGGACCAAGAAGATAAGAAATTCAGGAAAGAATCGGAAAAGTTTATAATTTATCTAGGAGACGACTGTAAGCAGGTGAAAACATTAGCAGGATTTTAACCTCACTTGTAACGAACACAACGGAAAATATGGATAGATATAAAATATAGATTATGAAATAATATACAGTTGAAAATGTTGACAATAGGACCCATGGAGGGGATTGGGAAAAGTCTCAAGATTCAGAGTAATCTTTTTATATGGATGTACATTTGGTATGGTTTTAAATTTATATTTGTAAAATCAAATAAAAAAGATTTTATATATATATATATATATATATATATATATATATATATATATATATAAATATATAATTGCAAATAAGCAACTAACATGCCGTATCACCACCCTTTAAATACTTGCTGTGGATTGGGAGGGGGGCACAGAATTGGGTCTGCAGCATGTGGAAAAGGCTTCCAACAAAAAGCATTCATCTAATGAGTCCTACCTCTCCTTTGCAGCATTTACCAATGTGCTACATTGCAGGGTTGCAGCTACTTTCTCAAACCAACTGTCTTCCCACCGCCAGAGAATTCCTATGTGTGTTCCATCTGTCACCCACCTGTGCCAAGTAGATGAAATGTAGCAGCGCTTGAAATATTAGAAGGAAGCAAACCGTCCTTCCCAGTTCTTCCTGCCTTGGCAACTGAAACAAAATACATAACAGCAGAAAACCAAAGAGAATAAAAAACACACACACACACTTTCAAGGCAATGTACAAATAAATAATAATATAATAACAGAAGAAGCAGCATCAACATTCAGTTTCAAAGGCAAACAAAAAATATCAATCAACCAATCAGTTTATTACGATAATAGACCAGAAGTACCCCCCCAAAAAATCTACACCTGTTAAAATTATGTCTTATAGATCAGCATCATTACTCAGTTAAGAGTGGACTGAAGCATCCAAGCATTTAAAGCCTTAAAAGAAAAGTCCATAAGAATGAACATCACTGAAAAGGCCCCGTGCCTTGTGCCCACCAGCCTGATGAAACTTACCTACAGATCCTTGAAAATTGTCTCCATCAGAGCTATTTTTCTAGCTGGAAAAAAAAAGCCCTGATCTCCATCATAGGCCCCAGGCAGATTCATACAGGTGCCATTTAGGGCCTTACATGTAATTAGTAGCATTTTAAATTGGTACCTGAAATGCACCAGCAACAGAATTGGTGCTATATGTTCGCAAGCAACCAAGGAGCCGCTTGCTAAACCAGCTGAAGCTTTCAAGAAGTCTTGAAGGGCAGTCCCACATAGAGTGCGGTACAAGGAGTCTCATCTGGATGTAGCCAGGGCTTGAGTGACTGTTGCAAGGTCTATTTTCTGTTGACATGAATGCTGATAAGCAAACCAGCTGATAAAAGGCACTCCTGGCAACTGTACCTTGATAGACAGTACTGTAACTTTTTATTTTATTTTTAAGAATTCCTGGCAACTGCAACTGTATAGAGAAAACAATGCATGGTTTACAAAGAGAAAGTTGGAAGAAATAAAGTAATTATTTGGTTACAATAACCCAACACTGTCAGTTTGATGAATCCATATTTTGATTCTTGAGGACAGAGCAAGTCAGTGTCATGAAAGAAAACCACAATCAGGCAAAAATTGAAAATTGAATTGCAGTTTTAAATGGGAATATGTTTTCTAAAGTCTGCTTTTATGACCTTTTTTCACAAGGGGGTGCTAAAGCCTACTAGATGTCTTATAAAAGCATTATCATTTTCTGATTATTGTTCTTTTTTTTAAAAAAAAAAACCCTTTTTTAATCAGCCTCTGGCTTTTCGAGAGGCAAGCCAAGCATATTTCACCAGACTGTTTGTTGATGATTCAGAGGAGAGCTATGGCATGACTCATCGCTTCTGAAATCACAGCCTAAGGGAGGGGGAGCAACTGGCTTTTAAAATCACCCCATGGAGAAGCAACAATTCCTGCTTTTGCTGACAGGAAAACCAAGCATTGAATTGAATAAAGTAAGTGAGCTAAGTCAGGATACTCGCAGCTGGAATCTCTGCCACCAGATGATTTTCAGTATTTTAGAAAACAAAACGAAACAGCCAATTCACTCTATGAGATTAAAGGCCTGGAAAAAGGGAGGAGTAGAAGAATACCGTTGAAGAACACTACAGAAGCTAGATTTGAGGCTCAGTTACTTGAAGGTTAAAAGAAAGAAGAAGAGCCAGCAAACCTTTATTCTACTAATTCTTCAAAGGGGGCTGGGATGTCACAAACATTGTCAATTTGCCACATGCTTGCTGATTCATCGTTTGCAGGAACCGAATGCTGTTTATGAAAAGCATTGTTCTGTAATGTAAAGGTATACCCTCCAACATTTAACTGGTGGAAATAGGGACATCCTAAATTATTATTATTATATTTATACCCCACCCATCTGACTGGGTTTCCCCAGCCACTCTGGGCAGCTTCCAACAAATATAAAAACATTAGAAAAGATGAAACATTTTTAAAAATACCCTATACAGGGCTGCCTTCAGATGTCTTCTAAAGATTGTATAGTTAATTATCTCCTTGGCTCAGGAGTCACATAACTCCATACCCTCCAAAATTTCCCCTTTAGGGATGATCTAAAGAAAAGTGGGATATTGCACGGGCAGGGCTTCTGTAAATCCGGGACTGTCCCTGGAAAATAGGGGTCTGTAAAGGCAGCAGTTTTGTTGCACCTTCCATTTGTTTCTTCTTTCTATTTTTCACATTCGCAGTGGACACCTGGTATTTATCAGTGATTCTGCTTCAGTCCATAGTCTATTTTAAGGTGGTGGATCACGGAGGTTGCTTCCTTCAAGCTCATTAATTTATCTCAAAGCAATTAGCTTGATATGGAAGTGGCTGGGGAGCCCTTACAAAGTGGTCAGGCACTCCCTCCAGGTTGTAATGCCTGGAATTCAAACAGGCAACACCCAGCTTGTCATATTTAACTTCCTTTTACACTGTAGACTTAATTCTTTCTAACCAGTATCCACATGATTAAAATTAATTAATTTTTTTGTAAAAAATATGCATAATGTTAATCATGATTTTGGCACCGGGAGCAAAGTCTCCCTGCATTGTCTCCCTGCAAAGTCTCCACCCCAGTTTTGGTCTTCTTGTGCTCCATCAAAACCACAAGCTAATGCTGTAATGTAAACATGATAAAGATTGCCTGAGATTGCTTAAGAGCCTAATTAGCTATATACGTAAATATTTTTTGCTTTTCCTTGCTAGTTGGGTATGTGAGATTGGGCGGAATTTGGTGCAAAAACCTTGTACCATTATAACAGTACAATCCCATCTATATCTACTCAGAAGCCATTAATTTTAGAGGGCTTTATTCCAAGGTAAGTGGGTGCAAGATTGATCCTAGAATGTCCCACTTTTCCTTAGGATGTCCCTATTTTCATTGGAGAAATGTTGGAGGGTATGGAGTTATCTGACCCTCAAGTCATCTAAAGATAATCCTGTATAGGAAAGTTTTTTTTTAAAAAAAGTTTTATATATGTTTTTATATATGTAGGAATCTGCCCAGAGTGTCTGAGGCAACCCAGTAAGATGCATGGAGTATAAATAGTAAAATTATCATTAGGGAACGGGACGTCCCTGTTTTTATCGGAGAAATGTTGGAGGGTATGAGACATGGCTACCATTCTGGAAAATGTTTAAATTTGTTTCAGTGAACTGTGATCAGAAAAATGCAGTGTTCAACTAACATGATCTAAAATGAGGAATTTGGGATCCTGTGTCTGAGATCTGTTATTAAGTGTGTGTGTGTGTGTGTGTGTGTGTGTGTGTGTGTGTGTTTAATTCCTTGGTTCTTCCAGAAAAGCGCAATGAAAAGAATGCTTGATTCTTTTGTAGCATTTATAACAGGGAGTAGGATCCTTCATGTTGAACCCTCAGGAATGCAGTGCAGTCTTGTTAGACCTGTTGGCTGCTGATGCTCAGCTGTTGCTTACAATTAAAAGGCATACCTATTCGGAGAATTACATAAAGATCATTTATGTTTTGAATAAGACACACCCTTTCTTTTGTTGCATTCTCTTTACTTATTTTCTGAACACATGTTAAGTGCATGAGCTATGAGCTGAAAGTCCCCACTTCAGATCAGAACCACAAACTCAGAGTAGCAGGTTCCACCTTTCCTTCTTTCTTTCTTTCTTTCTTTCTTTCTTTCTTTCTTTCTTTCTTTCATTTTCTGCTCTGCTTTTCAATCTAGAGGATTTTCAGAGTGGTTTACAACAATTAAAAGCCATAAATAAAGTTCTAAGAGTGGGCTTATGAAAAAATTAAGGAATTAAACAGCTTTTTAATCACATACTGGTAAATTCAGGTTGCAGACTTAAAGATGATTTAGTACTCTTGTGCAACAAACCCACTTTCCTCTAAAACTGATCTCTTTGCAATAAGGAAAATGACAGGAACTTGCACTGAAAGGTGTAGAACAATTGCTTGATATAATGCTATGTAACCTGCAAACCACTCAATAAATAAGAAATGTTGCCTAACTGTCCAGCAAAAAAAATAATAATCAGGATGAATGCTCAATAAACACATCCATCTGGAAACAACCAGAGGGTGTGTGGTTTTTTTTTTTAATCAAATCTAAAAGACTTGAGGAAATATGAAGGCTATCACTTGACACCAAAATATGTCAAACTTCTCCAGGGAGAGTATTTCAACATCAGGGCTTCATCACCAAAAAGGCTGCAATTTAGGTATAATAATGGGTGTAATCTGGGTATAATAATAATAATGGTTTACCTTACAAGGTGGATATGATACATATAACACACATTGGAAGCTGCTACAAATGGTACAGGCACCCTCTGCACTCAAGAGACACATTGGGACACATTCGGTGGAGATGGGTTTGTAAAAATAAAATAAAGGCAACGTACAATGTAGAGAGCCTCTTTATGGGAGTTAGCGGGGAAAGGATAGCTTGCTGCACTTCACAGTTTTGGACTCATATGTGTGGACTTTCTCGTCAGTGCAGGGGCTGCGCAAGCCGGTCACCATCCTGTTTCATGCTAGACAAAACTCTCTGACTCTTGCAATTGAACAATGTGTGCAAAGGGCAGCTACAGCCCTGGCATCTAAACCAGCTATCTTGTGATTTGTGATAGCATGACTGTTGTTATGCAGGCATTATGTTCAGTGCACTTCAGCCTTTTTCCAGGCGCCTTCTCTCTGAATTCTGCAGTGGCCAAGTGGGATTTGTGTCAGCACTGGAACCGTATTAGTGTGTGTCTTATTTGGTGTAATCATCGTCATTATTGTGAGCCCCTCCAGACTGACACACACACCCCTTCCCAAATGTATTCTTCAGAACAATAATAGTGCATTAGGGTGGATTTATACGGGACCATTCATACATCATTTTGCTTTATTAGTTGTTCTGCAATGCCCCTTTGGTGCTACTGCATTATTGCCACTCTTGCACTATAGCACAACCAAGGCAATAAAATAAATAAACTGAAACACCTGTGGTTTTTTTTTTTTAAAGAAGGTAAAAGAAATGAAGCTGCAGGTCTGCTGCAAAACTTTTGCAGGTGCAAAAAGAAATGAAAATGGCACAATAAAAAGGATATCTGGAGGGACCTTGTGTTTAACCATGCCTGAAGTGGTGATTGCTTGGGCTCACTTTCCATATTAGTGGTGAAATTCTGGGCTAAGTACTTAGTTAAGGCACAGATGGCATAGTCAAGGCACAAGGGCAATTTAAACACTCAAAAGCAAATAAATGAGTAATCAAGCAATTCCAGCTCTCGGCAGCTAACATTTTAATGCTACACCATGTTGTGAGGGAGTAAAAAGATCAGAATCCTACCACCAGTTTCATAGGTGGATCCATTAGCGAGTACGATATTTTAATCTCACAGATGATTTAATGCTGTGGGCTCACATTTCCATGGTTTATTAGGTTTATATCTGGACAGATTTGTACATTTCACTTTCTTTTACTAGCAGCTTATTAGCTTATTTATTTATTTATTTATGCCCAAGTTGAACCTATTTTGACAACAGTACTGAAATGTTCTAAACAAGCATACATTTGGGTTGAAATTGCACTTAAAGCACAATCCTAGGCATGTCTACTCAGGAGCAAGTCCCACTGAGTTCAACCGGGCTTATTTCCAGGTGTGTACACTAAGATTTCGGCCCTTTCTTCTTATATTCTTCCTTTACTGTGGTGGCATACACAGGACTTCACTCCCAGACCCTCCAAGTGCCCCTATTTTCCAGGGATAGCCCCAGATTTACAGAAGCCATCCTGGTTTCTGATTTGACCCCAGAATGTCCCGCTTTTCCTTAGGACGTCCCTATTTGCATCAGAGAAATGTTGGAGGGTATGGAGTTATGTGAACCCCTGAGCCAAGGAGAAAAGTAACTATACAACCTTCAGAAGGTGCAGCCCTGCATAAGGAGGTTTTATAAATGTTTAATTATGTTGTTATATATGTTGGAAGCCACCCAGGGTATGCTCCATCTGGTACGCAGGCTGAGACCCTACCTGCCCACAGACTGCTTTGCCAGAGTGGTGCATGCTCTAGTTATCTCCTGCTTGGACTACTGCAATGCACTCTACATGGGGCTACCTTTGAAGGTGACCCGGAAACTGCAATTAATCCAGAATGCAGCAGCTAGACTGGTGACTGGGAGTGGCTGCCGAGACAATATAACACCGGTCCTGAGAGATCTGCATTGGCTCCCAGTACGTTTCTGAGCACAATTCAAAGTGTTGGTGCTGACCTTTAAAGCCCTAAATGGCCTCGGTCCTGTATACATAAAGGAGTAACTCCACCCCCATCGCTCAGCCCGGACACTGAGATCCAGCACCGAGGGCCTTCTGGTGGTTCCCTCACTGTGAGAAGTGAGATTACAGGGAACCAGGCAGAGGGCCTTCTTGGTAGTGGCACCTGCCCTGTGGAATGCTTTCCCAGCAGATGTCAAGGCAATAAGCAACTAACTTACTTTTAAAAGACATCTGAAGGCAGCCCTGTTTAGGGAAGTTTTTAATGTTTGATGTTGTATTGTGTTTTAATATTCGGTTGGAAGCTGCCCAGAGTGGCTAGGGAAACCCAGCCAGATGGGTGGGGTATTATTATTATTATTATTAATTATCCCAGTCAGATTGATGGGGTATAAATAATAAAATTATGATGTTGATGAAATAGGACATCCCTATTTTTATCAGAGAAATGTTGGAGGGTATGCACTCCCCCATCCAGGCACCGATCTGGTCCAGACTTGTGTGCCTTCAGGAAGCAGTGGTTTCCTTTATTTGTGCAAACATATCTGGTAGGTTTTATTCTGCTGAAAAATATTAAGCTTCTGGTGGGTGAGGCACATTTTTATCTTGTTTGAACTGAGCCAAGTCTTATCATGTAGGAGGAGTACTGGCTGGGCTAGAAGTTCAACCCCCAGATGTTTTGGCCTATGATTTCCATCTTCTGGGCTCTTTGAAAGTTGCTTTGCAGTTTCTTACCATTCCCCTTTCAAGAAGTGGCTGGGGAACTTTCCTGTTCTTTTTTCTTTTCTTACAAAAGTTTTTATTAAAGATTTCTTAGTTTACAAAAATAAGTGGATTGTCTCTTTTTTCAAGTTGCGTTTTCTACAGATCAGTTTCGTTTGTTGCGAGATATTAGCGTTACATTCAGTGTTCGGTTAGGAAGAAAAGGGGGGAAGGGGGGGGAAGGGACAAACTAGGGAGCACCCAAATGCTCTGGCTAATACACCACCATTTACATGCCCTCTTAAACAATCCAGTAGTGAAATCAGCAGCAACTAGGCCCTCGACAACCTTCGAACTTTCCTGTTTTGAGGCTGAGGTTTCGTCTTTGCCTGACAGAAACAAACTCTCTCCAAAGTAGCAAGAAAGTGGGATCGTCTTCTTCCTCGCTCAGCGCCCCGTCTGCCTGAGAGAACTGCGCTCAGTTCAAACAAGATAAAAATGTAGCCTCGCCCAGCCGGGTCAGGAGTCTCAGCTGAACGTCTTAGCCAGCGAACGAAACAAAACAAACTCGCCACCGAGTCTCTTTCGTGGAGCTTCGCTCCCCTCCCTTCTCCACAAACAACCGAAGCCGAGAGCTTTTTTTCGGTTGCTTGTTGCTAAAGCGGCGGCTGCAGGAAGAGGAGGGACCTAGCGGTGCCTGGCTTTTGGCACCACCGGGGGGGTGGCCGTCGGAAAAGCTGCTTCATAGCCGCCCGGACCCTGCCCGCTTCCCTCGCCTTCCCTCTGGCGGGAGTTGTTATTGCCTCGTCCTCGCGCCACAGAGGACGTGAGGGGGGAAACAAACCCACCCGCCTGTCAACATGTCCCAGCCGCAGAAAGGCAAGAAAACTCCCGCCAAAGAAGGCAGATCCGTAAGTAGCGGCGCGGGCGGAGAGGAAGGCGAGCGAGCGGACGGCCTGGGAGCGAGTCTGTCAGACGAAGTTCCCAGTGGTTGTTTTTATTGGGTTTTTTTATGCCGCGGGGCAAGAGGCTGAGGGAGAGAAGCGGGCTGGGGGGGCGGGCTGAGGAATGTGCCCCCCGGCGCCCTGTGGGGCTGAGGCAGAAGGAGAGGAGACAAGCGAGAACAGTGGGTGGGGCTGGGTGGGGCGAGGCGGCGGCGCGAGTGAGGGAGCTCTCTACTCGCGCGCAAGGTTGGAGCAACTGGCCCGTTGCCCCTTCAGACGCAGCCCCTGAGGGAAGGGGTAGGCCAGGGAATCTGCCCCACACTCGCCCCCAGGAACATGGCAGTCCTGAGAGAAGGTGACAGTTCTCCTCCTCTTCTTCCTAGTGGGGCGTATTTTGGAGAGGGCCGCCCACCGACAGACGGCTAACATTCTCGCTCCGGCCCCGGGAAGAGACGCAGCGCGTTTCTTATTTGCGCGTCTCGACTCAGGACTAGAGGTCCGGGCAGAGCTCGGCAGAGTTGTCCCCCGCGAGGGATTGTGGGGAGCGAGCGAGCGAGCGGTCTTCCTCCCCGTCGTATCATGGCGGGTGGAGATTAAAGCTCAGGGCGCCTCCCTTAGGCTCTGGGTGTGTGAGGCTCGCTCGGTGACTAACCATTTCTGGACAAATTCCAGAGGGGGTAACGCTTGTTAGTCTGTTGAGGCGGTGACAATGGCTGTACTGTGCCATTTTTTAAAATAAATAAATAAAAAGGAACAATTCGGTTCCAGTCCCTGAAAGTTTATGCCACACCAAAATGTTAGTCTTTAAAATGGCACAAGATGTGCTGGTTCTTCTCTGCAGTTGGTAAACTGAAGGGGTCAGGCTTGCCCCGAGGCCCTGCTTTTGGAATTGGAAGTTTTGCCTACTAATCCCAGGCGCAAGCAGGCTGCCTCTGGCTCCTCTGTTGGGAGGCACTCTGTATGTGCTCAGAGGCTGTTATGTACTGAGTTGAATAGGATCCAAACTGCAGCAGTCTGATTGGTCCTAGAACAATAGGATCCAAAAGGCAGCAGTCTGATTGGTCCTAGAACAATAGGATTCAGAATGCAGCAGTCTGATTGGTCCTAGAACAATGCAGCAGTATGATTGGTTGGCAGGAACTACCCAATCATGCTCCAGATAGAAGTGAATCCACAACCTGATTGGCTTACAGTAGAATTCCGGAATTAGCCAATCATGTGCAGCCCATTGTGTACATAATGTATATAAAGCAGATACTTTGAGGGGACATTCATTCATTCCTCCTCACCACTATGAGCTGAATAAAGAGCATGAAATCACTTTGCGACTCTGAGTATATTTCAGAGGCATTTGTCATCAACACATCATGCATTCCAGGACCAAACATGGGCCCTGAAAATGTGTTGCTGGCTGTAAGCAAGCTCAGTAGGTAGAGCATGAGACTCTTTAATCTCAGGGTTGTGGGTTCGAATCCCACGTTGGGTGAAAGATTCCTGTATTGCAGGGAGTTGGACTAGATGATCCTTGTGGTCCCAACTCTACAAATCTATGATGGGTGATGTAAGCAGCTTTCTAGGATCCCTCCAGACCGTATTTATTTTGCATTCAAGCACATTCAAGAGATTCAGACATCATGTGAAATTTAAGTTGTGGCAATTAAAGTAGATTGAATGTCCCCGTTGTGCTAGTGCAACAAAACTATTATTAAAAAAGAGGTTTCTGAGGTTAGGAAACTGATAGGGTACTACAATGAACTGAACTGAAATGTGTGGAATGATTAACAGGAAGAAATCCTCCACAAGCAAATCAGGATGGATGTTCATTGTCATGAAACCTCTGCACAAACAAATCAGAATGAATGCTCAATAAAAAAAAAACCTGGTATAGTCCAAGTGCCACAAAGGTTTTGTGAATCAGGGTGAACGTTCAATAAATAAGTGATCTGGAGGAGTCCCTAGAGTGATAGATACAGCAATCCAATCGAGGCCTAAGGAGTTGGGGCAAGAGATTGTCCAGGGCATTTTCTCCAAGAAATAAGGGGAAATGATATGTCTTGGGCAATAACTCTTCACTTTCAAAACAACCAGGGAGAGTTTAAAGTTTAGAGCTGCTCCTCCTATAACCAAAGAAGGGCTGTAGCTCAGGAGTAGAACATCTGGCTTTGCATGTAGAACAGGCATAGGCCAACTCTATCCTCCAGATGTTTTGGGACTACAACTCCCATGATCCCTAGCTAACAGGACCAGTGGTCAGGGATGATGAGAATTGTAGTCCCAAAACATCTGGAGTGCTGAGTTGGCCTATGCCTGATGTAGAGGGTTCCAGGTTCAATCCCTAGGTAGCATTGGTTAAGATCCTGAAGAGGTTCTGCCAACAGTGCTGAGCTGCGTGGACCAATGGTCTGAGTCAGAGCCTGCTTAGAACATTGTTAAGGCAAGCCTATTCAGACAAGCTGATGTTCTTCAATCTTTTTTTTACCCTTATTTTTAATTATTTTAAAACTGTACTAATGGTCTTTAACTGTGTTTATTTATTATTTTATTATTTCTTGTAAACCACCTAGTGGCTTTTTTGCAATCAAGTTGTACATAAATTCTGTTAAATAACTTTTTTTTTAGAAAAATAAGCAAGGCAGCTGCTTGTGTTTCTGTAGAACAGCAGATGGCATCCTGGCATAGCTCAGTTCAGTGTTTAATTTGAGACCAGTGTCTAAAGCCACAGCTCAGTCCCAGCCCTTCCCTGTCTGCAATAAAGCCAGTCCTCAGCATTCCCTGTCTCTGCCAACTTTCCCCGGTGACCAAGTCCGCTACCGAGTTCTGCAGTTGCCAGCTGGTGTGAACGACTCTTCTCTTTCTCATAATGCCCTCTCCTTCATTTTGTCCATATTATTAGCTGCAATTCCCCGCTCACCCCATGTGTGTGTGGTGGGGGAATAAAGCACTTGGGGACGATGTTGCAGTGAGGTTAAACCCAACCTACTCTAGAGTAAGTGACCTGCCCCTTCCCCCTCAAAGAGGACCTGAATGATATAAAAACCCTCCCTCCACACACAAAAAGCATTTCGTTTACCTCTGACCATGGACTTAGCCAGGATTTATTGGGGGCCATGGTGGCAGGTTTTATGTTAGAGGGGACAGAACCGATCTTTCTTTAAGTATTTTTATTATTGATTTTTTATTTGATTATTGATTTGGGGGAGGGCAGATGCCTCCCCACTCCCCTGGCTACACTCATGCGTCTGGCCATGTGCAGAGTGCCTTTCCTTAGTTGTGTGCTGCCAACATCATCCCATCCAACTGGGAAACAGGAATAGGTGAAGCTCTCCCCGGTAGTTGTAGGAGAAAAGGACAGAGCCATTTCCTTCCTCCTGAAAGAAAAGAAGAGGAACAGGTTTGGGAAGAGGAACAGGGAACGTTGGGACCTGCCTGCCCACTATGAATTAAGCCGGGGGGGGGGGCATGAAATCCTACCTCAGGCCACACTCAACATTTACAGTTCGCACCATACATTGAAAGTGCCCACTCCCAAAATTTCGGGATCTGTAGCTTACAACTACAAACTACAGCTTAACGAACTACAGTTCCTGTGGTTTGGGGATGTGTGCTTCAAATGTATGGTGTGATTTGGTCTGTTTGGCTCCCTGTACAGTACTTCTGCTTCGTTTTATTTGGCATCTGTTGCTACATTTTCTCGTGTTTAAATATGAATAAATATCTATTATTGGGCGGCGGGGGCGGGATGTATGGTTGTACTTAGCCCTGGGCTCAGGCAGCACAGCCAGCACCAGGGAGGTCCCACTGCAGGTTCTGTACCCTGAAGGCAAAAAGAGCTCGCCCTTGCTCGTCACGAGCGCAGATCTTCCCTCTCCCCCCGGAACTTATGCACTCCAAGCCCGCTGTGGGTTAACTTTGTGCCACTGCCGCCAAACCCAAAGGAGCAGCCGCAACAGGCACAACCCCCCCCCCACCCCCGCCTCGCCCTTTCTGGCTTCACCGCCTGTGGAGGGGCGGGGCCGATGGCAACAAGGACCAGGCCACGCCCCTTTCCCCCCTCCTCCAACCTGCCCCGCCCTAGTAGAGGAAGCAATGCAATCCAGCCACTCGTAGCTGAGTTTGTGAGCGCGCAGTTGGTACTACTGAAGCTGAAGTTTGGAGGGATCAATCGGAGAGGAGGAAGCAGGAACCCAGGATGGCTTTTGCAAGCTGGTGGTATGCGACGGTAAATAAGAGGGATGTACTCTGATTGTTTGCTGTGGGTTTTGTGCTGTTTCTTTTTGGTCTTCACGCTGCTGCCTGTGTATAGATCTTGTCAGGGAGTGTCAGTCATCATGGGCAATTGTGTAGATAAAGGTTGAATGGAGGGGAAAGCTCAGCTGGAGAGCTTAAGTGCACACCTATGTGCAGGTTACGCCAGGTATGCGTTTTCCCACAGAACAGGAAACTTCACCCACTTATGGTATGCGGAGGAGAGTAGCTCGCAGGATTCCATTGCAGCATTTTTCACTTTAAAACGTGGGGAGCTTTTGGGGCGTCACAACAGAGGGAAAGTGGAAGTGCTTCGGAAGACCTGGGGAATAAATCTTTTGTGCATGGTTTTTGGTTTTGGTTTTTTTGCCTGGAATGTAATAAAGTAGACCATGGACAATTTGTTTAGTACAATACTTCCTCATGCTTGTCAAGAATGATCTGTTGGCACTCATGACATTGGATGGTTTGAGAGAATGGCATATGAATCTTTTAGGAAATTATTGGTAGATTTGGGGGTTTTAATGTGTGCTAATATTGTGACAAGTCAGGCTTTAATATTCCTTATTATGGAGACTAGACATACAAGCCACAGCTAATTAGAATTAATGACAGGTCTTTTAAGCATGCTGTCCTAAGCCCACTTACCTGAGCGTAAATGCCATTGAATTCAGTTGGATGATGTCCTGAGTAGACATGGTTAGGATTGTAGTGGAACTTTTGGGCTGTATTATTGCAAAGTTTTATAGATCGTTTAAAAAATCAGTTTTCTTCTCCCACCCTCCGTTAGTAATGTTTCTAATTGGAAAAGGAATTTAATTGGAAAAGGTTCATTTTTCTGATGCTAAAATGACAGTAGTAGGCTTTACTGCATTATTGGAAAAGGGTTTAGCATTTCACTTTAAAAAAAAAAGCTCCTGGCTTTAAGAGCTTTACTTTTTAATGGTATTTCTGGCTTGAGGGCACCTCCTAAAATAAATCACAACTGTTTGAAGTTTGACAGTTCCCATCACACAAGATCATCTCAAGTAAACCTGCAATTACTAAAAAAGAAAGAAACCAAAACAGCCATCCCTTCAATTTGCTGACCTTGAAAATTGTAGTGGATAGTTGTAAAATTGCAGAAAAGGGGTGGTGGTGGAATAATACACCCTGAGAGATCTGTGGGCAGAAGCAGGTAGCTACATTCATACAGTGATAGTTATCTGGATCCTAGTTGACTGACAGTCTGTCAGTGTCTTGATAGAAACACAGTAGGGCCACTAGACTCAATATAAGGAAATGTGTTGGTATAAATATTCTAAACAAATAGGTATTGCATGTAACTGGTTGTGCGCAGCTGCAGGTGAGCTGTGGCCACATGTAAGAGGCTACAGTGGGGGTTGCTTAGGTTGGAGAACAAAATATGTGCCCAGCATTGGAGCCATAATTGAGAAATAAAAGCGATGGACTGCATTACTCAACACAGATGCATTTGTAGCACAGTTCTTCCTCAGAAGTAAGACCTATTCAATTCAGTTGGGGCTTAATCCCATTTCTGGATCAAGACTGCAGCCCTAACCTCCTTTACCTGGGAGCAAGCCCTGGTGAATTCAGTACGACTTACTTGTTTAGGTTTTGATTGCAAGTCCTGCTGATTAAGATAATTTGGGATAGGACTGCAGATTTAGTAACTTTATCCGATTTGTGCAAAATATTCAAATACTGATTTCCACAGGGTGTTTTTGGGAGGGTTCCCATGACCCACAAGCTATATCTGGCCCATTGCTTAATTTTATCTGGACTTCGGTTTCCATCTTTGGAAATGCAGAATTGGCCAGCTATCTGCTAGCCCAGTTTGTACTTTCAAATCTCTCCTCAGGTGGTAGGTTGGCCAGCCTCCCTCCTGAGAAAGGATGCATTTGAAAGTAGAGACCAGATTGGCCAACATCTGGCCCAGTTGATGCTTTGAAACATACACCAGGCAGCAACTCAGCATTGGACAGCCTCCCACCTGAAGGGAGCTTTGAAAGAAATCTCTGGCTTATAGCATGGGTGTAGCCAGGATTTTTGTTGGGGAGGGCAGGCTTTTGTTAGGGGGAGTTAAGTATTTTTATTGATTTTTATTTAGTGGGGGGCAGCTGCCCCTGTCCCCCTCCTTGGCTATACCCGATGGCTTATAGCAGGACTGACCCACACATTCAGTTCAGAATGTACTAAGAGGATAGAAAAAAAAGGATCCCCCATTGCTAGAAGGAATTGATTAGGATATGCATACTTTTAATTCAATTAATATTAATTTTCTTTCTCAGTTCCTGTTTTATCTTTACATCTGAATCAATTAGCTTCTATTAGCAGGTGTAGATGAAAGGTAGTTGGTATTCTTAATTAGACTTGGGAATTCAAGTAGAAGCATAATGAAGCAGCTGTGGATTGTCATATACAGATTGTGCTTATGGGCATGTTGATGGTAAGAACCACCCAGGGAGTCTTTGTGCATAAAATGTGTTGAACCAAACACCTCTTGTTAGCTCTAAATTCTCCAGGCAGAAACCTGAAGTAAACAATCATTTTTCTTGCATGTTCTGGAGTATTAATTTTTCCAGGAACGTGGTATAAACTTTGGGCTTCTAGTTTTGCAATCAATATGTCTTTAAATGAAACAGTAAGAATACACAGTCCTTTTCAAAACCACACATTATGCGTTTGTGTACAGACAAATCTCCAAGGCTTGGCACAATGTGGCTGGCCTGCTACTGTGCCATAGACCTCCAGTCAACCTCTTTATCTCACTTGTGTCTCGGTTATGAGAAATGACAGAACTTGCAAGTTTAGCATCCCAGTATGTAAAACAAAGGTCTCTTGAGTCCTAACTGGCTACCAGTGCTACCACTGAAAACCAAACATTGTGCCAGCAATCCACAGGTAAATCAACACTAAAGTGTCTGGCAAGGCCATCAAAGTCAGGTAATCATGGGTGCTCAAGATTGTATTAAGATCTTGTGCCTAAATCTACTTCAGCAGCATGTTAATTGCAGGGACTAAATGTAGGCCAATACAGGGCCATTCCTGCTGGTAGGTAGGGTAGAGTGGCTCTCTCATGTGGCTGATGCTGTGTTTGTATGTCTCACATGGCTGCCCTGCACCTTTCCCCAACCAACCTGTTGCCCTCTAGCATGGTGGAGTATGCTATCCCATTGCCAATCACATTCAAGTGCAGTTGGCACCTCTATACTGAATGAAGACACACCAATGTTGTTTTCATTGGGCAGCATCATAGTCTTGGGGTGGCCCTGCTGCACATATGGTTTGTGTGTTAAACAACCAAACATACCAAAAGGGTTGTGACAGATATACACCTGGGGCATTTTGATTGGTTTTAAGTGACTTATTAAATGCAAAAGGGATAAAATGAACAAGATAAGATACCCCTTTTTTTCCACGACAGAAGCACCCAAATTCTCATGTTGCATATAAAGGAATCTGTGGTTCTCCAGAAGTTGTTGGGCTTCAGCTCTCATCAGTCACAGCCAGCACAGCCAGTGCTAGGGGATGATGGGAACTGGAAGTCAGCAATATTGGAAAGGCCACAGATTCTTCATCTCTCTTATAAACAGGGCAGTCAGATAGCCAACCAGTTGTGTGCTTTTATCAGCAGAGCTTCAAACTGATACCATTTGTGGAGTAATACACAGCGATAATTTTCAGAATCTGGAGTATGTGATACTGCACATATGTGCTCATTCACAGCGGATGAAGCACAGCATAACAATTTTTTATTTGCTTCCAGAAACTGGATGCAAATCTCATTGAAATAGCAGGTGTTGTCTTCCTGCATGTTTTGAAGAGGGAAGGTTGCCTAGGTGCCTTGAGTGACCTGATGGGATTTTCTCTTGTGGTTGCAACATTTCCGGCATCCTCTTGTGCAAAGTGCAAGTCACAATTGTATGTATGTATCTTGTGAGCTAAGAACATATTACTGTATCTTGTATTTAAAAATTGCTGTGTGTTTTATCCTGGCCAAATAGAAACATTGCATGGCTACCTAATGGCAAATGTGTGCTATACCAAATGCCTCAGTATCTGAAAATTATTGCTACATACAAGTCAACAAAGGATGAACTCAGTCATGAAAAAAGTGAAGGACTGGCATGAACAGTTGTGGTAGGCACCATACTAGTAGCAATGTTTCTTTGTAATCCACTAAATGATACAAAATTGCATTTTTGTGCCTTCTGTTAGTTTGCAAGCAACTTTGTAACAGCTGCACATTTAACAATACTGCTTTTATTTATTAATATATTTTATCGCTCCTTTTTGATTCCTCCCTCCAAATTTTCCAATCTAACCACAATTTTTTATTTTTTTATTTTTATTTACTGGGGCTGGAAATACAAAAAATAAAATACTTTGTTAGGATCCAGGCCAATGTTCTGTAATTAGGCTTCTATGAACAGGAAACAAATCCATCTATAGGAGTGTATGGGAGAGACATTGATTTCCTCCAGTAGCACTGCTTGTTCTGCTCCAGAGGGCCCCCCCAACTCTTTGGAGCAGATTTTTAGGGGGTACAAGTGCCTGAAGGAAGCCCCCCTGCTTCCACTGGCAGGAGCATCGTGTAAGTGAAACTCTACTTGGGATGCTCCTGTCATCAGAAGCAAATGCAGATTTTGTGGAATGAGAAGGCTGTCCATGGACCCGAGTTCTGATAAAGATGTTCAGCTATGTGGGTGAGGTAATACTTTATGTACAGTGTCAATTGACATTTGAACTTTTCTTCATCTCTTGCTGTGGGACACTTCTCTTTCAACACACCTTCAAAGTTGAGTTTGTTTTCCCATTTGGCATCTGTATTGGATTGGAAAGTTATTTTATATATGCAGTTATAGTTTTTGTTGCTTTATACTGTCAAAGTTTTATGTGTAATCCCCCCCCAAGATGTCTCATAGGAAGTGATTTATAAATCTGTTGTTGTTGTTGTTGTTGTTGTTGTTGTTGTTGTTGTTAACATCCCATCACCAGGGAAGTCTTCATGTGTCTGCTCCAAAGATAATAGAAGTCAATGAGGGAAATCTTGAACATGTTCCAAATACATTTTAGCTTCTGTCTTTACAGAGGTCTGTGCCTCCCAGTTTATGAGGCTTACCTTGACTGATCAAGGAGTCAGAGCTGACAGGTGTGGCCATGAAAGAACATGCTTTTATGGCATTTCAGTCTGCTTCATTGAACGCTATTGTTCATGCTTGTGAAGAAAATAGAAAACGCTGTTTACTGGAATGTCGTGTTCAAAAGCTATCCAACTTTAGCCTCTCGAAGTTTTCTTTTGATTTGCTGTGGTTTTACAAGCTAAGAAATTACTTGTACTCCTTAGACTGTTGTTAATAGCTCTCCATTTATTTGGGTATGTTAAGAAAGTTCGGTTCTAGTTAAACATCAGGTACTACTTTTGGTACAGTAATAACATCAATAGCCAGATAAATGTTGGACTTTGGATTTGTGCCGCTGCCTTTGCATTGATTCTCCACCCAAAGAAAATACAGGTTCAAGTTTCAAAATTCTGTGACTGAATGCAGCACATTCCTATAGCTGTATGCTGCTCTTTAGATAGAAATCTTACTTACATTGGTGGGAAAGCTGTGTTACATCTGTGACAATTTATGACTCTTTAGAATTTTTATAGCTGGATCATAGTGATGTAGAATGACTGACTTAGGGCTAGTTCACACATGTATCTCCAGCACTTATTGACTGTAGCGTCATGCAATGTCTTGGATTTATGAATGAGCCACCACAGACTCATCACCAATAATAGACCCATCACCTAAGGTTCACTCTAAGTTTATTACTGTCCAATGGAGATAGTTCAGTTGTTTAGAGGCATCAAATGATAACATATCAAGTGGTGTATATGTGAACAAGCCTCACAAAACAGTTTCTTAAATGAAAAGCTCTCTAGGGAAGCATGGTGCACTGGAAGAGGAAGTGAATATGTTTCTCACGTAAGAGCCAATGTAGCATTGTGATTATACTGTAAGACTAGTACAAGGAAGACCAAGGTTCAAATTTTGGATCAACCATGAAGCTTACTAGACAAGCTTGCCCAAAGTCAGGCAATATATTCCACTGATGTAGTGAGGATAAAGCAGTAGGGAATCATATACACCGTATTGTGCTTGTTGGATATATATGCAATAAAACAAGATATAGGGGTATATAGATGCAGCATCAATGGATGGCATAGGTCTTGGATAGACCAACTGGAATTCTTGGCTGGATGGGTTTGTGTGCGTGCAGAATATCAAGTATGTTTATGGCATGATTTCACAAAGTTTTAAAAGTGCTAGTTCAAAAGCAAATGCAAACACCTTGTGAAATATTAATACCTAAAATAGTGTGTGTTATAGAGGCGTGCACATGCTGCAAGCTATTTCCTCCTTTTAATTAGAGCATTAGGTGCTGGTTTAGCTGATTAGAGAGTTCAGCACATAATTCCTGAAATGTGTGCTTCGCAGGAAAAGCATTCATGCAAGGGGAGATACTATCTCCTGTGGGTTGAAGTCTCCATTATATGCACAGGACTGTTGAAGTGACACAATATAAAGCCTTCTGTGGTTATACGTTTTGTATTATAGAAATGCTGCATCTTATACACTGTATCCTATATCATTCTCGGCACCAGAACAGTTACAGGCAAATACAGTGCAATTTATTTGCAAGATTGCAAATGGTACATGTGTAAAGTGTACAGTACAATTTTTTGTAGAACTGCAGTTTGTTGGACTGATATAGTAGATTTATTATGGTAGATTATTATGATTGTTTTTGCTGTCAGGTAGCCTCCTTATTCACATGAAGCTACATCACCAAGGATGTGCAATGGGGTAGAGCACCAGCACCTTTCGTTCAGTAGGGATGAGATGAAGAAGAGGTAAAATTGGGGGGGGGGATCCAAGGTTGGCAGCAGAGGCCGTGCTGGTGTGCACACACCACCGGGCTGCTACCAACTTAACTCTTCTTTAATCTTGCTGCCACTGCACCTGTCCCATCTCTCTCCAGGTGAGGAAGCAGCAGTGCCACACGGTGCCTCCCCTGTGCATCACCTCTGGGTCACACAGTGGATGTGCCTGCTTAGTTAGGATGTACATTTCTTGTCAAGCTATGGGCCTGATGATTATCTTAGTGTGTGAGCTGCCTCATACAGGTTAAGAGGACCTTTCAAGTATCCTGGTCCCATGCCATATAAATCATGAATGGGGAGCCTGAGGTTCTCCAGAAGTTGTTGGGCCTTCAACTTGCATCAGCCTCAACCTGCATGGACAATGATCAGGGATGATGGGGAGTTGTGGCTCAACAATTTTTGGAGACATACAACTGTCATCATTCCTGACCTCTGGCCATGCAGAACTACAATTCCCCATCATCACTGATGTAAGCCTCTAGGGGTCATGACCAGTGGTTTGTGCAGTGCCTTCACACCATCCCTGCACTCCTTCCTTTTTGGCACACCATGATTGAATAATTTAAAACTAACTACAGTTTCCTGTTATTTCCCACCTAGGAGACTAGGAGTACCAGGATTTTTAGTGAATTTGGATCTTAAACAAATTAAAAACTGTATTTTCAGATCCTGACTTGTTCAAAACATAGTGATCATAGGCTTTGGATTCACATGGTATAGAAAGGGATATTTCTCTGCAAGAAATAGAAGTCCAAAGTTTTAGTGGGTGTGGAGAGAAATAGGTTTGTACTTCATGGGTCACGGCCAATATCTTGGCTGTATCATTTGTTTGCTTTAATTTACAGTTTGTCTTTATGTTTCCTACAGCGTGGGCCTAAAAATGCAAGTGGATCATCGGGAGATAAAAAAGGAGCAGAAGCGGTGGAGGTAACTATAAAGCATTATGTTTTTATTACTAGGATTATGTTACAGTAATGAATTTTGACCAAAATCATTGTGCTAGTCAAGGCAGCTAACAAACTCAAAATGCATAAATAATTCCTATTTTCCTGTGTGCAATGACTTCTGATTGCTATTTTATAAAATGTTTACTGGTAAAGGCTCTCACAGCGTACTGTTTGCTTAGATTTCATTATTTGAAAATAGCAACAAGTAATATTGCATTGTTTGCCATAATTTAGAAGATCAAAAGAGTGATGAAGCGCTACATAAATATTTGCAGCCAAATATCTGTAACTGAACCCAGTTGTAATTTCAATAGTGTGGGAAGGAAACATAGTGTGGGGGAGAGCGAGGAAGCTGAGAGGTACAACAGAGCAAACTGCTTTGTTTAATGATTCCTACCTAGAGCACTGTAACAGGATTCTCTCAGTTCAGAAGAGCAGCAATCTGACATTTCAGCCACACCAGCCATCATGTCACCTAAATCTCTGAGACTTCCTGACTAAATGGCAATTTGCTTGTAACGTGATCTCTTCTGCCTTTCATTAGACAGATGAGTAGATATTGTATTGCCTGAAGAACAAGGGCTGCTGTAATGCATCTCCTCTGACTTTGTCAACTCAATCCTTTCATCGTCTAAGTTTTTTTTAGCTTACCTGCATAAAGCAGGGTGTTGTGCTGTGTTGAATTCCAAGTTCCTGAAGACACAGAAACTGGAAATGCATGAATAACTGTTTATAGACAGTGGGTGGAATTGAATGTAGGGCTATGGCAATATTTCCGTCAGTGTAAGCATTTTAGCTTGCCAAGCAAAAATCCAATTGCACTATAGGAAGTCCTTGTGTGGACTTTTGTTGGCAGTACTCATTAGTTGAGTCTGGCGTAAATAGGTTCTATGTTTCCAGCTAAGTCATGCTCACAGTAGACCTGCAAGTCCACTGATTTCAATGGATCTACCCAGTGTACGACGTAGGTGGATATGACTATTATGTTGGCATATCATGGATCAGCCATTGTATTGTACTTTCAAAGAAGAAAATCCTGAGAGCTTAATTATAAAAACAACTTGACACACTTGCATTTCCATTGTATTGAACATACATAAGTATAAGAAAGCTATCAAACATTACTAGGAATCATTACTGGCCCCAGTCCAGGAAGGACAGACAACAATAAGAGGCTACACAGCCACTGGAGACCTTCCACTTCCTGCTCTAAGTTGAGATTAGTGTTCTCGGTTAAGGAATGGGCACATTCAGCATCTTTCTAACTTAGCCATTTCTGCCTACCTTTTCTATCTCCTCATTCTGCACTGTCAAAGTGGATAATCCACTGGTAGGTGGTATGTGCACAGAGTAGCAGTAATATACATGCACTGTAGGTACTTCCTTTTCTGTGTCAAGTTTTGAATGCTTTGCCTTGTACATTGTTTACTTCCAAGGAGGAGTTTGGCACTATCTACTTGTCTGAATAACATTGGCAGTGCTATGTTTTTGCCTCCTGAACCAATCTTCCCTGCATCATGCCAATTTTTACTCCTTGATTTGGAAACTGCACAATTTGTGGTAATGGTGGTGGGAGTAAAAGGGCAAAACAATTCTGGTTGGAACATTTCTATTCCAGGGCCCTTGCTGAAAGGCCAGCATGAGTGTTCCTACTTCAAAATAAATTTCAGCCCAGTTCTTCTAGGAAGGTGTACATTCATAATATTATTTCTATGCAATTTGCTATTCTCTTAAAATGTCAAACTTTGAATGAATGACTAGCATCCCAAACTAACATTTACAGGCAGGAGTGCCAGTTGGCCCTGAGAATGTGCGTGCCCGGGGCTGTGGGTGCCATGCAGTGTGCATGGCCCTGGTGCTGAAATTTCTGGGTGCCCAGCCTCTTCATGGGGATTTTGTGGGTGCTCAGGCACCCAGGGCCCCAGAGAGCTGGCACCTATGTTTGCAGGATTACCGGTATATATCCATGGCATCACTCTCAGCAGTCTCATGAACAAGACAACTGGTTCAGCCTGTATGTTTCACTGGCCTGGCATCTTCCCCTCATACTCCCAAAATTGGCTAAATTCTACCCCATTACTACATTTAGGATTATGAGGAGTCTGCCCCCCAAAATCATAACAGTATTATAGCACTTAATATACCACCTTTCAGTAGAAATGCACAGAGTGGCTTGCATAAGAGATGTCTTTTTGGAGTTAGCATCTGTTGGTTATCGGACAATTCATTTATTTTGTTTATATCCCACCTTTTCATCCAAGGAACTCAAGGTGGCCTACATGTATCTATCTCCTCATTTAATTCCAACCACCCTTTGTGGTACGTTAGGCTGAGACCTTGACTGGCCCAAGGCTACCCAGCGAGCTTCATATTGTTGTGGCATCATTCATCACATCATTAATACACACAGTCCTCAAATTGATCATTAACTATAAGATGCTAGGAGAATGGGTGCTACATCATTTCTATGACGCTGTTTGTAGTGTGTTAGATGTTTTTCTGATACATGCAATCTTACAGAGAAGATTATATATATATAAATAATTTATGTAATGCATAGTATATGGCCCAGCCAATGCACAGTATATGTCCCAGCCAATACTAAGCACTTCTAAGCTAGGAATGACTACCTGCACTGGTTAAAGGATCATTAATGCCTCTTTGAGGGAGTGGTGCTATCTTTACTGATGGAGGCCATGGGTGATGTGCTGTCTACTGTCTCACTTGACTAGAGCAACTTGGAAAATCTCCAATTCAGATTGGAAGCACAAGTCACGGACATGTGTCAGCTGTTTTTGTTACACTCTAAAACATCATCTGGGACGTTTGATGTTGTTACAGTGTTAGTATATTATTTACTATTCTTGGGAAAAGCTCCAAGCATTCCTGGGTTAAATAGATTTCTTAAGGCTGTTTCACACTACGTTTGGATGGAAATTGTTTGGCAGGTATTATTATTATTTATACCCTGCCCATCTGGCTGGGTTTCCTGAGCCATTCTGGGCGGCTTACAGCATATCTAAAAACATAAAACATCAAGCATTAAAAACTTCCTGATACAGGGCTGCCTTGTTATTAATTTGATTTATTCACCCTAAGGTCCCAGGATGGGTCACAACAGTTTGAAATAGAACATTAAAAACAATTTAAAGCAGCTTACAACCACAAAATTAGGGTGTGTCCTAAAAATATACATCTTAAGGAGATTCTTCATGAGCTAGGGACCAATATGAATATCATGGAAATGTTTGGAGAAGGGCAACTCTGTGTGTTAACTTGACACCCAGTGTGAAAAACCACCAGCTCAGCCTGGTCTCATTGACATGTTTGAATTCTTGAATGAGATAGTAACTAAGTGACTCCAAGGTTTTCATGCAGGTTGGATGAGAGTGGGAGAGAAGGGTTTAAAAAATTTTGTGACCAGAGGATAAATTGCCTACATGTGTGTCAGCAGTCTGCAGATCTGCCTGCCTGTTTTCATATTAAGATGCTGGAACTTTGACAGAGAAGGGCAATTAATTAATTATGTTTGCATTGACTTTTTGCACCATTCTTAGTTTTCATCTTTCAATCCATCCTGTGTTATTAATATAGGAGAAAATATGTATTTATAATAAAAGGCTAAAAGCCAGGAGAAGCTCCTTGTACTTGATTGTCAAGGCAATGTCCTGTTTATAGAGACCTACTTATTTAAAGAGCCGGCCCATTTGAGAGCATTTCAGGTGTAGTATTAACAGTGGTGCACTTTCGGTTTTCTGTGCCCCCCACCACTTGTGCTCCATTCTACGCCACCCTAAAACTGCCTCTGGTATCAACTATTATTTGCCATGATGTCAGGCATCATTTGCTGATGCAATCATTTCCCCTTCCAACCTGCTTGCAACCATGGTTTTCAATCCATTACCAGAAGTTGTACATATTGCTTGTTTTATGTTGCTATGGCTGTTGGCTAATGTGAATAAAGTTTACCTATCCGTCACCAGAAGTCCCTGCCATGGTTTGCTGATTTTTTCCAATTATGACAACCCCTTGGTTAATACTAAAAGGGAAATTGAAAGGGGAGGACACAACTCATTCACAGCCTGTGCATCACCTGTTTAAGCTGACTATAAGGTGAGCAGGGCACAAATCTTTGCATCCCTTCCCAGGGCAGGTCTTTAACAACGGCAGAGTTGTTATTCAGGAAAGGACATAGCTCAATGATAGAGTGTCTGCTTTGCATGCAGAAGGTCTCATGTTCAATCCCTGGTATCTCCATGTAGGACTGGGAATGTTCCCTGCCTGGAGAGTCACTGCCAGTTGGTGTAGTGATACTTAACTAGAAGGACCAATGGTCTGATTCAGTTTAAGGCAGTTTTCTATGTTCCTATTCATATTCATACTTTCACATGATACCCAAAGATTGCTAGTGAGTGAATTAAAGTAATTGCACTTTAGTAAAATGCTGACTGCAGATCAGTACATCATCAACATGGCAAAAAAAAAAAAAAACCCCTCTGAAAATAGGATGCAACATCTATTTTTATTGAAGATTTTCCCTACAGCATTAGTGTTTTACTTTTAATATTTCAATTTTTTTTTGTCTTGTAGAAGAAACCTGAAAGTACTAGCCTTACTGAATCTCCTAAAACACAAACAAGTGGGACATCTTCCATCAGTAAGGTAACTTGAGTGGTTATAGAACTGTTCGTCATATTCCTGGAAGCATGACCGGCAAATGCTTTACTAATTATCTAATCTTGAATGTTTATGCTGGTGTCATCTGTCTTTAAATTGCCTGTGGGTTCTTATATTGTTGACAGATTGTTGGAAGCTGCCTTTGGAGGGTTTGAACCTAAAATGTGGCTCATACATATTTTAAATTAATAATATAGATGAGTGGTATATCAGTCAACTGAAACTTCAATGTTGTCAGTGGTTCAGCCACTTTAAGTGTGCATTTTAAGGCTATGTTCATTGGATTCATATGAATCCTGAAGTGTAATGAAATGCCTCAGAGGGATCTTCTGCCTCCCTGAGGTGAATCAGGATCTGTACAAGTCAATCCAACAATGATTTAAAAAGTGCTGTAGTCAAGTTACTAAAATCAGTGCCCTATTCAACAGAATGAGTAGGAGGGCCTTGCGGATATTTGGCATATCAGAGGTAAAGCAGAATCTCTGGAAGGGAGCCCAGAAGCTAAAACAGTGGGCCCTGAAGTGAGTTGTGATGCCTTGACAATAGAGATGTCACCCCTCCCCCACTCGCCACAAAAGGCTGCAGACAAGCTTCTGCTAAAACTGAAAGTAATGTCTCTTAAATTTGCCATAATGATGGTGAAGCAATGGGAGAAGGGCGAGCGAACACCAGAGTGGAGATTTTCTGTCATATTGCCCATTAAACACTAGAGAAGTTTAAGCGAGTCTTTTTTTCTTTTTATTTTCTTTTTTACCCCTTCCAAAACTGTAATGGCTGTCCCTGTGGGAAAATGACAAATTACAGAATAATGTCTGCCATGAGGATTTATGCCTCTGGAAGGTGTGACCTTACCTGCAAATTTCATCAAATTTCACCCCAAAATAAAAAGGGTTTTAGACATTTCCTTAAAAAATAAAATAAATCAAAGGTATGTAGCACAAAAGTGCCTTGATCTATCTGTCCATAATTTGGTAGGCTTTATTGACTCTGGAGGGGAAAATATGCCTGCAGATTTAATGCATGCATGTCAGAAGAAAAAAATGGTTATAACCATTGCTGAATTTCCCAATAGCAAAGTGGCCGGCAGGTTGGGAGACAGCGTGGACTTGGTCAGACCCTGAGATGAATCAGGCACCTAGAAAGTACTTTGATGAAAGCTCCAAATGAAATCATGTGGTTGACGTACACCAATATTGCGTACATGTATAAAATATCTGAATGAAAACTGCAGACTTTTGTGTTAAATTTTGAGGTGCTATGATGGGTTCTGGGTATTTCACAGCACTGTGAGGAAGCTAGCCTCATGTTAATCCCTTGATGCATTGAGATCATCATAAATCATGCATGCATGTGCAGCTATGTTTTACCAATTGGTTTCCAGGCACAGTTCAAAGCCTTGGTAGTAAGCCTCCTCCCATGTCAGCTTACCTGTTCACTAAACTCAAGGAGGAAGGTCATAGTGGAAGCGCTGTTGGGTGGGCCAAGAAAGGTGGCTTTCTCAGTGACTGCACCAACATTATAGAAGGGTTTGCCCAATGAGGTTCAAATGGCCTCCTTCTGAGTGTTTTCTTGTAATTCATGAAGACTTTTCTTAATTTGCCAGATTGAAGTGATTTTACTGAAGGCTGTGTTCTGTTTTGAGTTTTTATTGTCTCTGAGTTGTGTTCCTCTGATTTTAATTATTGTGAGTTGACTTGGTTGGGAGGGGTTGGTGAAGCAGACTGGCAATGCAGAGCTGCCACAGTGGCATCACTGCCACTTACCTGGATGGCATTGGGGCAGGGTGGTGGCAAGGCTTGGGTTATGCGGATGAAATGGTGTCAACCCCAGATAGGCACTTTCCTAATGGATGAGATTTCCAGAAGTTGAGCTGAGCCATTAATGCAGCTTGTTCAGTGCTTATCTGTTTCACATATAGTGTGTTATAAGAGGAAATATTTATTTTTAGAGTGGTGGCAAAATACCCATAGGAAACTATCATATTGGATCTACCTTTTCTGTTATTTTCCACCCTGACTGCTAGCAGCTCTCCAGATTGCGGTTTTTGCCTGCTCTTCTAGCTAAGATTATTTTAAGTAGAATGTCTGGGGTGGCCTATGGAAGCTTCTGCACATGAAGTATGCACTCTGCAAGTGTGCTATGGTTTGTCCCCATCTATATATTATGCATATAGTAAAGAAAACCTGAAGCACTACAGCTCCTATAAGCTGTTGCTCTTGTGTAAATTTTAATTCGGCTCTAACAGTTTTATGTGCAGCAATAAAATATTGTCTGATAAAGAGAATGTTACACATTCTATACAGTACACACTAAAATGGCTTTATTGCTGCCTTAACTGGTTTTTGTAATGCATTTATTTGTTATAGAGCTATATTCAGGCTATATGCCATGCACCCCCAGGGATGATGGGAGTTGTCGTGCCAAATATCTAGAGGGCTGAGTTTGGGGGTGCCTGCTATATGCCTTTACCAGTTTGGTAAAACAAAATCCCCTGCCAGTAGGTTATTAGTACTCCCACTTCAAGCTTCCTTGTGCCTTTGGTAGCTTTTTTAAAAAATAATAATCAGAAAATTCAGAAGCCTCAATAAAACTTGGTGATTCGGTTTTGTCTACTGTCTTCTCTTAACTACAGGCCACATAAGTAAAACACCCGCATTTGACTTTGGCAGCAATTCCTGTTCCATTTTGGCAAAGCTAGCTGCTGCCTGTCCCCACATTCCTTGTGAGGATCTCTCAAGTTTATTTGAATATTCATAGGAGGTGGAGCAACTGAGCCTGCAGACTGAGTGTGTCTGCTTGTGCTGTTCGGATTGGTCGTGCCATCTTCACTGGCATGGGTTTGTTCCAGGGGCTGTGTTAAAACTGAAACCATGGCTAGAACTGATACAAACTGAAATGAAAGCAAGCTTGTGATAAGGATCCCGTGTGTTCTGTTTACTTAGAGCTTGGGAAGGAACATACCAGCTGCCTGGAGTGAGTACTGTTTTTCCGGGATTTTTTTTTGCTACTGTCAGTACTGCGGTCTAACTGTGTTGCGTACTTCCTGCTTTCTTTTGCTTCTCCAACCCTGCAATGCTCTTTACTGCAGAACATGAACTGCTGAATTAGTTAGTGTTGTGCTTAGTAAGTGGACTGGAGCATTTTATTTCTGGAGTTGCAGAGTTTTACAGCTCTTACTCTTGCTTTCTAGCCCTGAGAAGAATAGGCTTTTCTGCTAGGGGCTGCTGACTATCTGGTGTGTTTTTATCAGAAAGGATGTTGTGAAAGCAGTGACTTGTAAGATCTTAGCAAAATCTCGAGAGTAAGATCTTCATAGCTATAGATCTAATGATTCATAATCTTTTTTTTTATTTAAAAAAATCTGAATTGACTGCCATAAGCTCACAATGGTGTCTTACAAATTTGGTGTGTCATTGCTGACTGTCTATTCAGTGTATATTTGGAACCTGTGTAATTCAGGGTGTGGTGATCTGTACAGGATATATTTCTCTCTGTTCAGGCATGTCCAGGTAACTATTGTCTCTACCAACCCAAAGGTGGTGTTTACTTAATATTATATGTATATTATTCCACAACAATGAAGCTGAATGACTAAAGCTGTTGCTAAGCTAACAATAGTAGGAATATGTTTCCGCCCGACCCCCGAAATTATAAACAATTCCCCCCTTTAATGTTTTAGAAAACAATTATTTTCAGTTATGGGGTTTGGAGTTAACTGCCTGAGTTAAACTTCAATCCTAAGCAATTCTTACCTGGGAGTATGTCCTACTCAACTCAGTAGAATGTTGAAGCTGAAACTTTCTATATGATGTCTCTCCCCCAGGAAGTGATTTCTTCCATGGTGCTGAATGTTGAAATCAGGAGGCTTATAATGACAGGCTTGAGTATGCCCATTTATGTATTATGAACCAACCCCGTCCAAGCTGGGATCTAGCTTATCATGTACGCTACTAATCATCACTACCACTGCTCTTTCACTCAAATCACACCTGGCAATATGTGTGGCAACTAGGAGGCCAAGGCATCCATTGAAATGGCATCATTTTCTGTGCTCTCTGCACAGTTCCACCACCATCTTTAGCAGTGGAAAAGCTCTCTTGTTTAAGAAAAGGCAGCAGGGAAGAAAACCCTCTGCTGCCACCTCTTATAATCATAGAACTGTAGAGATGTAAGGGATCCCAAGGGTCATCTAGACCAACCTTCTGTAATGCGGTATACCAGAAGGAACATCTCCCTCCCCACCCAACGTTCAGCCCGGATACTGAGGTCCAGCTCTGAGTGCCTTCTGAGGATTTTCTCAATGTGAGAAGTAAGGTTACAAGGAACCAGGTAGAGGGCCTTCTCGGTAGTGGCCTCCCATCAGATACCAAGGAAATAAACAACTATCTGACTTTTAAAAGACATCTGAAGGCAGCCCTGTTTAGGGAAGTTGTTAATGTTTGATGCTATATCGTGTTTTTAATGTTCTGTTGGGAGCCGCCCAGATTGGCTGGGGAGGCCTGGCCAGATGGGCGTGGTATAAGTAATAAATTATTATTATTACTTTGTTGTTGATGATGATGCAGGAGTCTGAACTAAAGCCATGACAGATGACCACCCAACTTCTGTTTAAAAACCTCCCATGAAGGAAAGCTCACAACCTCCTGAGGGAGTCCGTTCTACTGTCAAACATCTCCCACCATCAGAAAGTACTTCCTGATGTTTAGTCAGAATCTCCCTTCTTGTAACTTGAATCCGTTGGTTCAGGTTTTACCTTCTGGAGCAGGAGAAAACAAACTTGCTCCATCTTCCATGTGACAGCCCTTTGGATATTTGAATATGGCTATCATATCTCTCTTATAAATGTTATGCCCCTGCCCCCCTTCAAAAATGACTCGTTTTAATTTTTCCCTCATCTCCCTACACCAAGTTATGGGAAATGCCCATTTTCCTGTGAGCCAAATAGCTTCATTAAACTTGGAGGTTTTGGATATGTGCTTTTTGGATAACTAGCTCCAGAGCATGGGTAAAAGGCAAACCCAAAGTTCTTCAGTGACAATTTGGCTATTTCCTCCAGTTATCTTTGTGGTGATGACCTTGACACCACATGGAAGCTGTCATTTTCCTGAATCTCTGAGTGCATGTTGAGTATGCACTTTGGGTGTTTAGCAAATAGGACTTGTTAGGGAGTTGGTGGCCTGAACTGGGAACCACACTACTTTTATGCTGGGCCATAGTCCATGGTCTGTTTACCACACTCTTGGGCCCCTCTTCAGACGTAGTAGGCATATTCAATCTGGGGCCTTGCCCCAAAGACCGACAGGCAGTAATCCTCTGGATTGGTCAGGTTTGGTATAAATAGTAGGAGCCTGATCTTCTATTTCCTCTTGATCAACACAGTAATACCTTTTGCTTGCTACTCTTTAGGCTCCTACTTCCAGCTCAAGACTCTGATCTCTAGGCAGTGTTCAAAATTAGCCAGGTGCCAGGCACATTTTGCACCTGCTTTTCAACTGCTTCTGACCAAGTGAAGATGCCTGGGTGCCAGGGTGGCACCTAACATCTTCACCATCTGGGGGTCATTGGATCTGGACTGTTTTCACACACCAGTACACCATCTTGTAGAATTCTATATTTTATCTGCACAATGAGAATGAATTTCTGGAACCAAAATGGTTTTTCTGTGCAGCCTAAGCAGGAGCAGTCACCATTAAGAAAAAGAGGTCAGAATAGGCCATTGTTTATGTGGACTGCCCCTGGATCAAGTGACTTTTCTTCTTTAACTTCTCAAAGCTCTTAAGTTAGCTCAAGGTTGCCATCTGAACTCACCAGATGTTTAACTGAGAATCAATCACTGTCAGTCCATCATTTTGAAAAATAAGATTTTAGAGCTGTCTTGCCCAAAAATGCAACTAGACATTCCATTTTGGTGCCTCGCTGAGAGAAGCCAAGTAACAGGGAACCAGGCAGAAGGGCTTCTCGGTAGTGGCACCCACCCTGTGGAACGCCCTCCCACCAGATGTCAAAGAGAAAAACTACCACCAGACTTTTAGAAGACATCTGAAGGCAGCCCTGTTTAGGGAAGCTTTTAATGTCTAATAGACTATTGTATTTTAATATTCTGTTGGAAGCTGCCCAGAGTGGCTGGGGAAACCCAGCCAGATGGGTGGGGTATAAATTATTATTATTATTATTATTATTATTATTATTATTATTATTATGGCTTCAACCTTGGTGTAAGGAACCATTTGACATCTAGCTTATATATCTAAGTATATACTGTCTCTAGGAAGCTAAGGTAGAGAGAAACCCTCCAGGTCAAGATTCAGGTGTGACTTATGCCTGCCTTACCTATACTTTGAAGATTCACTGTGAAGCATTTTTTATTCTTTACTACAGCTATTTTAATATTCTATAGTGGTGCTCTGATTTTATCATGAAAATATCCACACTGTGGTTTTGTTCCTGCTGTGTTTTTGAAATCTGAAATTTCTCTTTCTTCCTTTTTCAGTAGAGCCAGGCAGTTCACAATTCACAATTCTTGTATTATAAACTGGGTGTGCCTCTGGTCAAACACGCTACAATCTCTCCCAAGTTCTGTTTAGCTATGAATCATACAGTTATTACCGGTTACCAGGCAACTCTTTTCATATTTGTTTCCAAGCCCAACATATGTATTCACATGGTTCATCAGTGGCAAAACTTTGCTTGTTTATGAACTCAGATAGTGGTAAAAAGCTTTTTATTTTTTAATGGCTGCTTGATAAATATTTGAAAGAAAAATAGCAGAGGAAACAAATAACATTCTGTAGAGTTGCGATGAAGAAAGACACCACTGCAGCATTAGATGTGTACAATGTAAATGTTATTATTGTCTCCTTGCAGTCTTTGTGACAGATTAAATTTCCCTTGGCCACACTCTTGCCATTTCTTCCTAAGGGTTTTATTACATGTGGTGCTGAAAAACTAAATTGTGATCATTCTCAGTTTAAATAAAAAGTTCCCTCTAGTTTCATGTTCAGTTTCAAACCTGCTCCGTTTATAGTCCAGTTGAAGAACTGATACATAATCAATATAGCTGCTGATCCCATCAAACCATCCTCCTGTGAGTCTTTACAAGCGTAAGAGAGATTGTTATGTAGAGGGGAAGGTTTATCCTTTCTCCCCCAGTCATGACTGGAATTAAAATTGTCCTCCTCCATGCTTAAGAAGCCTTAGCCTATTATATTGTTTTCCCTGGGTATCTCATCTCCAGTCTAAAGAGTTTGCCATGAGCTGCTGTTCTCTTTCCATGATTACTGCTTTGATCTCAACTCCTCACTGGCTCTTTTTTTAAATTTTTACTTCACACTTGCCTATGGTCCCTCTGGTGTTTATTTGCTGCTCTGGAACCACAGGGCTGTTTCTCACCCACTTGGGGACTGACAATTTGCTTCCCCAAAGTCCTGGAATCCAATTGCCTCGAATCTGGCAGTTTGAGTAGGATACGTATGGGACTTGCTTATATGGCAAGGGTGGTGGCAGCCTCTTCCAGATGCATGTTTACTCCATGACAATAATGAATGTGACTCATTTTAAAGAGGCTTGGAACAGATACTTGTCCTGTATCCAGGAGGAGGAAGACTTTGTACAAGTAACTTGATTATGTGAAGGTGGCTTACCGTAGAATGAAAGTATGACTTCATTGCCTAGCATTTACTTGTTGGAAAAATATAGGTGGATAATATAGTCAAATTACATAGTGAAAGCCTTTTGGCATGCCATTCAGAATCTATTGAAGTTGAGTCCATCACTGAAGACATGTAGTTAACAATAGAATATCTGCTTGACACATTTTATGCAATGAGGGTGCAAAAGAAAATGGTTTTTCGAATTTGGTAAAACAGAAAATTTAAATAAGGGACCTGTTCCATGTGGCTCCTATGTAAATGTAAAACTCTGAGTTTGGACTTGCCAGAGCTTACAACCACTTATTTCAAATAATAGCTCAGTTAGTAGAGCATGAGCCCCATGTTAGGTTAAAGATTCTGGCACTGTCGGGGTTTGGACTAGATGATCCTTGTGGTTCCTTCCAACTCTACAGTTCTGTAATTCTGAGTTTTAATGTTTTCTTCGGGCCAGCTCTGGAAAGCTTGGATTAAGATGGGATTGTTAGCCTGGTTTTTTTCAATAAATAATTTTGACAGTATAATGACTCTTAAAGAGATAATTATAAGCACAAATACATCTCTGGTTTCAGTACATCATTAGCCTTCATATTGAAGAAAGGTGGGAGGGAAGGTTAATATCTTAACATTAATTGGTTTTGTAAGCAGCCTGTAATAATTTCTGTTCTGTGCCCTTTCATTTCACCTGTGTCCTTGCATTTTTCTTAAGTCTAGCAATGTTAGTTTGCCCCTATTAAGAGATTATCAAAACGTAATCCACCCTTGAACAACTTGCTTAGTATTATTAATTTCATTTCATTCTATTGGTTATCTGTAACCCACTTTTCATTCCAGAAGGAAACCAAACATGGCTAATAAAAAACATCTGTGTCTGATATAAGCACTCCAGGTTATTCTGACTATTCAAGCTTCTACTTGTTTATAGCACATCCCCCCCCAAAAAAAAACTTTGCACTTTAGTTCAGTCCTACCACTAATGAATGAGTATGTTACATCTTGTTTAATCTTGTAATGAGTCTATGGAATTTTGGTTATTTGTGTATTTAAACACAACTCCCCATTCATTATATGCTCTGTGCAATTTGTGGGGGAAAGGATCAGCGTTCACATCTATCAATGAACATCCAAGATCAATGAGAGCTTTGGGATACAGATTTGCAACTTGCTGTATTGGGATGGAATTCTAAAATATATAAAAATAGTTAACTCCCTTGGTGGGCAATTAATTCACATCCTTTTTTTTTTTTGCACATTGTAGGCTCAGTCTTCTTCCACGGTTTCCTCAAAGGCACCCACTATGAAGCCTTCTGAAACAAAGGTATGTCTTCTGAAAAAGGATAAGCAAGTGTCCATTTATACCAGTCTGATTCTGTGCTACTTTTACAGCAGCTGTTATTATAATAAATTGCTATGTGATCTTTTTCCATCTCTGAGCACTTATAAGTGATTGCAAGTTGCTGACTGACCCAAGAAGTAGGGTTTAACACAAGAGGTTAACACTACTGGTGTACTATCAGTGTTAACCCCCATCAAAATGGTTTATATGAGCAAGTAATAAATGTTAACAGTGCTTAAGAACTGTTGTGGAGAGCAATTCTATTGTGATCACATATCACTGGCTGTATGGAAATTGCACCACTTATTCAACCAATTCCTACTGATATGGTTTCAGTGCTTTGAATGGAATGTCCACAGTCAGTTTCTCTAAAACAACAACAGCATATAGGTGATGCTAATCTTTGTTTTATGTGTCAGGTGAAATTATATGTCTCAATTTGCTCATATGTGCATAACTGATAGGCAATCTTTATTCCTTTGCAACTAATAGTGTTTAGTCATATATGCAACTCCCTAGACAACATTCCTTCTTTCGAGAGAGGATAGTAGTGAGTTGAAATTGTCATTGCTTAAGGGGGGGGGGACTTTCCCAGGTAAATCAGTAATTGACCATGTAAAATTGCATGTTCTATTTTACCTCCTCATCCCCATAACCTTGATTCCTAAATTTCTCATTTTCTGACTTCATCAAATCCTACAGCAGGCTAACCACATAAAAACAAGTCTATCTCATTCTGCCTGTTATGAAATCAGTCCCATTGTTGCAGAATTCAACCAGGCTCAAATACTGCCAGCACACAGAACAATTCACAATGAAATAAAAACTTATAAAGGTTTTCAAAATATCCAATTGCTTCAATCAATTTTTAAAGTAATGAACTCCACATAACTGAGAGACATCAACTGATACGTGGTGGACTGGGGTGGGGAACCTGAGACCCAGGGCCTCCAGCTCTCTCTGTCTGAAGTGTAAGACTTTCTCCAGGCTACACCTGCCATGGGTGCTTTTGCCTGACTGGAATATGTCCTGAGCTGTGATAGCACCCTTTGCTTGCCTGGTTGGGAGAGATGTATGTAGAAAACTTGTGTGTGGTTGGAATATACCGTATTTTTCGCTCTATAAGACACACCCGACCATAAGACGCACCTAGTTTTTAGAGGAGGAAAACAAGAAAAGCCAGCAAGAGCTCACTCGGCATGGCTCTTTAAAGGTAGAGCAGCTCTTGCTGGCTTTTCTGGGAGGTGGGAGAAGGGACTGGCTGGCTGCCCTCTGTCCCTTCTCCCACCTCCCTGAAAAGCCAGAGCAAGCTGTGCAGCTATCTCTGAAGCCAGCATAGCAAGAGGGAAAACTGTGCAACGCCTCTTGTTGTGCTGCCTTCCCAGCGAAGCAGGATGAGGGATGGAAGGGAGCCTTATGGAGCTCCTTCCGTCCCTCATCCTGCTTCGCTGGGAAGCCAGCAGACCAAGAGGCGCTGCGCAGCCCTCCCTCTTGCTGTGCTGGCTTCAGCGATAGATGCGCAGCCTTCATTCTCTCCATAACACACACACACATTTCCCCTTGCTTTTTAGGAGGAAAAAAGTATGTCTTATGGAGTGAAAAATACGGTAGTTTACCGCACCAAGGTAAGAATCACATTACTTGATCTATCTGGTTTTGCCTTTGGTTGCACCCTCCACCAGCATGCGGCTCCTAAAAGCTTCTGTACAAGGGGATGCAGCCCTCCAGCTGAAAAAAGGTCCCCTACTCCTGGTCTAGAGTATTTAGCTTCTATTAACTTGCTTACTTGGCAGTTATAAATCACGTTTCTGTTAAGGCAGGTTTGTAACAACTTGTCAGTGTAAGCCAAACTCTGATAAAGCTGTTCTTGCGGTCTGGTGTTCACCTTCATGGGACTGGCACTCAAGTGCTCATATAAATAGGCAAAGTGGGCATCCTATTTATAGATTCAAATGACTACTAGAAGCACTTGGCACGTTCCTTACCTTGTTAGAGAGGGCGCCAAAAACCCAGCTCTAGAAATGCAGAGCCTGTTTTTGCACACAATTTAGATCAGACTAGAAATGTTCTGCTCTTCTATTGTGAACAAAATAAATGATCGCTCCTCCTCTTTCCTATGTGTGAATTGTATCTGTGTGATACCTTTGCTTTGTAGAAGTTGCTTAATGTAGCAAGAAGAGGAGTCACGGAGGAATATTGAGGTGGTTGAGTTAGACCTTCAAAGCGCCTATTAATAATCATTTCTGAAAAATTTAAATCACCCAGTCACCTTTGAAATTACATGGTAAACTAAAGTTCTGTGCATTCTGCTTAGGGTAGTGTTGCAATTTGGAATGAGGGATATCTGCTTACTTCTTAGATCTCTGTCTTTCATATCTCTGAAACTCGTTGAAACAAAAAAAGGGGTGTGCCTTTTCCTCATATTCCTTTTGCCTTGATCTACCTGATGGAGAGTTGCCTTACTACAGAGCAAGACTTTAGATTAGGAGGTTATCAATGCTTGTTGGAGAAGAAGTGGTTGAAAATCATTCTTAACTGCTCTAGCTTCCTTGATTGCAGGAAGAGAGAGCATTAATTCTTTTGCTTCCCTGCTGCTATCTGTTTCAGGAATTGCTTTTCTGCCTAACCCAGAAGTGGGTCTCTTATACAGTGAAGTGGTACATAAATGGCATAAAGAAAATGTATAGGAAGCTGCCATTTGCTATTATCAAACAGCAGCTTCCCATGCCATAAAACCACTTTGAAAACTGAAGGGAAACTTATTGATATGGCATAGTGGTCTCTTTTTCAAAAAGAAAAAAAGTCATTGATCCCACAGGGAATCCTCCACCCCTTAAAGGTAAAAGGGGCCCCTGACCATTAGGTCCAGTCGTGACCGACTCTGGGGTTGCGGCGCTCATCTCGCTTTATTGGCCAAGGGAGCTGGCGTACAGTTTCCGGGTCATGTGGCCAGCATGACCAAGCCACTTCTGGCGAACCAGAGCAGCGCACGGAAACACCATTTACCTTCCTGCCGGAGCGCTACCTTTTTATTTACTTGCACTTTGAACTGCTAGGTTGGCAGGAGCAGGGACCAAGCAATGGGAGCTCACCCCATCGCGGGGATTCAAACCACTGACCTTCTGATCGGCAAGTCCTAGGCTCTGTGGTTTAACCCACAGCACCACCCACGTCCCCCTCAAGCCCTTGGGTGTACCTAAAAGAGATCTCTTAATCTGAGCCACAAATATATATATGTACCGTATTTTTCACCCCCTAGGACGCACCGCCCCGATAGGACGACCTAATTTTTTTGGGGGGGGGGGAATAAAGAAAAAAAATTATTTTCCCCCCAGGCACGGGGCAGGTGCGGGGGAAGCCCGAGCTTCCCCCGACCCCAGCCCCCAGAACAGCCTGCTATCCGCAAGCCTAGGGAGCCGCGCTGGTCTCCCCAGGCTTGCGGAGAGGTGCGCAAAGCCCGGGCGCGCTCTTCAGCGCGCACCAGGCTTCGGAATGCAGGCAGCTCTGCGCCACCCTCCGGAGCCCTGCGCGGCTTCGCACCGGGCTACAGAAAGCCCGGGAGCGCAGGCAGCTCTGCGCCACCCTCCGGAGCCCCGCGCGGCTTCGTGCTGGGATCCAGAGGGTGGCGCAGAGCTGCAGGAAGCCCTGGAGTGCAGGCAGTTCTGCGCTACCCTCCGGAGCCCCGCGCGGCTTCGTGCTGGGATCCAGAGGGTGGCGCAGAGCTGCAGTAAGCCCTGAAACGCAGGCAGCTCTGCGCCACCCTCCGGAGCCCTGCGCGGCTTTGCCCCGGGATCCGGAGGGTGGCGCAGAGCTGCAGGAAGCCCTGGAGCGCAGGCAGCTCTGCGCCACCCTCCGGAGCCCTGCGCGGCTTCGCCCCGGGATCCGGAGGGTGGCGCAGAGCTGCAGGAAGCCCGGGAGCGCAGGCAGCTCTGCGCCACCCTCCGGAGCCCCGCGCGGCTTTGCACCGGGATCCGGAGGGTGGCGCAGAGCTGCAGGAAGCCCGGGAAAGCCTGCATTCGCCCCATAGGGCGCACACACATTTCCCCTTCATTTTTGGAGGGGAAAAAGTGCGTCCTATAGGGCGAAAAATACAGTATGTTCAGGTCTGTTTCACATTTTTATCCTCATGGCTCAGGTACAGAAGCACATAATTGTGAGCAGATTTTGTGTTAAAATGGGACCCTTTCTGTCCTCAGACTGCAAGTACCACTGACCTATTCCCAGTCCTATTCTTCTTCTGTCTTTCCCACTCAACCCATTTCTTTTCTCCATGAGGTGCATCCTTTCTGATTTTTAAACTTGACTTCCATCCACAATTATATTGACAATCTCTTAGCATTACTTACACAACACAACAAGGGCTGGAAAAAGAATAGACTTGGTTTCCAGGACAGCTACATTGGATAAAGCAAGGGAATCTCTCCCATCCTCTTCAAATGGGTGCCACACTTTGGAGCAATGCCCACATGGCCTCTGGCAGTGAAAAAAGGCTACCCCCACTCTACTCCACTCCCTCTGCTCCTGTAGCTTTAAGGTGAGATTTGTGCTGGTTGGCTAAGAAGTGAAGGGCATTAGTGCAACTGAGTTCAGAAAGAGGCAGCTTAAAAGAAAAGAGAATGAGGATGGGAAGCGACAAAAATAAGGTGCAAATGCAGCTGAAGGATCATCTATTGAATATCTTTTCACAGCTCTGCTCTTGCAATGCATAATATTACATAAAACAATCAGTCAGCATATCCCCTGTTCTCTAACAGTATTATGCTGTTTACCCAGAAGTCCTGTTTAGTTTCCTGGAACATAGTTTCTTTCTAGTAAGTGTTCAGAGCATTGCAACCTAATAACTCAAGCCAGTGATGCAGCATAAACGCTGCAGGAAAGGCTATGCTCAATTCATTTCCATTGTTTTCCTCTCTTGCTTTGATGTGTTTTATGGCTGTAAACCTTCTGTGCAGAATAGGAAAAGACATTGTTCTAATTGGTACCTCTGTGCAGAATAGGAAAAGACATTGTTCTAATTGGTACCTAAGTTCAGTGTTACTTTTAATGCAAGCGCAACACTTACTTGACCTTCATAACTGTTGGCAGTTGTTAATTTTTTGGATGCCTGTTACCTGTATGTTCTGGGGGAAAGAGAGTTGGGGAGAGGTGAACAGAGGCATAGCCCTGCCATGTGTTTCCACACCTTTCCTAGACAAGTCTCTCCAGGTCAGTGTAACTTTTAAAGAACATGGCTCAAGCTGAGTAGGAAGCTGACTCAGACAATTAGTCCATCTAGGTCAGTATTGTCAACACAGATTGGCAGTAGCTCTCCAGGATTTTAGGCAGGAGTCTCTTCCAGCCCTCTATGCAGATGCCAGGAACTGAACCTGGGAATTTTGGTATGGCAAGGCTGTGTCCTACCAATAAGCCTTTCACCAAAGGGGAAAGTGTTCACCATTACAAGGAATACATGGGTACCTATGGTGTTCAGACATGCACCTGCTAATTCCTGTAACGTGCACCTGTGCTGGAAACAAGGGTGGAACACATGTTGGCACGGAAGCTCTTATTACTGAAAATGTCGTGTTTAAAAATTCAACCTTTCGTAAAATAAAACACTTCCTCAGAAAGCCTTTAAAAAGGAAAGGCAATTTTCTTTTCAGTGCTTTATGCTCTAAAACGGCCTCCCCTGTTTTTGAAACACATTTCCTTGGCATGCCTTACACAATTTCTGTAAGCACCCTGAGTTTGTGCTCTCAATATTAGGCTTCTTCAAGCCAGCAAAAGGCCAGTGGAGTGGAATCCCACAAAAGGAAACGAAACAAGAAGCAGGTGAAAAGAGATTGGTTTTTGTGTGTGCGTTTGAAAATAACACCAGCTACACCAGCAGCATGTGCACATTCATCAGTCTTGAACTAATAAACTTCATTTTGTGTCTGTCTTTAGTTGCATATAGTCACGCTGCAATCTTTTCCAAAAGCATACAGTCCAGCATGGAAATAAACCACCAAACATGATTTCATTTGTATCCTTGTTCTTGTGGCGTGACAGTATGCCAACTACTAGCTAAAGATGCGTGGTGGCTAATATCCATGTAGTGGTCGAACTTCACTATTGGAGAACTATATGGATACAGCTATAGCAGACTTGTTTGGGCTACAAGACAAACAGAACACCTAGGATTTCCTGCTCTTCCTTTGTGTTTATAATGGAGGTCTTGCGTACTTATAAAATGTGTGCCTGTGTGGCTTGTGTGTGTATATATATATATATAGGCACTAGAGAAATGCTTCACGTCAAATTTTAGAATGATGGCTAATCCAGAGTAAAACATGTAACACTTGAGTTGAAGTGAGCAATTTACAGCTGTGTTGCTTGTGTTCTTTGAGAGCTTTAAAAAGCGCTTGTTGGTTCAATGATAGTAAAGCTGCTCCCGAGGTCTCACTTGCTATATATTCTCTCTCCTGACTGGGAATTCTCTCCCCTCTCTTTCCATTCTAATCCACCATTTAAATTGCTCTCCCCACATAATTCCTCAACACTTGGATTTTATAATTCCTTAACTGTCTGCCTATTTTTATGCCCTGCTTCATGGCATTCTGCTAGCTTCACGGTTAATAAGCAATCTTGTGCCACACAAGAGTTAAGAATTCATCGGACAATTAAAAAACGGCTTTCAAAAAAGCCTCATGAGAGTCATAGTTTTGTTTTTTTTACTCCTTAGCTATTGGTTCAAAATATTGCAATCCCTATCAGTAACAGCTCTCAGGGGTTTGTTCTGCTGTAGCCAATTAATGTTCCCGAGGAGGAAAGTCCATTTCATCAACTTCTGTTCATGCTGTTTCAGCTTGTAAATATTGTTGCATTCTAAGGAATATCAATTTGTTTTTAATGTAATAATTGGCTTTTTCGTTTGACATTGTTCATCTTGTAGGCAGCCCAAAAAGCCAAAGCAGAAGCTGAAAAAGCAGCACAGTTAGCTAAGGTAAGGTAACATACATTTATTTTTTGAATTGCTGTGTCCTGAACTAATATCTCATAAGCATTTACATATGTGATGAAGCTCACTTGTTTGACTAATCATTATTTGTTTTAAACAAAAGTTCTGGGTTTCATAATCTATAAGGTTTAGTTCAGGGCCTTCTGAATGTGTTATCAATCTATTGGGTTGCTTCCAATAGGATGTCGTAATGCCTATTCTGCAATTTACAATAACTTTGAAAAAGAAAATAGTGGCTTTCTGACAGTAGCAGCTTGCACAGTTGACTGTCCCTGCCCATTTTTCCCATTTCCACACAGTGTCAAAGGAAAGCAGCCTGAAATTAAGTTGCACTGAAATCAGTGGAGATTACACTTAGTTCCTAGATGCATTTTAATAAGAGTAAATGAGCTCTTAGGAAAAAGCAGGATACAAAACAAGAGGAATAAATAGCTTCCATTATGCACTTAATCTGGTATAAACAAATATGGTTTGTAAACTATGTATCAGTAAATGAGCTTGCATTAGCATAGTGGCTGTTAGTTTTTAGGAACATTGCCTGTGCAAATGCATGTCCACAAGGATGTCAGTAAGGGGGGAAGACAGCAGCACCAGGAGAGCAAATGATGCAAAAACCTTCCCTGCACTTGGGGAATGAAGAGTTAGAATACAAGTTCCATAGTTACTGGGCACAAAATGAGTTGCACAGTATTACTTAAAACCATGATGAAACCTGCACATATCACTTCTGCCTATTCTATGATTCCCGTGAGTGTATTTTGATCCTTCAGGAAGACTTGTCAGATGAAGGAGAGGTGGGATGCAAGTCAGTGCAAACGCTTGCTTGCAGGGGCTGTGCCCATCCCAGATTCATTCAGATTTTGACATTCAGAGGGGGTGTTTACTTCACCAAGCACCCCTAATTTTCATGCAGTTGTGCTCATAGACATGTGATACAAATACAACTTTTGGATTTTTGGACAACGTTCAGGCTTGTATTGTTCCGTCGCAGTGAAAATACTTTTGACTATTACTTTCTTCGTTGTGCAGACTAGTTTGCTTACATTTTATCTGTAACTGTGTGTTTACATTTAAATTTGATCAATTATATTGCTATCTCTTTTCACACAGCCAGATGATTCTCAGACTAAAGGTTCATCAGAAGAGAAGCAAAAAGAACCCGGAGGGGTAATTTTTATTTTACTTACTAGGAAATATAATTCTTTACAATGCAAATTTATGTAAGGGCACTCATCTTTCTGTGTGTGTACATGTAGGCAAAAAGCCAAAGCAAACCTGTAGTGGAACCTAAGCAATCAAGTACTGGAAAAGTACCCTCTGGTCAGATTGACAAGACAACAACACAGCTGACATCCAAAGAAGAACCAAAGGTAAAATATAAGCAGAAAAACCTTCTTCAGAAAGCTTTTGAGTGGCACTCCTAAGGTTAGGCATCTAAAGTGTTTACCCCAAAGGATGGGACAAAATTGAATAAAACCCAACTTTAACTGGACCAATGCAAGGATTAATACCATTTTATCAACATAAATAAGTTGAATAAATTATTTGCTTTTTTCTTGCTTTTTTCTAGTTATAAATTAATATACTGTAATACATAAATACACCTGGATGTTTTTGTTTTTCTTTGCAGTAAAATAATTACAGAACATTAATATAGTTCCCTGTAAGTGTTGAATAAAATGTGATTTCTTATAGATCATTTTTTTCTGCAAGGCTGACTTCATAATGTCTGGCTATATGTGTGCTTTCCCATGTTCAGCTTCCCAGCTGTCATGCAATTAAAACTCCAGGAAGGGAAAACATCATGTCCATGCTGCAACATAGTTTTGTGTAGGTTGTAGTTGGGCTGCCTTAAAATATTAATGGCAAAGTTTCACCTGGACCTCTCTAACTTTTCTCCACTTAAGGCTAAACCTGATGACAAGTCATTGCCCACCAAGGCAGCTGTTGCAGCTTCTGGCACAGCTGGAGCAGTAGCAGCTGCAGGCTTGACTGTTGCAGCTGCAGAGGTAAGTTTAGTGTTTGGCATTAATCGGATGCAAATGTAATCCTATGCTTAGTTCTCAGAAATGCATTCTTATTTGCAGACTAAAGAAGGCAAATTGCCAGCCCCAGCCCCAGCTGCTGCAGAAAGTAAACCAGCTGAAAAGGTAAGCAACAGTTCATTTGCTGTCTAGTTAGATCAGTGATGGCCAAACTTGGCCCTCCAGCTGTTTTGGGACTACAATTCCCATCATCCCTGACCACTGGTCCTGTTAGCTAGGGATGATGGGAGTTGTAGTCCCAAAACAGCTGGAGGGCCAAGTTTGGCCATCACTGAGTTAGATCACTTCACAGAATCATAGAGTTGGGAGGGACCACGAGTGTCATCTAGCCCAACCCCTTGCAATGCAGGAATATTTTTTGCTGAATTTGGGAGGGATATCTATAAGTTACCTGAAGTGCCATGTACTTCATAAAAATCTTTTTTTCTAGTCTGACATAGATGCTGCCTTAGATGATTTAATTGATACCCTTGGAGGTCCTGAAGAAAACGAGCCACCTACTCCTGAATATACTGGACCAACAGTTTCGGTATAAGATCTCCTGCATTTAAACAGTCTTATTTATTAGGCCTGTGTTTGTGAGCTTATTTGTTTTGGTAGCAGTAACCTTTTTTGTATATGAATTTGTACTTCAAATCATTAGCGAACTTGATCTGAATTGTACTTTATAGGATTAGACAGATTCACAGAGTACAAGGCTACAAGTGGCTATTAGCCGCTGCTATTTTTCTAGAAAAAGAGGTGCTGGAGCTCACCATGAACTTCTCCCTTGTTCTCTTAGAATGGTAATGGCACCCACCTGAGAGGTGCTGGAATTGAGCTCTGGTGAGCTCTGGCTGGAAAAAATGCCCCATTGCTAGCCATGATGTCTTATGTTCAACCTCCACTGTTGGAAGGCAGGAGATGCCTATGAATGAACAACAGCTCTGAGCTTATCCGTAGCAGGGAACTGTAGTTTGTTCTAAAGTGAAAACAAGCTCTCTTCCTCTTCTTCTCTCACACATGGAAAAGTGGTGAAGGAGACGCATACAAGCCTGAGGCTCATGCCGTGTTATTCGAAAACATCTAAAACACAGTTTAGAATGGATGGATGGTTGCCTGGACTGGACCTCCCCCTTTCTTTTCCTGTTGCTGAGAATTATGTTATCTTCATCCTCACCATAAACTGGGCTCGAAGCCTAGATTGTCATTGGATCTCTCCATTTTCCAACTTCTAAATTTAGAAAAATACATAATCTGTTTGCAAAAACAGCAAGACTTTGTAGAAGTCCTTTCAGCAATTTTTTAAAAAAGCACCTTAATCAAGGGAACCCAGTGAGGGCCAAACTCGAAAACACGTATTTGGATTGAACATGCAGTTGTTGTTGTTGTTTTGTTTTTTAAAATACATCTAGCAATAGCAGGCGTGGGACCTGATAATTTTCCAGATTGGGTATAGAGGGGAAGTATAACTCTTTATTCCCATGGAAGAGAGAATGTGTGAGCTTGAGACTCCTGCAATCTTGTTCATGGTAATCTAAACCAGTCATCCCCATCCTTGTGCTTTCCAGATATTTTGGATTATAATTCCCATCATCCTCAACCAGCATGGCCAATGGTCAGGCATGACTGGGAGTTGTAATCCAAAACTTCTTGAGGGCACCAGCTTGGGGAAAGCTGATCTAAACTATGATTCACTGCTTGTGAACCTGCATGGTTTATATTTTTAACCATGTTTTTGAATGAATTGTTGTTGTTTTTTGCAGCAACTAGTAAGTTTAGGTGGTTAACAAATATTTGAATGTTATTGCTCTCTGTTTTTTGTAGTAAATAATCGTATATGAATGAATTGTATATATTTATACATTAGTCATTGACTTAGTGAGTCAACAATATTTTTTACATGATGCAGGACCCAATGTCTTCCTTATATATAGAAGAGCTGGGTAAACGAGAGAGCACAATTCCTCCAGAGTACAGAAAACTCCTAGAGGTAAGTAGTAAAACCAAAACTGTGCCTTGGATGCTTTCTCTACTGCACATTAGTTGCAGTACTCATTCATAAAACTTTGTTTTTCAGGGTAAAGGAGATGGCAAAGCAGTTCCCCTGCCAGTGGCGGTAGGAGAATCTCAGGTATGGTTTATTTATTTGTCACAAAGTGTGAAAATGTAAAATTTATTACTGGTTTTTGAAGATATGCCTAGTTCTTTATAAACTTTGCATTGTAATCAATGGATGGTGGTTTTACTCAGAGTAGACCTGTTAACAGACCGAACTTAGCCATGTTAATTAATTTCATTGGGTTAATTCTGAGAAAAACCTAACCGAATATCACCCTAAATTACTTATGCTTTAGTCCCATTGAAATCAGTTAGTAATGACCTACATGTGTCAATGAGACTGGATACCTCCAACACATTGTGTGCTGTGCTGTTGCACTTGAGTAGTCTTGGTATTGTTGATATATAAAGGTTTAAATGGTTTAACTACAACTGTGCAGGCTTAATTGACTTCTGGTATACAGCTGTGGTTAATGTATGGCCAATGCTAAAATATCTTCATTTGATTTATGCTGAAGTCAGTAGCTAGACTCTAGAAATTGATAGATGTTGCATGCAATAGATATTTATGCTAGTTGATTCACCACAACATGTAAAGGTAAAAGGACCCCTGACCATCAGGTCCAGTCGTGGCCAACTCTGGGGTTGCAGCGCTCATCTCGCTTTACTGGCCGAGGGAGCCGGCGTACAGCTTCTGGGTCATGTGGCCAGCATGACTAAGCCACTTCTGACGAACCAGAGCAGCACACGGAAACACTGTTTTCCTTCCTGCCAGAGTGGTACCTATTTATCTACTTGCACTTTGACGTGCTTTCGAACTGCTAGGTTGGCAGGAGCAGGGACTAAGCAATGGGAGCTCACCCCGTCGGTCCCTGAATCAAGGGATCAATATCTGGATCCAGATCATAATCTGCTATTTGTCCATTGCTGATGCAGACTGCCACAGGGCAGAATTGCAAACAACTGATAGAGTCAGTTTAGAATAGTCATTCAGAATAGTTTGTAATTCTGCAGTTCCCTTAGCAGATTGTGGGTTGTAGCCACAAATCATCTGCAAAATCCTCCTGTTTCTATAAGCAGTCTCCCCATCAAGAGGTAGATTGTCAACTCTTGACCGGAGATGGCAACCTGTTTTTCTAAAAACTCCAGGGCATAAATATATTTATGTGAGGAGAGTGATTCTCACTCCAGTGTCTGTTCTTCTGCCCCATTTCCCTTTCTGCTGCTACTTCAGGATTGGGAAAATAAGCCACTGTAACTTCCACAGAGTTGCCAAAGTAAGAGGTGGTGTATTTAGCTCAGGATTTGACAACACTACAGCACAGCTCTGCATCCATAAATGTGCAAATGCCCGCAAACTGTAAGCTGCTGTTGGGCAAATGGTTAAAAGTGTAACCCAGTTTGTGTTTTCATTTAGCCAACAATGACAGATGATGACCTTGCAGATGCTCTGTCATCTGATTTTACTTGCAGTGCTGTAACATCTGCTGGAGAGAAGAAAGACTTGCCAAAAGAGGTACCGATTTTGCTATCTTTTTGAAAGGGCCTCTTTATTAGACATACAATCTGACTCCTGTGAAAAACTCAACACATTTAAATTGTTTCATGTTTTAAAAGAAGCCTGCAGAAGAAGGTGAACTCCTACAAGCACAGTCTGCAAGTTTGATCAGCAGTTCAGCTCCTCCGAAAGAAAAGAAAGCCAGAATGGAAGAGGTATAAATTAACTACTCTGATCTCCTACCCCACTGAAATAACCACACAGAACCTGCTATCCTAAAATAGTATTACAAAGTTATAGAGAGAGAAAGGGTGAGCATGCAAAGACTCCATGGGCTCCACATAAATTATATATGCTCAAACTGTAATATAAGAGTCAGTGCTAAATCTTGTTGTTTAGTAAAAAGGTATTTAAGCTTTTGAAGACTGGGCTGCAACCTATTGGAGGAAGGTACATTTCTATTAAGAAACCACCTGCCTGCCTGCATCTCCCTTCTTTACTTCAGCATCCCCCTTTGTCCAATGGCCAAGATGCCTTTAAAATCTGGGAGATGATGATGGTGCATTTGCGCATAAGATTCCAGGTGTGCACACTCTTGTGGATTGGAAACAGTTATTGATTTAAAAGTTTCACCTTTTTACGAATCAATTACTCATTCTGAAATAACTTCAGTTTGGCTGCTATTGTGAAATTATTTGGAACAGTACAGATTAGAAGCTTTTGAACCTTTGGGTACGCAGCCTGAATCTGTAGTAAAAAGGTTCCGAACTAAAATATACTGCAAACATGAAATATAGCCCTCATTGTGGTCATAAGCAGCCTTTTAAACAAATGTGACGGTTAGGGATTAAAAATGTTACCTATACTGTATTGGCTGTTTGAGTCAGGATGTGATTTAACTCCCTTTGTTGCTCTAAGACAGGCATCCCCAACCTTCGGACCTCCAGAAGTTTTGGACTACAATTCCCATCATCCCTGACCACTGGTCCTGTTAGCTAGGGATCATGGGAGTTGTAGGCTAAAACATCTGGAGGGCCGCAGGTTGGGGGTGCCTGCTCTAAGAGGTGGTTTTTCCTTTCTGACAAATGAATGCTCCCTTGCTTTTCCTGGGTGCTGGCTTGGCTTCTGTTTTTACTTTCTGCTTGAGTAAGGTATCACTGCATATAGCCTTTCCATTGCCTACTGATATTAAGGATACTGGATGAGCTTAACACTATGCACAAGCCTCAGCCGTTCTGGTTCACTTACATTTTAGCTTCTGCTACAGAAAAGCTAGATTCCTACAGATATGGCGCTTGAAGTGGCTTGACATGTTGCCCAATAGCTGAAGAATACACAGCTTACCCTCCTACACTGCAATGTTTTAGACAGAGTGTCTAGATTACAGTATGCTGCTGTTTAAGGATGCCAGATTAATCAGTGTACTGCCATAACTGGAGTCCTAATAATCTCAGTATGTATTGCATCTGTCATGAGACATATGCTGTTTTTATAGCTCATGGTCATTTTTATCACTTGTAATGCAGGCAGCCCTTAGTGACAGCGCCTTGGATGCTCTTGTGGATACACTTGGTATGCCAGAACCGGAACCGGAAGTAGACCTTAGCTCCATTGTGGAAGTGGAAGAGGTATTATTTACACTGCAAAATCTTGCAAAACGAGCCAGAAAAAATGCTGCTTTGTCTGCTGCTAGCAGAAACCTTTGAAAGCGCTTTGAATTCTGTGGTAGTAGTAGCTAGCGGCCTTCTTCTCTGCTGAACTACAATGTAGCTTCATCAATGTGGGAATGTGTGAGAACAAATGGGAAGACTTCTGTTAACAAGCAGTTTTGCAGTACTGTATGACCTTTTTAAAAAAATAAAACACCCCCAAGGTTGCAATCTTGCGCACATCTAATTGGGAATGAGCCCAGCTGGACAAGGCAAGGCTTGCTCCTGAGTAAATATAATAGGATTGGGTTGCAAGTGAATCAATTGCTATATAAATAATTAGTACATGATTGATACCACTTAAAGTCTTGAAACTATGTAGACATGCATAAATTGTGGATGACCCTTGGGGTCCCTTCCAACGCTACAATTCTAAGATTCGGTGCCCCATTGACTTCAAAGTGTTAAATGCATGAAGAAGAAGAAGAAGAAGAAGAAGAAGAAGAAGAAGAAGAAGAAGAGGAGGAGTTTGGATTTGATATCCCGCCTTTCACTCCCCTTCAGGAGTCTCAAAGCGGCTAACATTCTCCTTTCCCTTCCTCCCCCACAACAAACACTCTGTGAGGTGAGTGGGGCTGAGAGACTTCAGAGAAGTGTGACTGGCCCAAGGTCACCCAGCAGCTGCATGTGGAGGAGCGGAGACGCGAACCCGGTTCCCCAGATTACGTGACTACCGCTCTTAACCACTACACCACACTGGCTCATGATGAAAATGTTGCTTGTGATAGTAATTCAGCTGAAAAATGCTTAATTTTGGCTGGATTACTCTCTTCAGATGTGTAGCAAAAGCAACAGGAAATATGCAAAAAGTGCTATAAAGGAATACTTTAATTCACAGAAATTGCCCAATGCATTTTAAGTTTTGCCTAGTTATTTCTTCAAGCTTTTATAGTTCCTATAAAAGAAATAAGAGTTCTTTCTTAGTTAATCTTGAGAAACAGAGCTGACAAGGCTAGAAATGTATTGGGCCACTTCAGATAAAATGTGTTTTTTATTAGTACTTTCAGGATCCTCCACCTCTGCCCCCGAATAAATGTTACAGATACAGTACCTATAACAGTTCTTTTGCATCTGTAATATGTATGCATGCTATTTTATTTAGTTTAGGAAAAAGGAAAAATATAGATTCAAAAATTATGAGTTGCCTGCAGGAGAAATGGGGGTTGGAGGAAGCAGAAATATGCCAATATGAAGGGGGGTGTATGCATAGAAATATGTTTAAAATTTAACACATTTCTATGGCACAATCACCCTGACTTCCAGCTTGCTTGCAAAAGATCCAGCAGTGCAATTCAAGTGTTGACATGTTGTGATTCTTTCTATTCAGCCAAAGGCCAAAGAAAGGAAGGAGAAGAAACCTGGTGAACGCGACGATACAATCCCTCCTGAGTACAGATTAAAACCAGAATTGGTAAAATTCTCATCTCTACTTTTCATTGCATATGCTATAAAATCTCAGATTTTACCATACTGAGCCCATGTTAAGAAAAATTGAAAAACATTAGCTCTTTCAGCTCTCTGTACTCCCTGCTGGCTATGATCCAGCAGCAGCAACCTAGAGCTAGAAAGCCCCCTCCTCCAATTATTTAAATGTATCTTCTGTTGTCCACCTGCAGATCAGAGTATTGCAAGCGAATGCTTTTGAAGGCAGTTTAGAAACTGCAACTAATGCAGAATCCCATGTGCAGATGGTTGACTGGGACCAGATAGTCTGAATGCATAAAACTGATTCTATCCTAGCTAATTCAGCTATCAGTTTCTGCTATCAATTCACAGTTATGATTTCTACAGCCTTCTACAGCTTAGGACCCTAATACCTTAGGGCAGAGATTTTCAACTTTTTAAAGTCCGTGGCTCCCTTGACAAACTACATTCTTTCTGCAGTACCCTTGTGGGGCTCAGTTATTTTACCCCTTGCCTGCAGAGCTGGCAGTCTCTCACCCTTTTTCGAACACCCTCCCTTGTAAAGAGTTCCCTCAGCCACCTCCTCCTCTTCCCTCTCCTTGGGAGTCCTCCGGGCAGCCGTTGCTACTACCCCTGGTCTCTGAGCTGCCCCTCTGCCCCAAAGAGAGGTGCTTCCTCACACTGCCCCACAAGGGCCTGGGACTTATCAGTCTATTTCCAACAGCAAGGGCTGGTGGACAGGTGGACAGGGCCCCCTTACCCACTTGGTTGTTTACTCCGAGGTTGCCTCAGCTCCTGGCAACCAGCACCCCCTGACCAGCCCCAGAGGCACCATTTTGCCTGGGTAGCTTGTAGCCACGGCTGCTGCAACAAACAGCTGTGCGAGCCTTTGGGAGGCAGAGATGCGAGAGGGCATCAGAGGAGGGAGGGAAGGAAAGAAGGACAGAGGCCACGGTTGCCAGTGGGCCTCCATGACCATCATCCAAGGATGCCATGGCACACTGGTTGAAAACCACTGCCTTAGAGAGTGCTTTCCCCCATATGAACCTACCTGGACCCTGCAATTGTGTGTGTCTGGGGGAGGTGAGGATAGAAGCATCTGATCATTTTCACATCAGAAGAGTGATGATTACTTAGCTACTCCTTACAGTTATTTTCAAAAGGTAGCCAAGGAAATGTGAAACCAGAAATAATCACTAGTGTATGTAGTTTCTTCTCTTCCTTCAGCCTGAATTATTATTTTTGGCTCAGCATTCTTAGCTAGTCTTATAAGTGGAATTCCAAAATGGAATATGTTCAGTGGAGAAACTCTGGGGATATTCCCCCCCCCCCCATTGCAGGGAATATTTGGATCCCTCTGGAGTAAATCTGTATATTGAGCATTTAAATAAAACAACAACAACAATGTAGAGTATCTTAAAGTTGGTGCAGTGTAAATGGCAAAGTTAACAATAATTCTGCCTGTTTATTTTTAGGATAAAGATGGGAAGCCCTTGTTGCCAAAACCTGAAGAAAAACCAAAGGTTCTTAAGTGTTTATATTAGTTTTACTTTCCTTCACCTGTATTTTAAATCAATGATGCTGAACTTCTACATATTATTTTTCTGTGATTTTGTAATGCCTGAGATGTTTTAGAAGGAAGCATGGTAAACTTCAAAAGGCAGTTTTTAACACAGATGGTTTACTTAATATTTGGGATCAGTGCAAAATGAATATTTGAATTCAGAGGCACATTTTGTGTTGTTTTAAACTGATTCATCTTTTGCTATTTTAGCATTGTGGCACAAATGCTTATTGCTCAATTACTGAAGACAATTCAGCCAATTATCTTTGTCTCAGTGTTTAAACACTTACTTTGCTTTATGGTAGGAGTATCCAATGCAGTGTCCTTAAGATGTTGTTAGACTACAACTCCCATCATCCTTTGCCATTGGCTATGTTGGCTGCAGCTGATCGGAATTTGAGTCCCAACAACATCTGAAGGGTGCCACGTTGGTGACTCCTGTTTTGCGGTATAATTATGCAGGCATACTCCTGTTTTGTGTTTCATAGATATAAAATAGTTCTAATACAGCTGAGTCAAATCAAAGATTGCGTGCTTTTTCTGCAAACATTATATACATGCACACATGCTGCAGCAGCCTTTATGCTCCTAACTTTATCACAGGTGATTTTTTCTGCCAGCTTGTGCATTGCCAGCTAACCTGTTTAGGGGGTGGACTGAATCCCCAGAGGAAGGAGGACCAAGATTCCCTCTTTCTCCCTACACTGACCACCTCCTATTTCTGCTGTGTATGCAGATTCAAATCCATTGTAAAAGAAGTGCAAGCATGCCATGGAGCCCTATAAGCTGAGTTCCAGCTGCTCAACCACCATTTTAAAGTTTCCTCAAGTTTCCTCTATTGCATTCTAACAACAACAACAACAAATTTATTATTTATACCCTGCCCATCTGGTTGGGTTTCCCAAGCCACTCTGGGTGGCTCCCAACAGAATAGTAAAAACATGATAAAACATCAAACATTAAAAACTTCCCTAAACAGGGCTGTCTCCAGATGTCTTCTAAAAGTCAGATAGTTGTTTATTTCCTTGACATCTGATGGAAGGGCATTCCACAGAGTGGGTGCCACTACTGAGAAGGCCCTTTGATAATTGATAAATGCCACTTCTTATGTCTGTTCTTTATTTTATCAGCAACACAGTTCCGGTCTTCCTCTCATTTTTTGTTGTTGTTTTTACAGCCTCTTAGCGATTCTGACCTAGCTGATGAATTTTCAAAAGATTTTGCCTGTCCCACTCCTCCCGCAGAAATACCCAAACCATCTACACCTGCTGATGTGCCTAAGGTGAGTTTACTTTGCCTAGGAAACCTGCCTTAAAATTTGGGATCATTCGTTACATTGGATGCAGAGAATTAAAGGGGAAATCAGCTTAATTCAGGTATAGCATTTCTGTTCCTCCTTTCCTCCCTCATATTCCTCCCCATGTGTCACTTGTGTCCTTAGTGTGAGCGCAAGGTGAAGATGTGGGTTGGGAACATACCAGGAGCCAGGGCTGGTGGTGTGCAAAGCCACACAAGGGTTGAGAGTTATATCAGCTGCTTGAGAGTTATATAAGGCCGTGGGGTGTGCGCACACCCCATGAGAGTTATATAAGGCCATGGGGTGTGCGCACAAAGATGGCAGGTGGGTGGGCCATCCATGCTGTGGGCTCCTGTGAAGCCCACCTACTCATTGGGAACAGAGGTTTAGGTGCTACAATTTCCGCTGTTCTCAAGCTAATAATAGATACCAGTTTTCAAAATCCATTAGTTGCTGTTTTCTTTCAGAAGTCAGAAGCTGCTGAGCCCCCCAAAACTCCCAAAGAAAATGTGGCCACATCCCCTGCAGTTCCTTCAGTGCAACCTTCAGCTCCATCAGGAGTTTCTACAGTGAGTAGCTTCTTCTGGATCCAAAGCCAAGCCCATATTTTGGGGGCACCAACCATGCCTGCATATGTCACTCTGTAGCACTGAATGACTCTGTGTTTGCCTTGTGGAAGTTATGTTTTGAGGTGCTACAGAGCACTGTTTGGTCCCCAATGCTTTTTAACAGCTAAATGAACCTGTTGGGATATTTGAAGCATGATATCTACAGTATATTGATGACTCTTGGCTTGATTTCCATGTAACAGGCATGGATGTGCAAGTCCTGAGCTATCATCTGGATGCAGTTTTGGGCTAGCCGGGGGCCACTAAACTGGAACTGAATCCTACCAAGACAGATGCCCTGTGGATGGGTGGCTTTCAGGTCCAGGAAACTGACCATTTGCCTGTTCTGAAGTCACACTCCCTTTGAAGGAGGAAGTTCATAGTCTAGGGCAGGGTTTTCCAAACTTGGGTCATCCCTAGGTAAAAGGTAAAGGTAAAGGTACCCCTGCCCGTACGGGCCAGTCTTGACAGACTCTGGGGTTGTGCGCCCATCTCACTCAAGAGGCCGGGGGCCAGCGCTGTCCGGAGACACTTCCGGGTCACGTGGCCAGCGTGACATCGCTGCTCTGGCGAGCCAGAGCCGCACACGGAAACGCCGTTTACCTTCCCGCTAGTAAGCGGTCCCTATTTATCTACTTGCACCCGGGGGTGCTTTCGAACTGCTAGGTTGGCAGGCGCTGGGACCGAGCAACGGGAGCGCACCCCACCGCGGGGATTCGAACTGCCGACCTTTCAGTCGGCAAGCCCTAGGCGCTGAGGCTTTTACCCACAGCGCCACCCGCGTCCCTAGGTAGCAGGACCCAATAGTCAGGGATGATGGGAATTGTAGTCCAAAACCAGCTAGTGACCCAATTTTGGGAAACCCTGATCTAGGGATACTTAGCGAGGAAGCTGGTAAAATGTGGGTTGAACGAAGTAACTGTTAGGTGGATTTGTAGCTGATTGACTGACTGAACCCATAGAATACTCATTAATGGGGTTCCTCATCATCCTGGAAAAACGTGACTAGTGGGATGGCACAGGGTTCTGTTCTGGGCCTGTTGTTCAACATCTTTATAAACAACTTAGATGAAGGAACTGAGGGGATGTTTATCAAATTTGTGCAGCCCTCTAGCAGCTATGGTGGCTCATGTACCAGATGTAACGTATTTAGCATTAACTCTGGCAGTATATACTTGATTCTGACCAATATGACCAGTATACAGTGGTACCTCAGGTTACAGACGCTTCAGGTTACAGACTCCACTAACCCAAAAATAGTACCTCGGGTTAAGAACTTGGCTTCAGGATGAGAACATAAATCGTGCGGCAGCGGCAGGAGGCCCCATTAGCTAAAGTGGTACCTCAGGTTAAGAACAGTTTCAGCTTAAGAACAGACCTGCAGAACAAATTAAGTTCTTAACCCGAGGTACCACTGTATACTTGATTCTGATGTATATTTTGCTCTAGGAGGCTTAGTTTGGTTAACGCTAAATACATCACTTCTGGTAAATGAGCTACCATAGCCGCTACAGGGCTGTGCAAATATGTGTCCTGGGCTTTTTAGACTCATCTTGTTCCTGCTATCTTATTCCAGAAGCCCTCAGCAGCTGAATCCAAAAAGATTTCTACAGAAAAAGTGGTGTCCGCTGCTGCTGCTCCTTCTGTGGCATCTTCAGCTCCCTCAGTAACTTCTCCAGTGAGTAACCATTTGTGAAGGTCAACAAAGGTTCAAGTGCCACTTACATAAAAATTAGAATGGCTGATTTTGCAGGGATTTCTTAACACATATGCACTGCACATTGCTTAAAACTGTTGGTACAAAATTGTTTGCCATTACTTACTTTTATTTGGGATATTTAGATTGTAGATTTTCTCTCCCTTTGCTCATTAACTGTTGGATGTGTTTAACTATTATGAGTGCAGCCTGCTAATGGGAACTCTTAAAGTCCCATTGAACTTAAAAGAACCTTGTGTGAAAGTAGACCTTCATTTTAAGTGGGCCAAGCTAGCAAAGATTCCATGTGGATTTTGCCAGTGCACATAACAGAAAACTAATTTATAAATATGAAAAAGTTCTGCACTAAGGTACTTAGGCTATCCTAAGCAGACAGTTACTCAATAGCAGTCCGTGCTGTCAGGCAAAGCCACCCTGTTGACTTGGATGGTGCTGGGACAGGGGGAATATGATGACAAGGGTAGAGCTCTGTCAGTCCAATGGAGAGGGAAAACTGGTCTGGCTCCACCGGTGTACTTGCACAGTCCCAACCCAGTCCTGTCCATGTAAGCTGGTATCAAGAAGGTGGTTCTGTGGCTCCACACAACCACATGGGCCACTCCTGCAGTCAGTTAATCATATTAATACTGCTTCGTAGAATGCTGTGCCCAGGGAAGTTCAGCTAGTGCCTTCATTATACACCTTTGAGTGCCAGGTGAAGACATTCCTCTTTAACCAGACCTTTGGCTGATTGACATCCGATGCCCCTTAAAATGTGTTGTGGAAGGGGGGGGGATTATTGGTTTGTTCTTGTTTGTATTATGTATTTTGTGGTTTTTATATTGTAATTTTATGTTGTGAACTGTCCTGAGATCTATGGGCATAGGATGGTATACAAAACAACAACAACAACAAACAAATAAATAAATAAGTGAATCACCTCCCATAAAACTAATACTTGGGTGGTTAAGTTTTAATAAATGTATTTGTCAGCCGCTCCATCGTTTGCACTCTTAAGAATATTGCTTCAAACATTGTTTTCCAAAGCACTAAGCTGATTTAAAATAATATTATTTCTAGACTTCACAGGTACCTGATGAAGCCCTGGAAGCCTTATCTGGCAGTCTAGGAAAAGTGGAGCCTCAACCAGAAGAAAAGAAGCCTGCCGTGGATAAAGTGAAGGTAATAAAATGATCAGAGTCCAGGGGCGTATCAAAAATCTATCTATCTGTGTGTAACTATTGGGTCTCTCTTACTTTCTCTTGGGAGAGGGTACTAAATTGTTAAAGAACCCTGAATTTCTGGCACTCCTGGGGGTCTGATCTCATAGGAGGCAGTCATTTCTCATGGCAGGAAACAGGAAGTCCACAGAATGCAAACTGGACTTACAACTAATTTTTTGGAATACCAGTAAGTAGAGTAAGTAGGCAGTTCCAATAATCTGTGTTTTAGTTGATTGCAACTTTAATTATAAATAAATAAATAAATTGGCGTATACACTTTCATATGCTTCTATGCTACATGTACTATTATGAAACCAAATGACTGGGGACAGTCTCTCTTTATACATGTTGAGAGCTTTCATTTCCCCCTGCTCATCCAGGAGAAAGCAAAACAAGAGGAACGTGAGAAACTTGGAGAAGATGAAGAAACCATTCCTCCTGATTATAGATTAACTGAAGCAAAGGTGATTGATTTTTCACTTGTTGCATGATCTTTTAAGTCAAATTAATTGGATGAGCAGCATCCCAATAATTGCATGTAATTGTATGCCTTAGGTACAAGATACAAAACATTTTGTGTCAATGAGTGAGGGGGGGGGCGAGCGTGGTGTTCAGTTTTTCAGGAAATTGTTCATAGAATAATCAGCAAAGACCCAGCCCTACTCTAGTCTATTCTCTTAGCAACAGAGATTGTCATGCTTGGATGAAGCAGGAATCAAATATACAGCCCTAGGCCATGGAGGGCACACCCATGATTGGGGGCAGTGCAGTTGATCCATCTAATATTCATAAGTAGGCAGACAGCTGCATTTTACTGTAACTGAAGCTCCGCCATCAACTTCAGAGGCAGCACTGCGTAAATCACACACCATATGAGTGTTACAAAGCTGCTTGGAGGTTACAAAAGCATGGAGCAGTGTAGCAAGAACCCCTCTATTCATGATGAGTGGGTCCTATCTAGGACAGGCAGTTGGTTAAAAGTGCAGGAACATGCTTATCAAAAAACATAGAGTCCAAAAACACTTTCAGGCTTTCTACTGTTCTGATCGGTTAGCATTGCATTTTATACGTAATGATACTGTGGCAAATTCGGTCACCTGTCATAGCTCATTTGTAGCAGTTAACCAGTGTCATATTTTCTCTGCAGGATAAAGATGGGAAGCCACTTTTACCAAAACCTCAAGAAAAACCTCAGGTTGGTGAAAAAATGCTTCTAGCAGGCTGTTTTACATTTTTTAAAATAAAGTTTACGAAGCACAAAATTTATTACAACCAGGGACTGGACAAATGGTTGGCATATTCCTTCTACATTTCCAACACAAAACTGAGAAAAAGTAATAAAGTGTTTGGTTTCCAATTAGTTTTCAAGAATAAGACGGAAAATTTGTTGTGTTCATATATATATATATATATATATATATATATATATATATATATATATATATATATATGTTTTTATTTCTAGCCCTTGAGTGAAAGCGAACTTATTGATGCTCTGTCAGAAGGGTTTTCTAGTTCTTCAGCACCAACATCAAAGGCTGCCCCAACAGCTGCACCTCAGGTAAGGTGTGTGTGTGTGTGTGTGTGTAAAAAAGACTTTATTTAACTTTTAGGCGTAGTGTGAGACAGTTACATACAAAGAATCATAGAACTGTAGAGTTGTAAGGGACCTCAAGGGTCATCTAATCCAACCCCCTGCAACGCAGGGATCTAAACTAAAGCATCCATGACAGATGGCCATCCAACCTCTGTTTAAAAACCTCCAAGGAAGGAGAGTCCACCATCTTCTGAGTCCCTTCCAAACAGATCTTACTGTCAGAAAGTTCTTGCTGATACTCTCTGTGAACAATGTACACACATTCTTGATTTGCTGTTATTTAATACCGATCTGAACAAACTGTATGGGGTGCAGGGCACATGGCAGTGAGCTGACTGTAGCCCAAACTGATGTGGACACAGTGTGAAACAGATACCTGGTTCCTGCCACCTGATTATCCTTCACTGTCTTCTGGCACGTGTTTATGAACCCATTGTTTTTATTGTAGAAACCTACAGGTGCTGGCAAACCTGCTGTTGCACCTACCGAAGAAGTGATCTCTTCTGCTTCTGCTTCTGCAGTCCATTCATCGGCTCCTCCGCCACCAGCAGCTACCCCAGTAAGCAGAATAATATTTCCTCCCTGCATTAGTTTCTGTGACCAAAGCCTTTGATTGCAGTTTATTTTCCCTTTAAAAACGCTTGGCCTCCTTATCGTTTAAAGGCTTGTTGATTATAGGAACATAGGAACTGCCTTATTCCAAGTCAGACCATTGGTCCAGCAAGTTCAGTGTGGTCTACAGCAGCCTTAACCAACTTGGTGCCTTTAAGATGTTTTGGACTACAGTCATGGGAGTTGTGGTCCAAAATCGCTGGAAAGCACCAGGCTGATGGAGACTAGCCTTCAGTGACAGACAGTCTTTCCTAGCCCTACCTGGAGATGTCGAGGATTGAATCTGAGACCTTGTGCATGTAAAGATGCAGCCATATCCCTCAATTGTATTTTGGAGTTCAAAATGTCTGTGCATATAACCATCTTTGGAACAAAAATTGTAATTTTTATATGGGATGCTATTTTTCAATTTTAAGGTAGAGTGGCTAGCCTCTTAACTGCTTTTAGTAATGTTGAATCATAGTTTGAGGCTAATCAAATTTGTTTTACAGAGAGTTATAAAACAGTTATGGGTTGAGGTACACTGGAAGCCAAAGTTGCTTGCTTGCAGCTGAATGATTTGGTTTTTTGCCTGGCTATGCATAGTTTGTAACTTTCCAAAGTTTTTTTTAGCACTCTGAAGTTAACTTTCTATCATGCTGACTAAAGCAACTCTGATACCTTTGACGTTTTTTATTTCTGAGATTGTGTGTGGCATAATTTGTTTTTGCTCTTCTCAAATCTGTTAGGGTAGGAAAGAACTCGATGATGCTGCAGATCTTCTCGCAGATTCATTGGGGCAAAGAGAACCTGACCCGGATGAAAACAAACCACTTGTTGATAAAATAAAGGTGAGAAAAGTGTTTGTTTCCCCCCCGCAGCACAGCTGCCTTGACATGGTTGTGGGTACCATATTCATCTCCCAAATCTGCATAGGAAGCTGAAAGAACTGAGCCGGGTGGTGGTGGTGGTTTTGGTTTGTTTGTTTGGGGGGCTAGGGGTTCAGTCTATGGCTTTCAAGATCACCCCTTCCCCATTGCTAGCTCACCATACTACCTCCCTTGTCTTTTGCAACACTAGAGGGCAGAGTGAGGGTCTTCAGATTGTACAAGGTATATTTAGCTACGAAAGCAGGGGTCTATGCAGGGTATTTTTTGCATTTCAGGAGGTCCCCTTTCATGGAAAGTGTTTCATTGCTTCAGTTGAACTGAATTTGCTTTCTGTTATTGTGACAAGTATTTTTTTAATTGCCAAAGGGCGTATGTAAATATAATAAACCTCTATTTTTGCAGCGTTCTTTCTGTCTTTGGATTGTTTTTCATAAAGTGCAGCCTGTTCACAAATAAGCAGGAAGGCGGGGGGAATCATTATTATGTATTCAGTTTGTATCAGCCCTTCCTTCTGAGGTAGCCCAGGGCAGCAAACATTGCAATGATAAAATGTTAAAAATAAGTTGTTACTACACAAATTGCTATTTAGTGTTTAGTTGTCATAGGAAAGCTCTAATGGACTATGTTACTTTTTACAATATTTGGTGTGATAATTGCATTCATTTGGGGTTTTATTTCATGGTTGGGCTTTTCCAAATTTATGGCAACTTTTTTTGGTATTTTCTACAATTTGAGGGCAAGTTTAGAGACTGTGTTCTTTGGGCTGAGCTTTCCAGAAAAATTAAGAACATGACCTCCTGTTGTTGCTTTTACAGGAAAAGGCTAAATCTGAGCATAGAGACAAACTTGGAGAGAAAGATGAAACAATCCCTCCTGATTATAGGCATCTTCTTGACTCGGATGAGAAGGTAAACTAATCCTTTCTGAATCCAAATTCATCTATACCAGGGTGGGGGACCGGTGGTCCTCCTGACGGCTTTGAGTCTTATCTCCCACCAGCCCTGGCCTTTGGCCATTCTTGTTCAGGGTGATGGGAGATGGAGTCCAGCAACTTCTGGAGAGTCAGCGGTTCCCCACCCCTAATCTATATTGATAGATTTTGCACATATATATTTATCATGTCATGTCATATATCATATCATAGTTCATCTATGCTCTTCATTCAAAGAACCCAGGGTGGTTTACAATATAAAATATATGTTGAGGGCCACATTTTACCATAACATAAGTGAGGAACCAATGGATCTTATGTAGTCAAGTCCCCATGTTCTTTTAATGTGCCTTATAAAATAAAGTCAGTAAAATCAACAATGATACATTTTATAATGCACATTTTAAAAACTGGCTTTATTTTGAAAAGGTTTAGGCTAACTGGTTTAACGTAAGATGTTTATCTCATTTTATAGGTAATTTTAAATTTTGTAGGATGCAAATCCTCAAATAAATAAATAAATAAATGCTGCTTTTTGTTGTTGAAGGGGAAGCCAACAGGCAAAGATGCTGAGAAACCCAAAGAGCAAAAGGTAAGAAGGACCTGCTCTTAGCTAAATGCTATTTCTTGCCTGTGGGTTGCATTTACGTAGCTATTTGGAAGAGGGCTGTTCCGCTATAAAGGCTCCCAGAGTGGCTTACATAAAATGAGTATCAAACAAGATAATCCCCACGAGCAGGATTACCAACTAAAAGGCAAAACACAAAAGGAAAGAAGAATGGGAGAGGAGAGGAAAGAAAACTTGAGCCCTAATTTTTAAAGTTACAAATTTCTTATAATGGCAACTTGAATGAAAACCAAATGAAATGGTTTTTCAGAAAAGCAGATGAAGTAGCCCACCTTTATACCTGTCCCTCTGCTCCACGCTGTTCTTCTAACTCAATTCATTCTACTTGTGGCCAATGAGGGACTAACATAGACCTCAAAAAAAGAGAGCTGTACAATGATAATTCAGAAAAGGTTCCTTATTTTAATGGCACCTGCTGATTTGGTGGCACTTATAGTAGAAGCTTAAAATTCTTTTTTGGGCGTAGAACCAACAATTTAAACATTGGAAATGGGAGGCTATGTTTAAGTAAGGCACTTATTTTCTATATCACTAAATACTCACATTTTTAAACTATTATTTTTTATTGCAGAAGCCAGCTGATGACTCGGCAGCTATTGATGCCCTTTCAGGCGACTTTGATCATTGTGGGAAACCTCCTGTTTCTCAGCCTTCAACAAAGGTGAGGAGGCCCGTTTTGCTAAAACTAGTGTTTCTCATTTTTAAGATGCTCCTTAAATTGCCAAGTAAGCATAAGTGAAGGCAAAGATTGCAACAACAACCAACAGGCTTTTATGCATGCTACTAAAACCCCAACTGGTTGTAAATAGGCAACTGACAAATGAGATTCCTGCTTTTTTATTTGCAGTTCAATTGCTCTGAGCAAAATAGTTCTGGTGCTGCTCTGAAGATGCACAGTATTGATTAGCCTGGTTAATACATTGTTTTAAAAAATATAGTCACCCCTTCTCGTTTCCACTTTCTGCATATGACTTTGCTCAAGAGTGACATCTACCTGTAGATGCTCTTGCATTTTCTTTTCTGTCTTGCAGAATTTTACTTTCCCACGGCCTTGTTGTTTCAGGAATTTGGGCTTTGGCCTCCTTTAGGAAGGAAGACTTTATTACATCTTAAAACTGGTCTGTGTTTCTACAGGCAGAAACTCTTTTGACTCATTCAGCATTGCTACTTCTGTTGGCAGCCTTGCCCTTGCTCTTAACAGGACTGCCACAAAGAGGTTGTTCTGAGGTTGATTCCACTTGGGTTTATAAGGCTTTGAATGTAATGTAAAGAGTTTCTCTAGAAAAGGGAGACTTTATGCTGCTTTTATCCAAAGATTTCAGAAATAATCAGCTTATTCATTTCATGGAGGTTACCCTCCTTGGAGCATTAGCCGAAGTTTCTTAAAGGCCAATATAATGAAAGTGTTAAATGCCCCTTAATTACATCCATGCAGATAATTATTTTATGTCTTGGGTTTAAACCTGAGTTTTATTGGCACTCATCAACCACTTGAATGTGAATCCTAGAACTCCTCCTGTTGAAGTTTCCATCTCTCCATTGGACCCCAAAAAATAATGGTTGGCTCTATTTCACATTTCCCTCTACCCTTTCTGGCACATATCTTATGCTTGCTAAAACTGTAAACTCTTGTGACATTTAAAGACCTTTTCTCACAATAAAGCTGTCTCAAGCATGGACATATTTATGGAGCTGCCTCTCTTACCACTCAAAGGGCCAGTTGTTGTTTTGTAGAAGGCAGCCTGTTTGTCTCCAACACAATGGTGAATATGCATAATTCCTCCAATTCTGTGCCCATCCATTGAAACGACTAGACCTTATTCCAGAGTGTAAGATGAGTTTATCCCATGAACAGTATATATGAAATGGTATCATCTACCTACTCTATATGTTGAACTGGCAGAAAGTCTCATTATCTTTTTTGGCAGGAATAAAACCAGCTTTGGTGTGATGGGCAATTTTAATTGGGAAACATTATGTAGGGTACAAGGGGGTGGGGAATAAGTTACTTTCTCCTCAGACTGTTTTCCACTTGTGATTACAGTCTCAGTAGCTGTATAAAAGAAAGATAGTGTCTCCTTAAAAGAACCATGGAACTATATGGAACACACAGTTTTGCCCTTAAAAGTAAAGGTAAAGGGAACCCTGACCATTATGTCCAGTCGTGACCGACTCTGGGGTTGTGGCGCTCATCTCGCTTTATTGGCCGAGGGAGCCGGCGTACAGCTTCCGGGTCATGTGGCCAGTATGACTAAGCCACTTCTGGCGAACCAGAGCAGCGCATGGAAACACCGTTTACCTTCCCGCCAGAGCGGTACCTATTTATCTACTTGCACTTTGACATGCTTTCGAACTGCTAGGTTGGCAGGAGCAGGGACCGAGCAACGGGAGCTCACCCCATCGTGGGGATTCAAACCGCCGACCTTCTGATCAGCAAGTCCTAGGCTCTGTGCTTTAACCCACAGCGCCACCCGCATCCCTTGTTTTGCCCTTAAAGTTTTGCCCTTAGAGAGTGGCTAGTTTTAGGGTGGTTACCCCACCATGCTTACTGCTGCCTGGGTGTGCAGCTTTTCCAGATTAGTCATGTCATCCCAATTGATCCACTTTGTGTGGCTCTCGCAGAAGTAACACTTTGCTCGAAAAATCTTTTACCAAACTCTTTCAGACTCAGGTGTGTTTTAATCCAAATATTCATGAGGTTTTTCTCTCTGGTATAGGATGAAAAAACAAAAGATGCTGCCACATCAAAACCAGCTAGAAAAGATGAAAAGAAATCCAAATCCAGAAAGGTAAGAAATTGTTGATTAGACAGATGAATTTTTGCAGAGTGCAGTTAGACCAGCCACGGCCCATTTTATAAACTTCAGGCATTTCTGAGACACTCTGCACAATTCCTCAACACTTGTCTTCCGCATCTACTGCAAGCCAGGAGGCTTGTCCTCCTTTTCCACCATCACTGGAATAGAAATCTTCACAAAGCTGTTGTTGTGCACTCTTGGAAGGATTTGAGAATAGGGGAGGGAATGAAGAGAGGTGGGAACATTGGTAGGAGAATTCTGGGTAGGCATGTTCTGTCCTAAGAGGTATAGAGCACATACCCTCATGGTATATTCCAACTCTCTCACTGTATGTTGTGCGAGTGCCAAACGTGAGGACCAAGATTTCTATGACTTCCCCCTAATCTGTGGCATTTTAGCCACAAAGCATCCGTTTTGCAGGACCTTAGATCCACTGTTATTTCACTGTAAATGTAAACTGCCTGCTGTCCTGTGTTAGGCTCTTGTACAGTGATGTACAACATGATTATGCACCCTGTTTCACCTTTGTTAATCCTAACTGATTAATGATCAGAGCTGTGTTCAAGTGTAAAAAAATTGTGATTGAATAGTGGAAATAAACACCCAATTTGAAGGCCAGTTACACATGCAGTTGTACTCGAGGCTACATTGAACGATGTATGCCACAAATAACCATCAAAGATCATGTAAGTCATCTTATGACTATAATCACTGCACAGTCATCATGAATGTAGCCATTCATTTTAAATGTCAAACTATGTGTTATATAGGGTGTCCAACATTTGTGGCACAGAGGAAGATTGGGATGCGCAACTCTTTCTCCCTCCCTGCATTTTCCCCAATTTAGAATTGTGGGCCTCCTGGTGGTGGTTAGTGTGTATTTGTATGTAGAAAACTTATACCTGTATTCCCCCCTCTCTCTCAAACTGACAGCATCTTTCACAGGGAGGTAGTGCTTTAATCAGAAACAATTGAAGGAAGGGAGCGTTCAGCTCCCCTGTGCCACTGTTATGATCAAATGCTGGCTCTCTCCAGGGATGCATGAAAATAAAAACAAAACTTCAGAAAAGCCATTCATGTGTCTCCTGTGTAGTTTTTAGCCCTCTCAAATGTGTGTCTCTCCACTTCCTTATTCATGATAAACACATTGATTTCAAGCTTTGTTTTACTTAAATGGCTGTGTTTTATTTCAAATATTTATTCACGGTGTTTGTTACGTGACCTCAGCATTCCAGCCAATAACATGGTTGTTGCTTTTTCCCATTAAGGCAAAGGAGCAGTCTTCCAGCGCAAAATCTGAGAAACAGAAAAAGAGTTAAACGTTACCAGGTAAGAACTGTTCGACTTAATCATGCAAATTTGTGTGCATCCTTTATGCATGAAGAATGAATTGACTTTTCTGAAAATACGTGTTTCCACTTCCTTCCATTGTGCACCCAGCAGGGATTTGTGCATTTTGGTTCCTCCACCTTTGGGTTCTCCCCCAGACCCTCTGGCAACATTAGCTTGTTTGTGAGGCTTCACATCTACCAAACTCCTAATGTGTGGACTGACCCACAATATTTATATACTGCATGTGCAGAGCTGTTTTCTACATAGAATATTCTAAATGCAGTTCAACCAAGAAACCGACTGACTATTGGTTGGTTGCACTTTAGATTAGTAAAAGCTCTGAGTATGCTTGTGTTTCACACTGCACCTGGCATGCTAAATTGTCCTTCAAACAGTATATTCAAAATTACTTTTGCATTTAGCAAATAGCAAAACATGAGAAACATGCATCTTTAATGTGAAATATGCATTATATATGGGTAAAGCATCTTTGTAAAGTACCTTTAAAATGTTGGAATGGCTCCAGAAAAAGGACACCAGCATTTATTATTGAAATACTTTTTGAAAAATAAATGCATGAGATTTCTCATACTGTTAAGTAGCAGGAATTCTATCAATTGGTATTAATTTTCCCAAGAGCTCTGAAAATTAAAATACCAGCTCTAAAAAACAAGGGTCTAAAAATGTAAGTTTTCTTGCATTTCATGGTCATGCCAAGAGAGTTGAATCTGGATCAAAGTTGGCTTTGGATCCTGCACATCCCTCTCTTTTCCTCTTACTGCTGCAGAGGCTTTCATGGCAGCTCTGAGGGGCTTTGAGACCTCTCTCAGAAAACATCCTATGAGTCCTTGGAAGATCCTTCACCTATTTCATGCTTGTATACAGAATTGCTGCTGTGTGCTTCAGTTGCAGCCTCTAGTGCCTCTCCTTTTTTGAGAGAGAGAGAAGTTTCTTGCTTTAGCAGCACCTGTTTTCCGCTTGAGGCAAGCAACCACCATCAGAGTGAGTAAATTACATTGAATAGGGCAGCCAAGGGGAGCTGATACTTGTACAGCCTCACAAACACCATCACACAGGGCTCATCCAAACTTCCTTTTGCAATGTGCTTTCCAGGCATGAGTCTGCACTTTCTAAGTCTGCGCCTGAGTGGTTTTTTTTTTTTGTCCTACTGCTTTCCCAGGAAAATCTGCCGATTACCACTGAATCAGAACAAATTGCAATGAAGTTTGCATGTGCCCACAGATAGACCATGCTGGTGGTTTCAACTTGCATATTTATTTTTTGTTGGGAACCTGCTGAATTCTGTTTTATGAGATAACGTTTCCTCCCCTTACTGGCTAAATAATGTGCTCTCTTTTCCTCTCTGTCTAGGCTTTTCATCGCTAATGCAAAAAAGTCTTCGTTTTGCTGGTGGATAGCTGCACTTGAACAAAAAAGAAAAAAAAGAAAAGAAGAAGCTATTTTGCAGAAGCAAGCTAGTCTCCCGGGTGGTTTTTGTATCGTGGTATTTGGATATAATGGCATGGGAGGCATGAATCTTACTATTTTCAAGGATGACCTTTTTCCATTTATTTTACTGTCTCTTATTTTGTAATTTTCTTCAGTTATGAGAGGGAACGGACGCTTTATATTTGTAAGAAAAGTATTTCTACGGATTTAATAGCAATGCAAAAAGAAAAAAAAAGTCTGCAAATTTTGCACATAATCTACACATAGTGCCTGCAAATCTCAGCAGAGTTCAGAAAAGCTGTGGTTTGGTTTTTGGTTTTTTAGTATAATGAATGCTCTAAATATTCTGGAATATAATGCGTTTTGGCTATCATCTGCCTGCGGGTATTCCTTTTGAAGAATAGTTAGTGAGAAGTGAGTAATCAGTTGCTAAGATTTAAACGTGGGAGAAGAGTAGAAGCGATTGTTTCTCAGTCCTTGGCTTCTAATAACATAGTATTCAATATGAACAGTGCCGCTAGTATTTTCATTTGACACCTTGAGTTCTGATTGTGACCGCCTGTCAGTGGCTTGCAGAAAGGGCGTAATATTGCATCTGAATTGCTATTGCATAGGGGTACTCCAGAAAGGATGCACATAGGACTCCAATATGTTCCTATAAGTTACACTGGTATAGCTCCCCACCCCCACCCCCAGAATCCAGATTACACAGCTTGTTTCTGATGTATAAATTCACATCACAGCTGAATACAGAGGTGCTTTGTGAACTAATTTGGATGCAATGCTTGCTCAACTTCCATGTTTTATTCCCCACCCCCCTTTTTGGTATTCCTTGCAGTGAGAAAAGCTATGGCTCCAACAGCAGGTTCTGATATGCTTTGCATTATGAGTAGCAATTTTTTTATTGACTTTTGGAGTAAGATGCTACTCCTGGTTTGGTCAAGTCTGCTTCCAGGTAGCTAGTTCTCTAGACTACCATGGGTCAAATATATAAGCCACAGCCTGCGAGGAATATCAACTGTGCAAGCCCCTTTGAACTGCATGGGAGTTACACAGAAGCGTGGCCACTTTCTGCCATCGCTCTTACTTACTTCAAAAGGAGCAAGTGCAGGAGATGTTCCTCTAGGGACATCAGAATCTTGACTGTCCTTGACAATCTAATGTTAATACTGGACTGTTTTTGAAAGTCTGTATTAAGATTGCCTGTCACACTAATAAAGTTTTAGAATGTATTACCTTGTAAATTGTGTTTGTGAACTGTGTCCTTAATACATGGTTATTACTGCCATTTTTAGACAAGAACACTGGCTGTGTCTAGAAGAAGGTACCTTTTACAGGTTTCAACCAAACCGAAATACCTCCTCTATCCCAATGCAGCAGTGCTGCACACTCAGTTATTGGATCAGACCCTTGATACAGAATTGTAGGGTTGGAAGGGGCTACAAGGGGCATCTGGTTCAACCTCCTGCAATGCAGGGATCTTTCACCCAACAGGGGGCTCAAACCCACAACACTGGAATTAAGAGTCTTATGCTCTTTTCTCGATTGCTGAACTATTGGGTGCTTTAAAATTTCACATATGTTCAGCAGAGCTGGGAATGGGCTCTCGAACATAGTGCAACTTATTTTACTGGATCTTGTAGTTTACGGCTGCATCTGGAAGAATGGCTTCTCATTAAGGGGGCAAGCCTTAGGCTTGCATGCTCCCACTCCCACCCACTGTCTCCTCTGGGGGCAGTCATCAGATCAGAAGTACTTGTTTCAGTTAAATACTGTTCAGTATTATCTGATACTGTGGTCTGAAACAGACAGCTGCATAAACTGCAGTTAAGAGTTAACCATACCTTATCTGAGTTCAGAAATAATGCAAAAGTGGACCTATGGAATCAAAAGGTCCTGATCCTCTGCAGGTGAAGTAATGGATGTTACTTGCTACAGTATAGTTGGCAACATTCCAGCTATGGAAAAGTCAGATTTTCTACATCCCAACACACAGATATCTCTCCTTCCTCCATCCACGCAAGCAAGAGGCATAATCAGTTCTAGGACATGTTTCAGTCACACACAAGCATTTGAGAAGGGAATGGCCTAGGAGGAGTCCCAGACTCTAGTTAGAGAGGCATAAAGACCTGGTCTAAGAGAGGTCCAATTTTCACCACTCCTGTTGTAAATGCATAACTTGACATGCATGCAAGGCCTTAATGCTATTTCCCCCACTTTGGAAGTATATTTCATATCTTCCAACCTCTTGTCATTAGAATAAGCTCCAGCGTTCCAGTTTTTAGAATTTTATAAAAACTTACGTTTACGAAAGTAGCATTTTTCATATCTGTTCAAGAACTTACCATTCTTCATTCTGAAATTGTGCTTCATGCAGAGTTCCACATTCCGCTATTGGTGTGTAACCATTCCTTGATTTTTTCAAGGCTCTTATCCATCCACTGAATATTTTCTTCAATGGTTTCTATTGCTTGGTAGACAGCACGGAGCTCTGAAACTTTTTTGCCTTGGGAGTTGAAGAAACTTTTTACCTGTTGAGTAAAAATAAATAAATACCACAATAAATTCTTGTACTATTCCCATTATCTTCAATGGGATTTGAAAAAAGAAAAGGCGTTGTAGGAGACTGCATCCTATTCTTCCTGTACCAATGCCACTAACTGTACAGCCTGGATTTAGTCATAAGAGATTCTCAGTCATGGAGGCATAAAGAAAAGAAATGCGCCTGTCGTCCAAATTGTACATGAATTACAAGTGTTTTCAAAGGCCTTTTGCTTCAGATTTACAAAGAGATAATATAAATGGAAGCAGAACAGCATATGAGCAGTTAAGTATCATAAATGTCTCATGCATTTATATGTTGGGTTCCAAGAACCTATAATAATACAACTTGTCAGTTTGCCATGGATGTCCATTTTGCTTTAAACAACTGCTGCTGCTGCACTTTGCCTTGAGATGCATGTGTGAAAAGCAATTAATAAAAAAAACAATGAAATCATGGAGTCTCACGGACATATAATGCAGGTTGCGAGATATGCTTACTTCTTCAAGTTGTTCCTTTGTGGAATATTTATTTGTCAATCCAGTAACCAGGTGTGCAACGGTATTCGAACCAAGTTCAAACCTATGCAAACAGAAGAAGTGCATGAAGTAAATATTTTTATATTAGAAAGAAAATAAACAGGAGTACAAGGAGCGATAATATTTAAAACTTACTTTTTTACAAATGTCTGCCAATTCTGCTTTAGAAACTTCCAGGCTAACTGATAACCCTCAGGATTCCTACCAACGGAGAGAACAATATACGGAAGATCCTGCATTTTTATTAAGTCATCCTTTAAACCTTGCTCCATTAACCTAAACAAAGAAAAGAAACCTCAGTGTGAGGAAATAATATTATTACCTTAATAGGAACAGGAAAGCTCGAGTACGAATAAATGGTACACAGTGTAATGGCTATTTGATTTCATACCATTAGCTTTCGCTGCAGAGAGATTATTCTTCATTTCCCCCAAGCATCCTCTTATATAGTCAGCATGGAAAGAAGAAAAGGTGCTGAAAGGGGGTACTGTGCCACACGCAGGAATAATAATAATAAATTCTATATGTCGCTCATCTGACTGGGTTGCCTCGGCCACTCTGGGTGGCTTCCAACAAATTACAAAACCACAATGAAACATCAAACATAAAAAACCTCCAGATGCAGGGCTGCCTTCAGATGTTTATTTCCTTGACATTTGACAAGGCAGGCACGATTACTGAGAAGGCTCTCTGCCTGGTTCCCTGTAACCTCACTTCTCGCAATGAGGGAACCACCAGAAGGCCTTCGAAGCTAGATTTCGGGCTGAAAGATGGGGGTATACTGGGCTGAGGCTGTTTCTTCCCTAGTTACAAAATGTGGAAGAGCCTATGAGCCATAGAGAAGTTTGATTGAAAAGCTGAAATGGGGAAAATCTGTATCAAAGGGGGAAATTAACTATTCAGATTAATCTCTTCTGTGCTGTGGGGAAGGGTTCTTTCTCTTTGAAATCTTTGGCGAAGACGAGCAGTGGGAGACAGAACGCTCAGAACGCACCCAGACCTAAAAGAATGAAAAAGCTGGCCTGCAGCTGAAGATCAGACACCACTTGTTCACCTTTGTCTCCTGCACCTCACCTAAAAATCTGATCCAGCTTCTAATTCCATAGGAACTGCCACAAAGTGAAACAGCATTTATATGCTTCAAGCCAGTGCACATGAACAAAATGTGCAATTGGTGTGTGCCCTGACCTTTTAACTGTGAGACACTTCGTTCCGATCCAATGTTACAATGTTGTTGTTTCTTGTTGCATTGCAATGGTTAAGAAATGATGAAAATACGGGTGGCTGTGGCCTTGCATTTACAACATCTCTCTTTTAATTTAAAGCCGTTCATGTTTCCAGAGAATAGTCATACCTCATGTTGCGTCCGCTTCAGGTTACGTCTTTTCAAGTTGCGTCCCGCAGCAACCCGGAAGTACCAAAATGGTTACTTCCGGGTTTCACCACTCGCACAGGCACAGAAGCGCTAAACTGTGCTGCGCACAGACGCGGCACTTCTGGATGCGAACACTTTGATGTGCCTCCGGGACAGATTATGTCCGCAACTCGAGGTTCCACTGTACTCACCATTCAAGCTTCTCCTTATTTGGGCTTAAGCTGAGAACAGATTCAATTATCCTTTTCTCAGTATTAAATGTGGGCAGCTTGTGTTTGCTGAAAAGGAAGTCCCAGCCTTCGTCCGTCTGTGCTCCAACAGCATATACCGCAAACTTGATGTCATTGGGCAAACTGCAACAAATGGAGGCTTCAGGTTAGTTCTGATCTCTTGGTGTTGGTTTCTTATGTGGAATGGAATCTCTCAGGAGGTTGTGGACTCTCCTTCAATGGAGGCTTATAAGCAGAGATTGGAGGACCATCTTTTTTTGATGCTTTAGCCGAGATTCCTGCATTGCAGGGGGTTGGACTAGATGACCCTGTGACGTTAACATATGAGAGTGCTGGAGGTGAAATAGTTAAAAAGGTTAACCAATCAGAACCCAGGGGGGTGGAGTCAGAGGGACTATAAAACCAGCTCTGGGAGGGGCAAAGGGGGAGTTCGTTGGGAGTTGGGTGGTTGGTTGGAGTGGGAGTGAATTAGGATAGAGTCTGTGGGTAGGTTGAGTTAGTGTAGCGAAATAAGCTGAGTCAGGAACAGTTAGGACCTGGGAAAACAAGTAAATATCTGAGAGGTGGTTTAGTGAGTGAGAGCAAGTAGCGGAAGATATAGGTCTGGCTAGGCACCCCATGATTGTAATTGACTGAGATCGTTTATGAAACCACATGCTTGTTAAACTGCAATAAATAAACAGAAGTTTATGTTCCAATTTAACTTTGACTGGACTCAGTATTGTACCAGGTAGGGCCTGGGTGGTGGCAGCGAGAAATAAAGTGGTGGCACAGGGATCAATAGACGGTGAAACGTCCGGGAACCCTGTGTGATTGCCATAGACCCTTGCAATCCCTTCCAACTCTGCGATTCTATTATTCCATGTCTGGATTCAATTGCAAATTACTACTCAAGTCAGACTGCCTCATCTCAAGAATCATTGAAAAGGCAAATTCACAGGTAATAGCAAATTTCCTCTATCCAGTGATTTCATGCTCTCCCACCTAGCTGGACTGAGCAGCCACAACACGGCGACTTCCCTGGTTTTAGTTACAGGTAGGTAGCTGTGTTGGTCTGCTGTAGTCAAAATAAAATTTAAAAAATTACTGGAAGGATTTTTTTTATTTCCCTGGTTTTGTATGCTAAATTGGGGTGGCGTTACAGCATTTAAGTTGCCATGATGCATGTTTTTGCCCTGTGAAGCCTGAAGATGCTATGCTGCTTACAGAAGAGAAACACATACTGGAAATTTCCATTGGAGTCCTTCCACTTTGTATAGAACTCTTTTGCTTTGTCCACACACGGCTGGTACTTTCGTACGCAAGCAAACCCCAGAAGACTGCTCCGAAGGAGTCGCTCAGACACTGTCCCAGCATCGTCCCAAGACTGTTTGTCAATCATGTTTTTCATTAGTTTGACTATGTATCCCTAGAGTGATTTCACAAACATACAAAAAAAATACACGTGAAATCAATTTTTTAACCAAATCTGTTAAAAACTGTATATATAAGCAGAATGGGAAAGGCAATTACACACACACACACACACACACACACACACACACACACACAATGTACTTCCATGGCTGAAGGAAGCAGTTGTTTAATAACCAAACTGAAACACAATGGAACAATAAATGATTTAAGTAGGTATCATAATTAACCACCTGAAATTCTTATTGTAAAACACATGCACACAGGAGCTAATGGTTTCAAGGCAGCTTCATATCTATGTTCCAGAAAAACAACAACCTACATAAATGGGAACCCTGCTCCCTTGCATCACGATGAACTTTTTCTTTAAAAAAAGAAGCATGCATCATATTAAAATAAAATCACAACATATTAACCTTATCTAATTTCCAATTGCTTTAAACAGGTAGTGTTTGCTGTTTCTTTAAATACTAATAGTTATTGTTTGGCTTCTTTCCATTAATGACATGCTGATCGTACACTCTATATTGTGATGGATGCTGCCCTTACCGACTCTCGCATCCCGTGAGAATCAAAATAATAAAGCAGCTTGCTTTCATTCTACAGTACAACACATATACATTCATAAAATTATTGCCAATAACCTCAGTATGTGAGCTGACAGCCTGCAAGTGTTGACGGCTATTTTTCAGTCTTCCCCTTCTTACCTTTAATTGATTATCTATGTCTCTCATGTCCCTCTTCTCCGTAAGTTTGTACAAAGGTATCAGCTCATCCAATCCTTCCAGCACGGGAGTAATTTCAGTTTCATGTTGTAGGTATATTGTTAAATCAAGAGCTTTAGTAATCGACAGCTTTTCGGCACTGTGGGAAACAAAGTGTCAGTAATAACACATTAAAATATTTGTTAAAGGGGCTGAACCATTCAGTGTATAGAGTTTTTTCATTTTTAATACATATTAGCAACACTAATCTTAAGTGTTTTCCTTTTTAACAGCTAGTGTTATGAATGAAACCTGCCTGAATTTTTGCACCCCGCAATGGCAAACTGTGCAAAAGCAAAACATGGTTTGGAGTGTTGAACTTCTGCAGCTGTCCGCATGTTGTGTTATATACACTCAGTTCAGGAAAGTGTAGCAATATGATAATACATTAAAACTGCCAGCAGCTGATCCACTGTTGTGTGTATCATGAAGAGATTTCAGCAGCAACGTTGCTTATTATCTGTCTTGCCAGGCTTCTCTGCCTTGCATACTTCCTACTCTATCCTATACTTCTAGATTTATTCATGCTTTTTACCAGGTTTTGTGGTCTTCCTGAATTAATCCAGCTTTGCAATCCTGCCCACAGGTCATCAGAACAGTACTGATCTGCATGCATGCGCTCTCTCTCTCTCTCTGTCTCTCTCTCTCATGAAGGCCAGCCCCCTTCTTAACCAACAATAGTTCCTGTCTCTGGCTATGTATTTTTTTAGTGCGTTTATACCCCACTATTCTTCCAACATGGAACTGAAGTTGGTATACATGGGGCTCTCAATAAAGTCTCCCATTCAGACACTGACTAGACCCAGCTCTGCTTAGCAAAGCAAGTTGGCTGTATCAGATATCCTCAGCTCTGGGACCTCAACCAAGGGCTGCTGCCGGAATAGGGACCAAATTACTTTGCTAAATAGGCACCGTCCCTGCTGCCATTCATTATCATGTGCTGTCTCAGAGATGTACATCAGCTGTGTACATTAGCTGACTCAACATATTCATTACAAGATGTATACACAACTTGTGCACATTGAACTTGTGTACATTCAAGCTTTACGCACAAGGCAAAAAAATAGAAAGGGGGCAGAAGAGGGGTGGCGCTCCAGGGAAAATGACTCTGGAAAGGCCACCTGCCATTGAACCCAATGCATTTTGACTACACACAATTTCGGCTTTAGGAATGTAACCACCACAAAAGTTGTGAGCTTGCTGTATTTCTGCAATATACTCCCCCCCCCCCATGTAGATCAAGGGAAAGTATAAACAGATACTTTGTTGCAGGTATTGTTTCTACTCGGAAGAAATATTTTCGTTATAAAGTAGGATGGGAGCATCCTATAAATCTCTTGTAATGGCTGTGCCAAATATCATGAAGCCAATTTCTAGGGAAAAGGCCTGTGTCTAAGAAGGCTATAAACACGCATGTGCTCATTCCTTATGCTAGCAAAAAGTGTAGTGACGTCTGTAAAAGATTGGTTCAAGACGACATTGTGTCAATGGGCAAGAACTAGGAGAGCTATTATATTTTATTGGATCAGGAAGAAGTATTTAATTCTGAGATGATGATGATGATGATGATGATGATGATAATAATAATTTATTATTTATATCCCGCCCATCTGGCTGGGCTTCCCAGCCACTCTGGGCAGCTTCCAAAAAAAATTAAAATACTGTAATACATCAAACATTAAAAGCTTCCCTAAACAGGGCTGCCTTCAGATGTCTTCTAAAAGTCTGGTAGTTGTTGTTCTCTTTGACATCTGGTGGGAGATCTCAAGCTCTTATCTTTTCTAACTCTCACTGTCTTAGTACTACCACAACTCTCCCATTATTCACGCAGGAATGGCCTAAGCAACGTCACTGGGGAAGTTCTGGATTTCTAATTTTGCAAATGATACAGGAGTGTCTCTCTCATTTTATTATGTGATGAAGTAGTGTTATCTGTATTACTGTTGTATAGAACAAAAATGGCACGTTGCTTACCAAAGAGATATTTAGTGTGTACTATCATACTTTAGGGATGCGGGTGGCGCTGTGGGTAAAACCTCAGCGCCTAGGACTTGCCGATCGCATGGTCGGCGGTTCGAATCCCCGTGGCGGGGTTTGCTCCCGTCGTTCGGTCCCAGCGTCTGCCAACCTAGCAGTTCGAAAGCACCTTCGGGTGCAAGTAGATAAATAGGGACCGCTTACCAGTGGGAAGGTAAACGGCGTTCCGTGTGCTGCGCTGGCTCGCCAGATGCAGCTTGTCACGCTGGCCACATGACCCGGAAGTGTCTGCGGACAGCGCTGGCTCCCGGCCTATAGAGTCTGGCAAGACTGGCCCGTGCGGGCAGGGGTACCTTTACCTTTACCTTTTATCATACTTTACCTCACCATCTGGAATACACTATTGATGAGACTTGCTCTATCATTGCTGCTAATTGCTTTATGGTTTTCTTTCAAAAGACGAATTAGGGCATCCCATCCGTCATCTCCATAGTGCACAATATAATAACCATTCATTCCAACATTAAATTTTATCCACTCCACTTCTTCTGGGAGAATGATGTCATCTACAGACAAAATATATCACAACCTTGTATTTTTCTGCCCAGCAGTACTTAACTCATTTCATTTACAGTTATCAGTCACAGATAAATAACTGATTAGTAATAGTTAAAATTGCTTAAAAACCTAGCCTTAATGTCTACTACACAGTTGCTTTGTGGATAAAAACTTCTGTGTGTCTTACAGGGACTAAAGAAATTGATAGCTTGGAACATCTGTATCTTCTTAATTCTTATAATCTTCCATAATAAAATTATTTAAGCTTGAAAACATAATTGTGCTTCTTACCCATTTGAATTAAGTCAAACATACCTGTTTTAGTTGTCAGCAAAAACTTCTTAACTTCAGCACATTTACTGGTAATATACGTTAATGGAACATGCCACAGATTCCTACAGTAAAATCAATGATGATTAGCTGATTGTTTCAACAGCCTGTATAAGCACATATCTAAGCTGACCACTCAGCTGCATGACTGGAGGAATGTAAAGAGGGGTTTCTTGTTGAGAGTTCTACGGCTGCAAGGTCTGTTTTCACACACTTAAAGGCAAACCTGCATTTCCAGAGATGGTTAATGATTCCTGCCATATTAACTCTCTACTATGAGTACCTATCTTTAAGAAAATGCTTTTGTTTCCTCAAGGCTTTGCCATCAGTCACATGTGCTCTCAAAGAAATGTAACAAGTGAAATTCCCTACAGGACAAAATTAAACCAGTCTCCAGTTTAGAGATTGTAACTTTTTCTCATTTAGAAATTCTAGCATGCCCTCAGCTGATTTATTTGTATGATGTAAAAGAATATTCAATATGATTTTTCAAAATAATAAAGAATAAATAATAATAATAATAATAATAATAATAATAATAATAATAATAATTTATACCCTGCCCATCTGGCTCAGGGCGGTTTCCAACAAAAGATTTAAAAATACATTAAAATGTCAGACATTAAAAACTTCCCTAAATACTAACTAGTTAAGAAATCACAGTGCAATCTGCATTATTTATTTATTTTTATAATTAAATGTTAGCCAGTGGTGGAGCTTCACTTGCTCCTTTGCCATTACCCGGTTGGTGCAGAAGAACTAGAAGCCTTCACATAGTGCTCTTGGTGTACATGGACTTTCTTCCCTTCTAATGTCACAGTTACCACTGGGAATCCTTTCTGCAGTGTCCAAGTGTCCATCATGGTCTTCACATCATGAAGCCCATTTTGGGTCCAGTGCTATAAATCAGGGACAAAAATATGAACTGAGATGCTAGGAGATGCTGCTCACTGGGCAGTAGCAGCAAAGAGATAAAAATTACAAATCTGTCTTATCTGTATGACTTTCCATAGTTAACAATAGTGTGGGGTGACATTTTTGACGTATGGCAGAGAAACATTTAAGAATGAAAGTATATGGTTTCCTGTAACATTAAAATGGTGACAAAAACCAGTTCCATTTTTGCATCAATGCTAACCACACAAAGAATAAAGCTGGTTGGAGGTGGGATCTGATTTCCACTGAAGTACAGGTTTCGAACAATTCACATGTGCAGGATCATGGAGAACTCTCACTTCCGGTTTTAAACTAAGCAGTTCTGCATGACGTCTGAAGCTGATGAACTGTGGTTTGTTTAAAGCAGTAGTGGCCAAACTTGGCCCTCCAGCTGTTTTTGGACTACAACTCCCATCATCCCTAGCTAACAGGAACAGTGGTCAGGGATGATGGGAACTGTAGTCCCAAAACAGCTGGAGAGCCAAGTTTGGCCACCACTGGTTTAAAGAATAGTTTTAGAACAACCTATCTCAAACCAGTGTTCAACCATGACTTCTTCCTAACCATAGTTTAAATAAACTACAGCTCACTGTCTCTGGATTTAATTGAGAATTGCAGATTGCTTAAAATCAGCAGAAAGAGATTCCAATCTCTTCCTCATAGGCATGAAAGGGAGCCAGAGGCTCATCATAACTTGTTCATGTAGAAGGAAACCATTAATGTAGAGCATGAGGTGCTGATGCTTTCTCCTAAGTAACAGATTCCATGATCTCTGAATATCAGTTAAGTGTTGTGCACCCTCACTCGTGGAAAGGGTGGCTACTCCCTCTTTAGTAACAAATTTATAAATTTCTAAACAGAAATACAGTACGCAATAAAACACAAACTCACAGAAGTTGAGATTGTCTCCTGGCTTCTGCCACAAACCCCATCATTTTGTCCTCGACCTGCTGCTTCTGCAGGGCAAACCTAGCAACAAAACTCAGAAATTAGGTACCTAAGGCTTCAAAACACGTGCAACAATACCGCTCAAAGAGCAATTCTGGCTAGCAATGCTTTGATAATTATGACATTGCTCACTAGGTATGCTGGTAGAAAACGTGCAAGAAATACTTACACCTGACAAGCTGTTCCACAAATCTTTGTTTTCTGTGTTCTGATAGCTGAATTGTGACAGATATTTTGTAATTCCAGCTCTAAACACTTCTGGGCTGATATAATGCAGTAGCATATTTAGAAGACAAGCACCCTGAAAAGAGGGGAGTGAAACGATAAATTCTACACTTGCTTTTTCAATGTCTGCTTATCTACATCTGGAGCAAAAAGATGTTCAGGTGCTCTGATTAGGACACTCCTAAGCCCTAATCTTTCATAAAGTTCTCATCTTTGGGTTCTGGCTTTTACATTAGATTTTTGTCCATATAAATTAAAACAAATGCTACAGAACATATTTATTATGTGTTTGATGGTTGAGGGAAGGAGTGCATTTACACAGAATAAAATAAATAGTGTAATGAACTGTGTATAAGGGCAAAAAGGTGGGTCGATATCCTCAAAATATTAGGGCACATGGAGCCCCTGAGAGCTTATAAGAATCTCATCAGAACTAAGGAAAGAATACATAAATAAGAAAATTTTTAAAATTTTACCTTCTCATAGGAAACTCTATCAAACATTTCTAGAATCTGAGATGGATCTTCAACAGGGGTCGATATAGGATGTGAAGAATTTAAGGCGTCTACCTCCATAGCAGAGAAATAATTGTCTAAAAAATGATCTTCCTAATAAAAGAAAAACAAAGTACTTGTTTAATAGGGTCACTTTTAAAAATTACTTATTGTCATTTTTCAGAGGTTTTACATAAAGTTAACAAAACCAAAGAACTACAATTATCAACTCAGGAGATACCATCACCTTTGTAATAATAACAATTCACACATTATAATGGTAGTCATTTGTATAAATTTGGGGTAGAGGGAGAATGGATATCATGAAAGACTTAGGAACTGGTCTTCTGTTTTCTGGTGAATTTGTAAATGCAATTAAGTTCCACCACTCTCTAGCAAGTGTCCTTGTGTTTTACTGTTCTTGCAAGTCTTAACTTGTGTGTTAGCTGTTTTAGTGTGTCATTTAAAAGTATAGCTGAAAAGCTATCAGTGTTTTTACTTAATTTCTATGACAAAAATATTTGTACTCTTTATTAATTAATTAGCAGATTGATATCCTGCCTTTCCATCATTTGGCGACTGCTTTTCGATTTTGAAACATACAATGTACCTAAGCATGCAAGTTTGTGAATTAAAAGAAAAATAAATTTTGAAGCCCCCCCCCCCAAATTACCTGACTGATTTTCAGAGGGGGTAAACTTGTTAGTCTGTTTCACAAAAAAGAAGGAATTTTGTGGCACCTTAAAGATTAATACTTATTATACCATAGGCTTTTTTGTGCTAGAGTTCCCTTTATAACGGGGTCCTCAAACTTTTTAAACAGGGGGCCAGTTCACGGTCCCTCAGACACTGTTGGGGGGAGGGCTATAGTTTGAAAAAAATATGAATGAATTCCTATGCACACTGCACATATTTTATTTGTGGTGCACAAAAAACAGGAAAAACAATACAATATTTAAAATGAAGAATGATTTTAATCAACATAAACTTATAAGTATTTCAATGGGAAGTATGGGTCTGCTTTTGGCTAATGAGATGGTCATTAGATGGATATCTAAATAAGGGAATGCGCAGCGCCGGATATCGCATCGACACAGATGCAGAAAATTGAGTCTGCTCAGACGCAGAAAATGATCCGACCCACGGAGGGGGCTCTGAGGCAGTGAACCAGCCCGGGCAAGGTAAGCCTTGCCAGCTCCTGGCCTAGAGCGAGTGAGGGAGCACTGAACAGGGAGGAGGGCCGAGGAGACCCTCACACCCTTTCCCCCGCCTCCTCTGTGCTAGGGGTGGTGGTGGTGCTGCCGCCCTCCGAGGCCATAGACCCGTTAAGACAGCGGTGGATTCTGCAACTGCCGGGTTGGGCCGGGTTCAGGACCCTGGCAGCCGGATCTGGCTCGAGAACCATAGTTTGAGGACCCCTGCTTTATAAGTGCATGAAGTGTTATCCTAAATTGGCAGGAATATACACATACACGTGTAATATATATAGAGAGAGAGGAAAAATGTAAGCAGTGAAATCAGGGGAAAATGAAATGTGAAAAATATTGACAGTGACAATTATGTTAAAGTGGATGTAAAACCATTACAGTGATGTATTTTTGTTAAACAATTATAGGCCGTTCACACATCAGTGTTGATGACAGCACACACATCCTGACATTGGCAAGCTAATTGTCACTGGTAGTGGGATAATTACATGTTATCTCAATTCTGGTGACTGAAGTGCTACCCTGTTAAGAATGTTATTTCACCTGTCACCTGAAACAAGGTAGCAGCTTTTATCTCAAATTAGCTTGCCAATGCCAGGATGCTTATTTGCCCAAGAGGGACATGTCCTTTATCAGTCTCCCAGCCCTGAAACTCATGCTGCCCCCATGCCCCACCCCATATACATGAATAGCAGTATACGACTTGTGGTCCAGGGTGTCTGGAGTTATGGACAAGAATCTTTTCAGGTGATTGTTGCTGGTTTGACTTATTTCCAATAATAATAATAATTCTATAATCTTCAGCGAGCAATCAACATTGATTTTAAGAAACATTTTAGTATTATAAAAACTGGAATGTTAATACTCACAACTTTCAGTTCTGGGTGGGTAACATTTACAGACACAAATTCCATAAAATTTGCAAATCCTTCATTGAGCCAGAGATCATTCCACCATTCCATGGTGACTAGATTTCCAAACCACTGCAAGAGAAAACATCTGATAGCAGAGATTTTCAACTGTTTTAAATTAATCCTTCATTACACTGAAGAATCCACTGACTAGCGCAGCTATCAAGTTCATGTATAAAATTAGTGATAACTTACCTGGTGAGCAAGTTCATGGGCTATAACCAAGGTAATTCCAAGTCTACTTGACGCTGAGGATTTTTCAGGATCATATAACAAAGCAGATTCCCTGTATGTAATCAATCCCCAATTTTCCATTGCACCAGACTGAAAATCGGGAATAGCTGCAAGGTCTGCAAATACATTTTGAAAAAGTTGTCCCTCATACCAGCTCACTCCATTTATTAATTCACAAGTCAACTTTGAAAGTAAACATATGCATAGGTATGTTTCGTTTGCATGTATGTGTAACTTAGACCAACATTTCTATCCAAAGTAAAGTAGCGAGTTTACCTTGCTTAGGCAGAGGATATGGAATGCTAAAATATCCCTCATAGAAGTCTAACAGTTTTACTGCTGCATCCAAGGCATAATCCAGTTGGTTGATCACATGTGGTACAGCATATACTGAAACCTAAAATCATCACCAACAACAAAACACAAACATTGGTGAATTCTGAACTCCAACTTAAGAAAATATAAAAGATAATTAATTTGTTAACACCTTAAAATGAGAGTAAAGTTGAAAGGTATCCAACATTTGATTTAGCTTTTCCTACCTTCTGTGCATAGGTAAACTCCTGTAAAAACCAATGGCAGAGGATATGTTTCTTAGGAAGACATAGTCCTGATCCATTCAAATTAAAGGACTCCGAAGGTGGGTCTTAATTTAGCAAAAAATACACTAACAATGGCAGTGAAAGTATCTATATCTTATATTTATATAATTTTAACCTTGTCAAACCCTGGAACCTTGTGAAACCCTTGTCAAACCCTGGAACCCAAAATTTTATTTTGTGGAGGTTGCTTGTGGAGATTCTGACTAAGGATCAGGCAGAACTTTCTGACGGTAAGGGCTGTTCAACAGTGGAATGGTCTCCCTCTCCTTCCTTAGAGGTTTTTAAGCATAGGTTGGGTGGCTATCAACTGCAGAAAGTTGAGCTAGATGACTCTCAGGCATGGCTGTGGCCAAGTGGGGGCAGGGGAGCAGTTGGCTCCCCTAGATCAAGTAAAACAATAGAAATACTGACCAATCATATTGGTTCTAACCTGCCCCCCAAGTCCTGCCCCCCTAACAAAGTCGTGCCACTCCCCAACAAAATTTTTGGCTATGCCCATGCCCTCAGGGCACTTTCCAAATCAACAATTCCATGATTCTATAGGGAAAAGCCACTGTGGTGGGTAGAGAGTTGAATTTGGACAGGGACCAAGTTCAAATGTTTGCTTAGAAATGAAGTACACAGGATTACCCTGGGGCAGTGGCTGTATGTATCTCATTCTAAGCTACCTCATGGTGTTTTAGCGCAGATAAACTGAAAGTCTAACTAGGAAAGATAAAGTGCCCTGTGACTGCCTTTATTATTATTTTTTAATTTAAAGGCACATTATCTCATTATCCAGATGCTCAGTCTTTTTTGCAACTGCATGTACTCAAGCTTTTTAATTTTTATCCCAGCAGTTTAGAAAATTAAGCATTACTGGTACACATTTCTACCAACAAATGTAAACAGCTGTGCAATGGCTGCTATCCATATAACTGATGCTTAACAAATGGAGCACGACCACTGCAAGTCTAAACTTTTGCTTCTTATAGCATTGTAACAGACGTTTTGAGAACTATTGAAAAAATATTTCAAATTCTATAGGGTTGGATCCAGAGTTAGTCACAACCAATTTAAGCACCATTGATTTCAATGGATCTACTCTAAGTATGACTAAGTCTAGCTCTAACCCATAATAATTTCTTTAAAACCTTTCTAGGCTCTAATAACTTTAAAAATTGAAACTGCTACAATTTTAAAATATCAATATGCAACACTTCAGTTGATATGAAAAGTTTACCTTAATTCCACGGGAAGTCATCTTGGAAACGGATTTGAAATCTGAAACAATGAAGGCCACTAGGTAAGTGCTCATCTTTACACTGACATCAAAACGGTCTTCAATGAGCTGCCCTCTGATGTTTACGGATTCCACCTAAAAAATGTAAAAACTATTACATTTCAGCTCTAGCTCTGAAGTACATTCATTACTTCTGGTCTTGCGCGCGCGCACACACACACACACACACACTATATATATTATCTCCCTCATAGCTCTTTTAAGGCTTAAATGCTACGATCTCCATTTCACAGTTGCAAATCTACATCTAAGAAGAAGCTAGAAACAGATCAGTTAAGAAGGGCAACCTAGCAGGAGGGAATTGCCCCCTATTTCTAGCCTTACTCAACAGATTTACACTTTTCCAGCACATGAATATATTCATTTTAAAATTCTGCTTTGCTTTCTTATGTGAGCACCAAAAGTGAACACAACATGAACATAAACTCCTATGAGATGTGGTTTATAGTGTACAGTGGTAATGTTTTCTACGTTACTTTGCTTTATCTTGCTCAACTAGGCAGATCAAAGAATACAAAGTATACACCTACAATGGGCATATTGGATAGTGCAAGATGTTTCGGTTCTCTTATGATCTTAATAGAAAATTTAGCTTTGAATGCAGGCTCATCAAAGCAAGGGAAAGCCATACGTGCAGCTGTTGCTTCAAACTGTGTTGCTGCAAGCACCCTGGAATTAAGAAAAAGAATACATGACATATATTTTTTGTTAGTAGTACAGTACATAGTAGTACAGTAAAAATATTCAAAGATGAACATTTCACCTAATGAATAGAAATCAGCTTGCATTTCTTCATTGAAGAAAGAGATATTTAAAAAACTTTTAACAGTGTATTAAGAAGCAGATTCCATTATGCTAATGAAATTTACTTTGATATAAATATGCATATGACTGCAACCTAAAGGTGCTTCCAGACAGGTATTTAATGTGGGATTGGAGCTCCTCACATATGCAAGTTTTTTGCGTGTGTTTTGCAATTCTATATGACACGAACTTTATAAGCACAGAAGCAATGAATCATAGGAAACAGGAAGGTCAAAAAGATACATACAAATCTAAAGGAAAATAGACTTACCTTACTTCTCCTTCTGGAGTTCTATATGAGCTTTTATAGAATCCATGAAAACTGTCTGAGAGATTAGCAGAATACTCAATGCTAATAATGTACTTGTGCTCAATTTGCAGTGGTTCAGTAGCAACGAGTGCAATCTGTTCATATGGTGGGTATTCTAAAACAGTCACTTCTTTATCAGCATCAGGGGATCCTGTTGCTCCTTGGATGGTAGCTTTGGTGATCTGGAGATATTTGCTGTGCAGGATGACTGAACTAGTTTGTTCAATTACCATAATCTCTATTTTGGCCAGTCCAGTAAAAGTTAAAGTGGTGAGATTTGGATGAATAAGAAGATCATAATGAACTGGGACAACATGCTTGGGAAGCCTACTTTTATTCCAAGGAAATTGATTACTTCCACCTCCAGGGAATGAATCTGTTGTTTGGCTATTGAGATTACAGCTCAAAAATGGAACAAGACTTAAAATGACTAGCAATAGAAACATTTTCAGCTTCTTCAAGGCAACTGTATAATCTGGAAGCAGCAATCTCAGTGTCAGGTTGTTATTGTATCCAGTGACAAATCTAATAAAGAAACATTATTAAATTAATAGAAAAACATTTAAAAACCTCTTTGACTACCACCTATGGCTTTCCCTATCAATGCAATCTTTTGTGTCAGAAAAACATCAACAGTGCAGAATTCCACGCACTTTGGATTTATAAAGTGGAGACTGAAGGAGCACTTCTGTTGCATCATACATGTCTTATTCAACTGCTCTGATCTGCAGAACTTGCCCTTCTACAAATGCCATGATGATGTCTGTTCTGCATTTGCAAGGAGCTGAACTTCTAGTGTGGTGGCACCTATACTTTGATACTCCCTGCCTATTGATAGTAGAGGAAGGTGCCTTTGCTACATTATTTCAGATGTCTACGGAAAACTTTTCATTTTAGCAAGCCTACCCAGATATGTAACTAGCACTGTGTATACCCCATACTGTACATTTAAGAAACAATAATGGAAAGCACCACTGCACCCCAAATTCTAAGAACTGTAGTTTGCTAAGCTGCTGGGAATTGCAGCTTTGAGGGGTAAACAACAATTCCCAAGATTCTTTGGGAGAAGACATGGGCTATGAATTTGCTTTCAAAGTTTGGTGTGTGCACAGCCTAAGTCATCTTATGTTCGTTAAAAAAAAGTTTTTAAAGATTTTCACATAGACCACACAGAGCGTTGTGATAATCTGTAAAACTTTCAAAATAAATAAAATATGCACAGCAGGTAGGTGCACAAGTCTAAGGCTTGTTTCTGCAGCCCCATATGCCAAGCACTCAGTCCCAGGGATACACATGGAACCCCTTGGGGCAGGCTAGAAGCCAGTAGTTCTTGGTCTGTCCACATTTTACTGCCAACTAATTCCACCAAAGCGAGCTGGACTTTTAGCACGATGGGGGGTGGGGTAGAGGAGAAGCAACTTTTCCTCAACTCCAGGTAGAGTTTTAATTTTCGGCCATTTTTGTCGTTGCGGCTGCCTACTTATTCCACAGCTCAAGCACCTGAGCTTCCCCCTCAAGATTCATGGGAACTGTAGTTTCAAGGTGCTGGGAAAACATGGCTCCCTATGAAGGGGTAAACTACAATTCCCATGATTCCGTTGGGGCGAATCCCTGGACTATGACGGTGAAAGGTGCAGGGGTGGGGTAGGGGCGACGCACGCGGCCAGGCCCCTCCGACACCTTGCCCCCAAACCCGGCCTGGGCCTCCTGCGCTGCGCCTCAAAAAAGGGGGCGAGGCGGCGGCCTGCTGAGGGTGAGCATGCGCAGTGGAGCGTTCTTGCTCCTACTGCGAAAAGAGGTGCGCGCCAAAGCTAGGCCCCTTCGGCGGGGAGGCCTCCGCCTCCCCTGCGCTCCCTTCCCTTATCCCGCGAGCGGTACCTGCTCTCCCGGCTCCCGCAGCGCTGGCGCGGCCCCCGTGCCTATTCGGAGGAAGGGAGCGTGAGGAGGCCTCCGCCGCAGCCCCTGCCTCTTCTTCTCCCTCAGAGCCGGGGGAGCGAAAGCGAAAGCGAAATTCTCCCCTCGCTACCCGTCTCGGTGTCGCGGGGACTTTTGTGGATCTCCGCCTTTTGCGCCCTTTTGCCCAGCGGCAGGAGCCTCTGCACCAGGGCGAGGAAGCGGCGTCTGCAAGCCCCGCTGTGTACCGTTAACTTATATATATTACTAACTACGACGTCGAGGAAGCAAATCTATTTTATCCGCGTCGGTGCACCTGCTTTTGAAGCATATCGTCCCAAAGTTACAACCTTGGCTGACGGAAGATCAGCTTCCTGCTCGAGCAGGTTTTGAGTTTCAAAAAAAAAAAAAAAAAGGGAAATGTACCCAAGCAAAGCGCTTGTTGCTGCTTCTTTCTCTCTCTCCCTTTTTTTGCGTTCACAGCTGCAGCCTTAAGATAGTCCCTTATTTGTAGAGAGCCTATGATTAGTTTTGTCGTGGTCCAGTGTTGGACGTACAGTATGTTCCTTAAGCAGTTAGAAATGGTTCAATTGTATTGCATGGTTTTATGATCAGGCTGTTTGCCCTGGGAGAAAAGTAAGCTATAAGCAGTGTTTTTAGGGGGAAAAGGGAAAGGTTTTGGTACTTACCATGAAGTTGTTACATAATATAACAACCACAACAACAACTTATAACAACAACAACTACTACTACAACTTATTATTTATGCCCTGCCTAAATGGGTTGGTTTTCCCAGCCACCCTGGGCTGCTCCCAACAGAATATTAAAAACACAATAAAACATCAAACATTAATAACTTCCCCAAACAGGGCTGCCTTCAGATGTCTTCTAAAAGTAAGTGCCATACTTCTAACATTTGAAAAAACTGTGTTCGTACTCTTGAGTACCCCCATAAGAAAAAGCACTGGATATTATTCTGAATATCCAGCGGTGAATGGGATAGCTACATATGGCAACACTATTTTGTAGTTCTTGATCACATTTCTGTTTTCTTCCGCTCAAGACTGTACGTGGCTCTCCCCCTTCCTGTTTTATCCTGACAATAATCCTGTGACAGGCGATGCTGAGAAATAGCGCGACTAGGACCAGGTCGCTTGGAGCTTCATGAGTAAGGATTTGAACCTGGATCTTTCCTGTCCTACTCTGACACAAGCTAACACATCATACTGGCTCTCTATCACCCATTATTTTTAAATTGGCTCTGGCACAATTAAAATGTTAGGGAGTCTGCAAATGGGCAAAAGGCTGCTATTTTCCTTCTTCAAACCAAGTTAATGCCGCCCAGAGTGGCTGGGGAAAACCAGCCGGATTGGTGGGGTATAAATAATGAAATAATAATAATAATAATAATAATAATAATAATAATAATTCCAACATTTGAAGGGGGTGGGGTGAGTGCAGAGAGAGAAACAAAGTGCATTTGAACCTTCTCCGTCCCTCCTAGTGTTTTTCACTGGCACTGGGAGCTGAAATGGGGTGTATCTGCGGTACAGAGCCATAAACTATGTTCCAGCTTCTTGTATGACTGCAAACTCTTTTCAGAAGCTGAGAAGTCAGCAAAGGCTGCTTCGAGACTGTTACTATTTTGTGGGTAGTATTTAAAGTGGATTTGATGTTCTTGCACAACAGATCTGTTCCCCATCTCTCTCCAAAAGCAGATTTTTATTTTTTATTTTTGGTAAGAATGAATCTTCAAAAAGCAGTGAACATAGAAAACTCCTGCAAACTTTGAGCAAACAAATTGGGATGAATGCTCAATGAATAGGACATTTGGAAGCAATAACAGCCCTACCACTTGCTCTTGTGTGTTGAAATATCTGTCAGGATTCCACAAGATACCCAAACAAGAAATTTATTTATTTATTAAATTTCTATATCACCCTTCATCCAAGAATCACAGGGCGCTTTACAACATAAAAAACACAAAAATACATAACATGGTAACAAACAAATACAGCCTTCCCGCCCTCGCCTCCACAGTTTAAAAGGTCCCAGATTGTTTAATTAGACAACAGCCAGGAAAAAAAGGAATGTTTTTGTAATGTACTATAATTCCTTTCTGAGATAGTAGTGAGGTGTACATTTGAATAGCCATGCAGATTAGTTTCTGTATTGTAGGATATTCACATAGTACCTTTCAGCTTGTTGCCACCAGAGGTGGCTCTTTTCCTATTCTTACGATGGAGCCATGAACTTAATGAACGTACAGAAAATGTACAGTAGCGTGAAAGAAAAAAACAGCCAGCTATTTTTTCACTTCCTGCTATTGTAACTGAAATAGGCAGTCATATATTACAAGTTAAGGAAATAAATGCATGATTTCAAAAATTAAACATGCTGCAGTATCAGTTGTCTAAGCTAATTATTAAATGGAAACAGCAGGCTCTTATGTTCACAGTTGTTTCCCTCGTTCCACGTATCTGTTCTTATCCTATAATACTAACACATTATAAGGTTTCCAGGCAAGGACAGTACAGTGTTACCTTGGTTCTCAAACTTAATCCATTCCGGAAGTCTGTTACTAAACCAAAACATTCCCAAACCAAGGCGCACTTTCCCATAGAAAGTAATGCAAAATGGATTAATCCGTTCCAGGCTGTTCTCCCCACTGCCCCAATCAGTGCAATCTTTCAATCTCAATCTCTCATCAAAGCGGCTCAGCTGGCGCAACACTAAAAATGGAAGCTCACAACTCAGGACACATTCGACTTCTAAAAAAAATTCGAGAACCGAAACGCTCACTTCTGGAACCAAAGTAAGGTAAAGGTAAAGGTACCCCTGCCCGTATGGGCCAGTCTTGACAGACTCTAGGGTTGTGCGCCCATCTCACTCAAGAGGCCGGGGGCCAGCGCTGTCCGCAGACACTTCCGGGTCACGTGGCCAGCGTGACAAGCTGCATCTGGCGAGCCAGAGCCGCACACGGAAACGCCGTTTACCTTCCCGCTAGTAAGCGGTCCCTATTTATCTACTTGCACCCGGGGGTGCTTTCGAACTGCTAGGTTGGCAGGCGCTGGGACCGAGCAACGGGAGCGCACCCTGCTGCGGGGATTCGAACCACCGACCATGCGATCGGCAAGTCCTAGGCGCTGAGGCTTTTACCCACAGCGCCACCCGCGTCCCATGTATAATATTGGCACCAAATAAATGTTTGATAGCAGTGATGGTGATGAAGTAGGTACATGAGTAATTTAAAACTGGTTTTAACTGAGCTGGAATACAGTATCTGCGTAGTGCTAAATCAGAAACCAGAAAAGGGGGGTGGAAGAGTTCAAATATTTTAAATTTTACAGTTTTAATCTTAAGATCCAGTCTTATAATGAATGGGGGTGGGGGTGGTCAGGACTGTGACTTAGACCAGGCATAGGCAAACTTGGCCCTCCAGATGTTTTGGGACTGCAGCTCCTATCATCCCTAGCTAACAGAACCAGTGGTCAGGGATGGTGGGAATTGTAGTCTCAAAACATTTGGAGGGCCAAGTTTGCCTATGCCTGACTTAGACACTAGCTGATGTGTCGGAAGTAGGCTGATACCAGATGGATGGATAGATTATGCTACAATGACCGCTCCCCGCATAAAACGGGGGGCGACCTTTGAGTGGACGCGCACCTGGGGACTCCGCCTGTCCATGCAAAAATGCATGCTGCCCTGTATAGTATGGATGCTTTAGTTGAGATTCTTGTATTGCAGAGGGTTGGACTAGATGACCCTTGGAGTCCCTTCCACCTTTACTATTCTATTATTCTAGTGCTACTCCACCCTGCCAAGCAAATTATTGGTGCTTTTGCTGATAGTGGCAGGGGATATATTTGCTTGTAGCAGTAGTTACACAGCCTGCTGTTTCCACAAGGGTCTCTAGATCAAGGCAAGATATGTCATTTGGTGTTTTCTTTGTTTTCAAGAGATGTCATTCTCCATCCATTTGTACAATGTGTATGCATCTCTGGGAGGCCAAGATCAGAGATTCTTATGAAGTCAAGGTATATTGTCTTCTCTGTACGGGTGTTTTTCATTTAAAATGTGTGCAATAAAGTACAGAGATTAAAGTACCTTTTCCAGAGAACTATTTCCTGAAGTGAGAAGGTCAGAACGTTCATGAATTTCAAAGGGGATCACTCATGCACCATGGCTTCATTAAACATTATTATTCTGAAATAGCTTTATAGTGTGGGCCTGTCAATTACCTGACATTAATCTTTTCCAGGGAAGAAGGCAAAATATGTTCAGAGCTCTCAAGACCCTTCCATCTGGGAGCTGTCTGTCTGTCACCATTTGAAAGCAATTATGATTGTTCCAAAGGAATGAGTAGAATCAGAGTACCCTTTGGTTAAACCTTGCAGCCATTTGGACTTGATTACTGATTTAAATACTTTCACCTCTGGCTGTCTGCTTACAGGTTATTTGGAAGGATCAAAAAAGGCTTCTGTGGCAGTAAGGCATTATTAAATTGTAAATCTAGCTAAAATGTTTTAACTTTATAGCATCAGTGTGATAGTAAGCATACTGCCCTGTGCCCGTGGTCCTGTTGTAGTTTCTGGGATCTTCAGATAAAACCTTTATATGTAAGCACTTAAAAAAAAATACTCCAGAAGAATTGCTGCAATTGCTTGTAAATCAGATGCTATCTCGGAACCTAAATAAGTGGTCGTACCTGAAAGATAATCTCACACCTTGAGATTCACTCGATCACTGTGCTCTGCATGGTCAGGATATCCTTTCTGCACAGTGTAGAAACAAATTTCAATGGGAACAAATGTAAGGCTGTATCAGTTCTGGGTGCCACAATTTAAGGATACAGTGGTACCTCGGGTTACAGATGCTTCAGGTTACAGATGCTTCAGCTTACAGACTCCACTAACCCAGAAATAGTACTTCGAGTTAAGAACTTTGCTTCAGGATGAGAACAGAAATTGTGTGGCACGGCGGTAGCAGGAGGCCCCATTAGCTAAAGTGGTACCTCAGGTTAAGAACAGTTTCAGATTAAGAGCGAACGAATTAAGTTCTTAACCCGAGGTACCACTGTATTGATAAGCTGGAACTTTTGTAGCTTACAGCACCCAAGATGATCAAGGGTCTGAAAACCAAACTTTATGAGGAATGGTTAAGAGAGTTGGGTGTGTTTATCCTAGATAAGAGAAGACTGAGAGCAGATATGGTAGCCATCTTCAAATGGACTGTCACATGGAAGATGGAGCAAGCTTGTTTTCTCCTGCTCCAGAGGCTAGGACCTGAACCAGTGGCTTCAAGCTACAAGAAAAGGGATTCTGATTAAACATCAGGAGGAACTTTCTGACAGTAGGAGCTGTTTGACAGTGGAACATTCTCCCTCAGGAGATTGTGGACTTTCCATCACTGGAGGTTTTTCAGCAGGGTTTGGATGGCCATCTGTCATGGATGGTTTAGTTGAGATTCCTGCATTGCAGTGGGTTGAATTAGATAATACTTGGGGTCCCTTCCAACTCTGATTCTATGAATTGGGCCTTTATTATTTATTAAATTTATATACCTCCCTTCCTCAAGAGACCACAAGGCAGGTGGCAACATAAAACACAAAATACATAATAGTAAAAGGGAGGGGGACTACAATAACCCCCCCAATAGATTAACAGCTGAAGGCCTGGTTGGAAGAGGGATATTTTAACATGGCACCTAAAGATATACCTCCATCTTTCAACAAAGTTTAAGTTGAGATCTTCCCCAGTACAGTCTGCGTCTGTATTGGAATTGTTTTTAAGATGTTTTTGTTGCTTTAACTCTTGTTGTTTGCCACCCTTTGGGAGGAAGTGCAGGATATAAATTTAATAAATAAACCCTTTCTAACTGAATGGCCAATGGTGGCAGCTCAGACAAGTTCTAGGAGAGAATGCTATAAATGCCGCCTCATCCACAACCTTGCCTGATAACCTTGAATGACTTGCTGTCTCTCATCCTTCATTCCCTATCAGTGTAATTGAGATAACAGCCGGCTTATTCACAGAAAGTCATTCTGTATGCTTCTGAAGCACAATAAACTAAAGTAACAAAATCTTACCATCTTGAAATTAGATCTTGCATTGTTGAAGTACTTCTCACCAGTTAAGATCATTGTGTTAGTGGTGGTCGTGGACAGTTTTGCCCTAGCCACAGCTTATTTATATTCTGAAATATGTCCAACTGAATTGTCTTCAAGGGCAGCTCTGCAGACAATCTGGAAACTTTGGTTAGTATAAAATGTATACTTTGGACGCCTCAAATCGGAACTGCTCTGCAACATATCAGAAACATATCACATGTTTAAATCCTCAATTTGCATTCTTAATAAAATTTGAAGCAAGTGCAAAATAAGCAGATACATCATAATATTTCCGTGCAAGGTTAATTTTTATATACCATTTCCTTCCACATCTTTCCTGTGCCAGGGTGTTTACAATAAAGATGCAATAAATTTCACGGCTGAAGTGAAGTTTCTTCATTTTCATACCCACTTACTTGTATGTTGTTGTCGTCGTTTAGTCGTGTCCGACTCTTCGTGACCCCATGGACCAGAGCACGCCAGGCACTCCTGTCTTCCACTGCCTCCCGCAGTTTGGTCAAACTCATGTTAGTAGCTTCAAGAACAGTAGCACTCAAACGCTTTACTAAAATACAACAAGTCAGAGCATGTCCCCGAAGGCCTGTTGTCTTGGGAAAAGAAAACAAAACAAAATTGTACTACTTATATTGGTAGAAGTGCTGCTTGGGGGGGGAAATGCCCCTTTTAAGTTTGGTGACAGTAGCTTCAGAAAACAGTTTGTCAAAATGGTTTTTAGAAAACATTCTAAATGGATTGGGTGTGATTTATTTTTCAGAACTTGGGTACTGTGAGTTCAAGCGAAGCTTTTGGGGGGGGAACTGTTTCAGAATATTATAGGGCGACAGTCATTAAGGATCATAGAATTGTAGAGTTGGAAGGGACCCCAAGGGTCATCTATTCCAACCCCCTGCAGGAATCTGAAGCATCCATGGCAGATGGCCATCCAAACTCTGCTTATAAACCTCCAAGGAAGGTTGACTGAATTCACCATGAGAATGAGAAATTGGTGGGAGCAGTAGGTTCCATGGCTTACAGTCAGAAAATGGGTTAAACAGACTGATTTTAAACTTGGTAGTGCAGGAGAGTAAGTTTGAGGATGGGTCTATGTACGATCTGGAGTCAAAGGATAATAAATGTTGAACTAGTTAATGTGTGGTATGACGGGGGGAAATTGAGTGGTGTGCATTTTCTTCTTCTTCCATACACTTTGCTAAGGTGATTTTGGGGAAAATATTTCCCCGTACTACAGCTTTGGGGAAATGGCATGTTGCGTTGAGTTAAGGGAAACATCTAATTGAAATAATTAAGCAACTTAAAGACTACATTTTGAACCTGGAAATAGCTTGATTTAAGCAATTAATAACAACATGGTGTAAGCCATCGAAAGGATACTTTGAATCTGGAAATGGTATGGTTCTGATCCAAAGACGTGTGTAGCAGCATGCTGGGTTTTGCAGACACACCCAGCTGCCCAACAGATGGCCAGCATGGCCAGCTCTGACAATGCCACTTACTTGTCAGAAAGTGGAGCAAAGTACTGGGACCTGCATTTAATCCCCATCGCACTTCCAAACAGATGGTCGGCGCTGTCAAAGCTGACAGAATTGATGGCCCTTTAAGTCCCGCAAGTGCAATCCCTATTCAGCAGCTATTTCTTTATTGATTGAACATTTATTAGTCAGCTTTGCATAGCAAAGGCAACTTTAAAAGTACAAACCAAATTTTAAAAAGAGAAACCTTTAGAAAACAGAATTTCAAAACATTATAAATGAAGACAAACAACAGCAAAATGTTAAGACCAGCAAGACACAATAAGTTAACAAGGATCATGTGAATACTTGGGAGTGGGGTATGTGGGTTTCTGATTTTCTAAGAACATTTAAGTTCCTGTGCTTATAGCCACTTTGTACATAATAGGGAAGTGACTGTAGTCTACAGTTTATCCCAAAGTATCATACTTAAGAAGTCCAACTGCTGCTGTAGGGAACACTTTGACCTGTTATCAACTGGATGATCAACGAAGCTTAAAAAGGTAAAGGGACCCCTGACCATTTGGTCCAGTCGTGGCCAACTCGGGGGTTGCGGCGCTCATCTCGCTTTATTGGCCGAGGGAGCCGGCATACAGCTTCCAGATAATGTGGCCAGCATGACTAAGCCGCTTCTGGCAAACCAGAGCAGCGCACGGAAACTCCGTTTACTTTCCCGCCGGAGCGGTACCTATTTATCTACTTGCACTTTGACATGCTTTCAAACTGCTAGGTTGGCAGGAGCAGGGACCGAGCAATGGAAGCTCACCCTGTCGCGGGGATTCGAACCACTGACTTTCTGATTGGCAAGTCCTAGGCTCTGTGGTTTAACTTACAGCACCACCCGCGTCCCTCCAAAGAAGCTTAGTATGTAGTTTAAAAGAGATGCAGGGAAATCATTGGTGGGTCTGTACTGAGATTTCCAAATCCTGAGGATGGGCAAGATAATATTTTTGGGCAAGATCATGTTGTTTGTCGTAGAATTGGAAGGGACCCCAAGAGTCATCTAGTCCAACCCAATGCAATGCAAGAATCTCAACCAAAACATCCATGACAGAACTCAAAAACATCCAAGGAAGGGGAGTCCATCACCTCCCATGTGAGACCATTCCTGTTGAGGAGCTCTTACTGTCAGAAAGTTCTTCCTGGTGTTTCGTTGGAACCACCTTTCTTGTAACTTGAATCCATTGTTTCGGGACCTAGTGTCTGAAAACAAGTTTGCTCCATCTTCCATGTGATAGGCCTTTAGATATTTGAAGATGGTTAAGCGCTGTTAAGCGATGGTTAAGATGTTAACATCATGCTTTCGAAGCCTATGTTGGTAAGAGCTGTTACTTCCAATTACCTGCCTGTACACCAGAAATATGTAGATGGTAAATTTTGTTGTTGTTGTTTAGTCTTTTAGTCGTGTCCGACTCTTCGTGACCCCATGGACCAGAGCACGCCAGGCACCTCTGTCTTCCACTGCCTCCCGCAGTTTAGTCAAATTCATGCTGGTAGCTTCAAGAACACTATCCAACCATCTCATCCTCTGTCATCCCCTTCTCCTTGTGCCTTCCATCTTTCCCAACATCAGTGTCTTTTCCAAGGAGTCTTCTCTTCTCATGAGGTGGCCAAAGTATCGGAGCCTCAGCTTCACGATCTGTCCTTCCAGTGAGCACTCAGGGCTGATTTCCTTAAGAATGGATAGGTTTGATCTTCTTGCAGTCCATGGGACTCTCAAGAGTCTCCTCCAGCACCATAATTCAAAAGCATCAATTCTTTGGCGATCAGCCTTCTTTATGGTCCAGCTCTCACTTCCATACATCACTACTGGGAAAACCATAGCTTTTACTATATGGACCTTTGTTGGCAAGGTGATGTCTCTACTTTTTAAGATGCTGCCTAGGTTTGTCATTGCTTTTCTCCCAAGAAGCAGGCGTCTTTTAATTTTGTGGCTGCTGTCACCATCTGCAGTGATCATGGAGCCCAAGAAAGTAAAATCTCTCACTGCCTCCATTTCTTCCCCTTCTATTTGCCAGGAGGTGATGGGACCAATGGCCATGATCTTCGTTTTTTTTTGATGTTGAGTTTCAGACCATATTTTGCGCTCTTCTCTTTCACCCTCAATAAAAGGTTCTTTAATTCCTCCTCACTTTCTGCCATCAAGGTTGTGTCATCTGCATATCTGAGGTTGTTGATATTTCTTCTGGCAATCTTAATTCCGGCTAGGGATTCATCCAGCCCAGCCTTTCGCATGATGAATTCTGCATATAAGTTAAATAAACAGGGAGACAATATACAGCCTTGTCGTACTCCTTTCCCAATTTTGAACCAATCAGTTGTTCCATATCCAGTTCTAACTGTAGCTTCTTGTCCCACATCGAGATTTCTCAGGAGACAGATGAGGTGATCAGGCACTCCCATTTCTTTAAGAACTTGCCATAGTTTGCTGTGGTTGACAAAGTCAAAGGCTTTTGCATAGTCAATGAAGCAGAAGTAGATGTCTTTCTGGAACTCTCTGGCTTTCTCTATAATCCAGCATATGTTTGCAATTTGGTCTCTGGTTCCTCTGCCTCTTCTAAATCCAGCTTGCACTTCTGGGAGTTCTCGGTCCACATACTGCTTGAGCCTTCCTTGTAGAATTTTAAGCATAACCTTGCTAGCGTGTGAAATGAGTGCAATTGTGCGGTAGTTGGAGCATTCTTTGGCACTGCCCTTCTTTGGGATTGGGATGGTAAATTTAGCTATTTGCAAACAGAAACAATTATTTGCCAGGGCTTTTTACTGCCACAGTATTAATATTGGAAGCCTCCTCTTGGTCTGCAGAGGGGAGTAGAGTGGGGGAGAAGAGGGTAAATTCTGAACATTGACTATCAGTCAGATATTTTACATTATTTTCGATGGCTGAGAAGAACTCATGAAAAACAGTAGCCTGGTCCACCTTTCATCAAACACCACCGGGTATATTTTCAATACAAATTTTGAGGATTAGCCATGATCTTCTTGCTCACTTTTGACTACAGTCGGATTTCAAGCTACAGTGTTGAATTCCATTTCAGTTTCATTCTCTATTATTTTCCAGTGCTTCTATCACACATGGTGGTTGTTTTCCTCCTTTGTGAAATGAATGCCAAAAAGAAGCACTCTTTATCATCTGAGGTACATTGTGCTCATTTGTCGACTGTCAAGAGTTGTCTCCATAAACTACATCCTGTTAATTTCTAAAAGCCACGGATCTTATGATCCAAATTCTCTGTTGAATGCAGCCATGTAGTGGTTGTCACTATGACCGTAATCTGTCATGACTATTTAGTTCTATACAGTTCAGAACAAAATTTTTCAAGGCTACCTGTCAGTTCTTGTAGGATTGTACTGGTACTTGCAGCAGACAGAATCTTTCCTACTCTTGTGGTTTCCTCTCCCTGACAAGGGCTGAGCGAGTTTCAGCAGCTTAGCTACACTCCCTTGCTTAGGAGGGCCTTAGTGAATTCTACTTCCTGGTTGGCAGAGGGCAAATAAAGAACCAGGAGGAAGGCAGGAAATACCACCTAAATAATCTTGTAGATCAGAGTTTTACAAAGGTCTTTACAAAGATCTTGCAGATCAGAGCTTTACAAATGTGTCAGGACACATTGTCATCTGCAGTGTGTAGGCTGGGAAGGGGTTAATTTAACCTGTGGTTTGCTAGTAATAGCGAAATGATGCATATCTAAAACGTGTGTCACCAACAGGAAAAGTTTGGAAAGCTCTGCTGTAGAGACATTTCTATTTAAAAATTACAGTAATTTCCAATGATCTAGTGAAATTTATGTTGGAAGCAGAACTGTAATGATGCTATGGGCCTAACTGGATGAATCGTATGGGAGATTATGAATGATTATTAGATGACAGTCAACACCATGTAAGTTTTTAACTATTTGGCATGATTTTATTACTATGCAAATAAAGAGCACACCCAAACAGAAACTGCTGGCACAACATAAAATATTTTTGTATGTAATGTGAGGCTCCACTCAAATTCCTCTCTTCTTTTCCTCTTTCATTTGTTCATTTTTGAATGGTGCTAATTTCCTAATGTCTTGTGTTTACTTTGCAACGAGGAAAAACATGATTGGTTAAATTTCTGCAAACTGATGCATATTTGGGATGGTTCTTTTTCTGATGCCAGACTTAAATGTTGTTTTTTTTAGCATATTTTGTAAGCCACTTTGGGAATGGTTATAAAACAGAATATGATAAATAATACCCACTCACACCATGTAGGGAGCCACTTACACAAAATTGCCACAAGATGCTCCGCTCATGTAGTTGAACTACAGTACAAGCTGCTGCCCTTGCAGCCTGCTGCATATATAAATTGGGCCACTAAATAGGCAACAGTTAAATTTCCATTAACCATATATTTATAGAAACCGCTGCCTGGTTTTGCTACCAGTTGGTAACGTTAGCATGCAGATTTGCAGCAAGTGACAATTTCTTTCTGCTTTATTCCACAATGTTTAGCCTTCATAAAATATTTGGTGTTAAAATTTTATCTGTCCTGTCATCCTAAAATCCCTCTTGGGTTTTAAATAATCCATTTTGTCACTGCTTAGTAGGGATATTGTTACAGTCAGTGTAACTAGAGGAAATATGATGTCAAGAAAGAGTGTGATTGCATGCACACTGGTGCACAGACGTAAAGTAGTGCTTCCTGGGAGTTGTATATGGGATGAAGGGTTGCTGTACTCCTTAAATCATTTAAATCAGGAACAATATTGTTGGGATGCACTGGCAGGTGCCAACATCATTCCAGACATAGTGTACACCCTAACCTCACAACTGCACCAGCAATTGGTCCAGTCTGCACTGTGGGTTGCTATCTGGTCACTTATTAGCATGAATTTCCTGTGAAATCAGTCTCCAGAATGGTGAAGATAGCATGGGATTGGTTTACAGACGGAAAGATATAGATTACTTTGATAGGAATAATATTTCTCCTTCTTCCTCAGTCTCCAATGTTGTGGCTTTTTGTCACATCTATTAATGTCTCCATGCTCTGTTCAAGCAGGGCAGAATTATCTACACACGCGGTAGGTAAATGGGCAGCCCAGAGAAGAACAAAATCCTGTTTGGTCTAACATCCTGCAAGCATGGATGGGATGGTGGTGTCTGGAATCGGCAGTTGCCTTTCCTGGATTGCTAAATGCCAAACCAAGACCAAAGTATTTCTGCAAAGTGCCACGAAAGCTCAGTATCCCCCAAAACAGTCCTGAAGCTATAAATGAAGAAGTAATCATCATTAGTTACTTCCAAATATTTAGCTACAGGTAAAACTTTTGTGACTTTCTTAAGGCTGATATCCAAAGCGCCATGCTTGCTGTTCTAACTTGCTCATGGCAGTAGCTCTCTTCAACTTCCTTTATCTATTAGAAGCCCTTCATAGCCTGTTCTAGTCAGGAGGGCACCAGAGGACCACCCTGTGAGGCACAATACTGCTTCTGCTCCCAGGTATGTGTGACATGCTTCCCGTTTCTGCATGAAGGACTTTGGATCCCCGGCACAATATGCTATCTTCACCTGTTTGTAAAGCAAACAAGATCACTGTGAAACTAGTTATCTATTGTATTTGTGTTAACTATCTTCTTGGTGAAATTGTTTGCCTTCCTTGCAATGTTTGTTCTTCTACTATGCTAGTACTACAGATGCTTGTTTCACTGATGGGCATAGCCATGGGGTTGCAAGGGGAGCAACTGCCCCTCCTAAATGAAGTAAATAAATAAAAATGCTTAACTAACTGACCAATTGCGTCACAGATGACTTGGTTCTGCCCCCACAACATACAGCCTGCCCCCCCTAAAATAAATTCTAGCTACACCCATGGTTTCACTGTGTATATTTTTTACCATTAACATGAGTTACACGTTATACCCTACATAAAACGTTTCCATGTCTGTCGCTGGTGATCTTAGGGTACTGAAGAAATTCAGAGTTAAAAACTGGCAGCTGATAATACAAGGTTTGAAACAATAGCACCAAACTAATTTGATATCAGTCAGTTCTGGTGTGTATCATCTCATTCTTTTTTAAAAAAATATTTAGATTTTCAGGTTTACAAACAATCATAAACTAAGACAATATCCATAAGTTCCCTTTGACTTCCCTCCTCCCCTTTTGTGGTTCCTTCTGTTAACTTTTTCTCTGGCCTCTTCTCTGTTAATCCAATTCTATTATATCTTCAATAAAACCATAGTTCAACTTTTAACTACAAGCGTCCAATCCTAATAATTTTAATTGTTTACAATGATTTTTTAAGCAACCTTGCGTTACTACACTGAACTGGCAATTTTCTTGCTCGTTTCTTGTGATCCAGTTAAACAGTTCTTATAAAAGGATGATCATTGATTCTCAGTTGATGGGACACAAATGGGGAGAGTACAACCATACTTGGAAGTCGAATGGAATCCATTCCGGAAGTCCATTCGACTTCCAAAATTTTCGAAAACCAAATTGCGACTTCTGATTGGCTGCAGGAAGCTCCTGCAGCCAATCAGAAGCCACAGAAGCTCCATTGGATGTTCAGGTTCCAAAAGAACACTTGCAAACTGGAACAATCACTTCTGGGTTTGCAGCGTTCGGGAGCTAAAATGTCCGAGTTCCAGGGCGTTGGGGATCCAAGGTACGACTGTACTGTTGTGTCCTGGTTGCAGGCTTCACATGGACATCTGGTTGGCCATTGTAAGAACAGGATGCTGGACTAGATGGGCCTTCAGCAGGGCTCTTCTTAAGGTTATGATTCATGATTGATCATGATTCATGGATAAGTCTATCAATGGCTACTAGCCATTATGGTTGTGTATTATCCATGGGGGAGCCCACAGGAGAAGGTCAAGGGTTCACTTACATTACAATAAAGAAGTACATTTAGTAGTAAGCACACTCACATCCTGAGGTTTAGAGTGATCTCTGAAACCGCTCTTATTGAGGATGGATGCCATGCCAGGACAGCATCCTGTCCTTTTCCAGAAAAGAGCCTTCCTGGACCAGCAGACAGCTCATCTCGGTGCTGCTTGTTCTGATCCAGTGATGCTGCTTCTGTAAATGTTACAAGATTTGGAAACCCTAGGAATACAGGGATAATATAAACAGAGGTGTTGTGGTACTCGGGTGGTGAGTTTGGGGTGGTCCTTGACCTGCTCCTGCTTTTTGAGAGGTAGGTGGAGACAGTGGCCAAAAACAGAAATGAAAAGTGCTGACATGGTTCTCAGGAAATGGGTAGCAAAAATCGCTTTCTTGGGAAACAGAAACTTACTTGCTACAGGATTGATCAGTTGAAAGCAGAAAGGAAAAGTACAGTGTTTTCCTGTATTAGGTTGTTAGAGAAAGCAAAGAAGCAGAGCTGTTGCTCTTTTTTTAGCTATGGATATCTCCAACTACTTCAAGAAGCAGAAGATAGCTAGAAGGCTTCAGACACATACCTGAGGACTGCTCATAGCACCAGAATTTTGGTTCATCTCAAGAGACTGTTGTGGGCATCAGCTATAATGCAGTCTGGGACATATTCCCTTTTGCCTTCCTCCTCCCTGCTCTGGCCCTCTTGTCTCCATTGAATGCTACATGACATGAATGCAAGCACCCTGGCTTTAATTGCAGCAGAACAGCAAGGCAAGACAACATATTCAAACTTCAAAAAGGAGTCCCTGATACAGGCCTGTTGCTAAAGCGCACTGCCTAGCTAGAGGTTAATTTCTCTCCATTATGTATCATTCATAGCAAGGCTAAGGGTAGATCAAGGGTTGTTTATCTAAAAATTGTTAAGTCAGCACAAGTCGTGCTGCACATCTTCCCTGGGGCAAGGAGAAGAGCCATAAAAATTTGAGGCCCTACCATTTTCTCAGGTAAGCAAGGAAACATGCTCACCTTTCATTTGGATGTCATTAAAACCACTCCCGCACACTCCCACAGGTAGACACATCTGTGAGAGGTAAAAGCATATCCAGGAAATCTGCTTTTGAAATGTTAATTAGCCTTTTTGAGCTCCACCTGGTTCCTCTTTCTAGGTGCTCTCACAAAGGCAGCTTTCATTGGACTGAAGGCCCCAAGGTTCTGGAGGAGGTCCTGGTGCCTCAGGTTTGGAGCATATCCCAGATGGATGAACCTTGCAGGCATGAGGCACCCCACTCCTGCTTTTAATCAAGAGCTCCTCCACATCTTTTCATCCACCCGGCAGCTAGGCATTTCCCAATCTGAGCCAGAAGCATATCTTTACAACCCATTTCTGTCTCTGGGAATTTGTATGACACTTGGTTGTACTCCAAACCTTCCATTTTTCCTTTTTCTTGTATGGAATTCTTAAATTCTTCCACTTAGAGTTATGAATGTGTTAGGGCGATAATCAAATGCACCTGCTTAGGCTGCCATACATAAATTAGTCCTCAACTGCACTGTGATTTATATGCTTTCATATCCTTTTTTTTTTACTTTACAATAAACGGAAGTTTCCTTTTGAAAATATTGCCTGGCTCTGCATTCTTGGTTGCACACCACACTTTGGCACATTCAGAACAGTGCCTATTTGCCTTTCAGCAAAAAGGAAAAGGGGGGAGTCATCCCTCCAAGAGGTGGGTGGAAAAGCACTAGTTACAGGTAGGTAGCCATGTTGGTCTGCCATAGTCGAAACAAAAAAAATGATTTTTTTTATTTTGGAAAGGGACTGTACAACTTGAACAGGAAAACCTGGATATGGGGATACATAGAAAGCAGATTCTCCACCAGATGTGTTAAAAGGGGGGCTGCTAACTGAATGCTGGACCCCTACAAAAAGGTATAGTCATGGATTTTGCCATGCATGGCTTTTGAAATATTCTCCCTGATTAACATATTTAGCTTTTTTGAAAGAACTTGTATGTCATTTTTGCATTTTATTTCCCTAACCAGTATTACAAGGGGTACAGGGCACATACATTACCAAAGTTTGTACCAAGTAAAAGACTTCAGTGAAACTGCAAGAGAGTGCTCAAAATGGATGGTACAGTAGATCAGATGAAGATGCTTCTAACATCCTGTCATGAACAGGAAAAAGGTGCCAGTTGCTCAGCAGCTTATTGAGTTTTCTGCAAAAGCTTTTGAGGAAAATAAACAGAAGCTGTACACTATAATAGCCATTGTGGGTCACATAACCTCGGTTTTCATAATAAGACCAGTATATAAAGCAGTTGACATGATAGACCTCTTACAGTTTTGTGTTGAGACAGAGTATGAATTGTTTGGTGTTGGTTTTTTTAATGGAAACTGGGTCAGGCATCTGTAAGAACACAGAATACGTTAATAAAGTTGTGTAGCCAAATTATGAGGGAGATCCTGTAGTGAAGGCTAACACATCTATGAGATTCTCAGTTTTAGCCAAGGAAGCAGCATATATTTCTGGCATAGGGCAACTGTCCTCTAGGTGTAAGATTTGTGGAAAAATGTGATCGAAATGCATCTATACATGGGGCAATTTCTTGGGGGACTCTCCACTGCAAACACAACAATAATTTTCATCAATTCAAATTACCATGCTTGCGAAATGCTCAAAATGCAAGATGATATCCTAGGATCATAACAAATCAGGAACTGAGGTGCCACCTGCAAAATATGCCACCACACATCATGCACCCACACATCCAGGTGAGGGTCTTCTACAAGATGGCATTGGATCCCACCTGGCCCAGAGCCCCCTCCAAGTGCATGGCACGGTCAAGTGCACTAATGCTCACCACCAACAGCCAAAAAATATATGGGGTGGGGTGGGGATCAAGAACTGGGGGTCTCAATCACAGAACATGCTTTGGGCCAGCCACTACAGATCAGACACAACTGGGAGGGTGTCATCTACAATACAGCATTTTAATCCACCAGACTCATAGGTCCATGGTGCAGTCAAGTGCATCTAGACACACCAACAATAGCCAAAATTGGGGCAGGGCAAGGAACTGGGGAAATGGGAACCCAAAATATAGATCTTGGCCAAAAGATGGATCCTATGACTCAACAGAAGAGGGCAGAGCTTGCATTTGATCTTAATTGGCAATGCCCGTGACATTAACTTGGAGGTGGATTGGTCCAACATGCATAGTCAAATCTTAGCTGAGTATATGGCCAGCTGGTTTTCCATAGCCATTTTTGTTTCTTTTAAAAGCTGCTTGGGCAACACGCATCAGGTTACCATTTGGTGACAAACCATGAAACTACTGCACTATCTTAAGTCATTTTCCTTATGGGTCATTCTCACATTTCTCTCCCTCCAAAATGACCAAGTTCCAGTTCGAAAATGATACTGATATCACAAGCTGTGGGAGGAAGATAATTTATCAGCTGATGTGGGGGAGAAGCAGCGCCTGCCAAATTCCTACTTGCTACGCAGTTGTCACGCAGAGGTGCCCTGTCAGAATTTTTACCCAATAGGAACAGTATGCGCGGTAACTCTTACGCCCTGTTTGATTCAGTGAAACATGGAAAGGTTGAAGATGGGAGGGGGAAAGCCCTAGAAGCCGCAAATGCATACTCAAAATAATTCAACTCGCCCCCACCCCCGATCTCTTAAAAAAGACAATTACTTTGCGCTCACAACCAGGGCTGGGAAAATGGTAGCTAGGATGTCTTTACTGCATGTTTATGGCTAGCAGAGCTAACGTCTACTTGGCTCAGTGGGATTTATGATTGGCTTTAGGATCGCAGCCGGATTTGATTCTAATCCGGTTATGGGTGAGGTGTGCGTGCAAATCAATGCTTGGCCATATAGGAAACGATGACGAATTATTCCAGATTAATAAACGCATACACACACCCCATAGCTGTCAACGTTTCCCTTTTTTAAAGGTAAATTTCCTTATTCCGAATAGGATTCCTCGCAAGAAAAGGGAAAAGTTGACAGCTATGACACACACGCAACTACAGGAACAGATACTGCAAGTGCTGCGAAACGGCGCGTCGACCTCTCCTCCTGGATGTGGCGCCGATGGCCGCGGAGCAAGGCGCCTAGCCAGACAAGCTGCGAGCTTCCTCTCCCACCGCCTGCTCTTGCAGCCGAGGCGGCAGGCGCTGCTCCGTCTGAAGCAGCCCAGCCCAGGCAGGGGGAGGGATTGCACAAGCCCCGGAGCAGAAAATGGTCGGCTGGGGTTGGTGCGAGAGGCGAAGCTAGCCGGGGACGCCGCCGTGCCGAGAAGAAGGGGAAGCGCAGCAGCGCCGGAGACCCTCTTTCCCCCCTCCTTTCTGTTTTTTTGGCCTTCGTCGTCATCCGGGCTGTTGTTTTCCCTGCTGTCGACCGATATTATTACATGCATGCAGCGGATTTGAGCACCGGCCGCCGCAGCCGCCCGGGCAACATGCAGCTGTCTCCCTGCGGGGCGGAGGAAGCGGAGTGAGGAGGAGCCGCAGCGGCGGGTTTCTGCTTTCTTCTTCTTCATTTGCGTGTGTGTTTCTCCTCCTCCCGCCACCCCGCCTTGTTTGGGCTTTTTGCTCGCGGGAAAATGGAGCCTTTCCCCAGTAACGGTGAGTACGACAGCTCCTTCCTCCCCTCTGTCTCTCTGTCTGGCCTTTCGGCTCGCCAGCTGTAACCAGACTCCTCCTCAGCCCTCATGCTGTTGCTGCTGCTGGAGGAGAGCTCCGAGGCTGGCAGAAAGCACCCGGCCCCGAGGCGGCAACAAGAGAGAGGCCGTGCGCCCCGGCGGCTCTGCCGGGAAAGGGAGACTTGCTGCATCCGCGCAAGGCCGCGCGCAGCCTGAAGGTCAGGGGGTCGCCTCCCCAAAAGGAAAGCGCCGGGGTGAAGGAGCCATTCGCGCGCCCACCCTCCGCCTCGCCTCCACCCGCAACTTGAAGCTCTGAGCTAAGCGAGCTCGGACGACCCCCGAGGCTCCTGGAAAGGAAAGTTTGGCGGGAGGAAGCCTCCTCGTGGCCTGAAGCGAGGCGCTTCTGAGGCGCACCAGCGCCTCTGGATTGGAAAAGTAGGAGCGCCCAGCTAGGCGACCCTTCCAGGGAGGAAGAGCTTTCAGTGGGGCTGGAGTGGCCTGTCCGTGTGGACAAGAGCCCTTCTTTGGAAGGGTACCTGCGAACAGCCACAACCTTGGCCTTGGGGCAGTAGCCCCATCTTGAATGAGGCAAACGCTCCCCAACCTGTTGTAACTTGCTCTCTTGGTCTATTGACTTTTCCATTTCCAAAAGCTCCTTCGAACTTTTTTTGCTCAAATGTCCCCGCTGTGTCGGTTTTGTTTTCAGCCCAAAGGCTCAATGCTAGGATGGAAGATGGCGACAAACTTTAGACATGCTGACTGTTGATCAGTAGGCCAACAAACTTGACTTTAGTGGGGCTTGGTGTGGGGAGGGGACACCTAGCGAACCACTTCAGTGTCTGGGACAAGAAGCGTCGCCTTCTCTACCCATGAACTCTAAATAATTGCCCATTATTTTTGTTTAATAAACTTGCATATCTCCTTTTTTAAAAGTTAATGCTATTTAGAGTAAATCCACAAACCACATCTCGCCTAAACAAAAGGAGAACCAAGACTACTACTTGAGTTCTTAGTGCAAGGATTGTTAGCAGCTGGGGGGGGGTGTTTATAAAAAGCTAAAACCTTTGAAGCCATTCAGTGTAACTGCAAAATTGTTTGTTTTACTCCCATGCTATTTACATGATGATTGCAGCAATGAGTCTTGTGGCTCCCTTCAAGACTTAAGAAAAACATGGTGTGAGGTTTCATAGACTAGTTTATTTCAGGAGATGAATGAAGTGTTGCCCTGTGTTACATGTGTATATATATGCATATAGTTGAGGCGGGGGATTGTAAACTGAAGTCAGAAGATAATAATTGTGTTGTTACTTAGGAGGACAACATTTCATGCACCTAATGAAGTGAAATGTAGTCCATGAAATCTTATGGTAAAATACATTTGTTTGCCTGTAAGGTGTCATAAGATTCTCTCCTGTTTTTACCAACTGTGTTGTTTCTCACGTATAAGATTTCATTCCCTGCCAGAATTTAGCTGTAAAATGCAACGGGTGTTCTCAAATCTCCAAACTACATGACAGTTTAGAGTGGCAAACATTATCTGGCATCATCAAATTGATGATGTCAGGGAAACTTGTTAGGCAGAATGCAAGAGTAACAGTTCACAGGTGTGAAATTGTCTTAAAGTTTAGAAATAGATAGAATGCTAAAATTATGGAAGAATCTCTGTGATCTTTTCCTACATTTAAAAAAAGCTTTTTTATGAAGCAGTAGCACAAAGAAACACAAAGAAACCCCAGAATCAATATTGGGACCTGGGAATTTCCCCCTGTATAGAGGCCTTGTGTGTGGCTTTAGACTGTAAAACTTTGTTTTTGTTTTTTTTTATAAATTTTTTATTGATTTTCCAACATATAAGACATTACAAATAACAATACAGAAACAAACAAACATATAAACATGTATAATTTCATAACCTTTTTTCCTTATACCCAATTTCGACGACTTCCCCATGCCTCCCTTTTCTGCATCCCTGTTTTAAACTTTTTCAGCAACCCCTGATCTAAATTACTTGTAATTCCCTTTCTTTAACCTTTTTTCTCTTATCCAGTCGTTTATCGCTGCAAATCTACTTTGCTTTACCCATGACATTTTAACACTCAGTAATTTTACAACAGTTTTTAAGATAAAGTTTGAATTTCTTCCAGTCTTCTTCCACCGTCTCTTTCCCTTGGTCACGGATTCTGCCCGTTAGACTGTAAAACTTTGTACTGCTTAAATTGAATTCATGCACGTTGCGCAAAATGCTCACAAGAGTTTATCACAAGAAATAGCGATACATGGGACAACATGCTACCTTCATAAAGGCATGATTCCAAATCCGGATTTGCCAGCATAACCAGAGGCAGATGTTGCAAATATGATGCCCTCTGGTTGGATTAAACTCCCATTAATCCTGACCTTTGGCCATGCTGGCTTGGACTGATGGGAGTTGTAGTCCAGGAACAGCTGGAGGGCACAGCTTACTTTCTCTGATCTAGGGACAGGAGCATTTGAAGTGTGGGAAGGACTAATGACCTTCCAGGTGTGGGAAGGACTAATGATACATCCCACCCACCAACCCCACCTCCCCTTAAGTGACTCCAAGGCTCTTTGTTTCTCACTAACTGGGCAAGGCTTTTGGTTTTAAAAACTTGCTGTGGCAGGAAGTGAGAGAGTGGAACTTGCTTAAAGGGGCTGGGGGCCATTTGCAGACGAGAGAGGTGGATGGATTAAAAGTAAACCCTTTTCCCCACCTAACAAATGGTTTCCTGCCTTTGATTAGTGTTTTGAGAAAGTATAGTAACTATTATTATTATTATTATTATTATTATTATTATTATTATTATTTATTACATTTCTATAGGATCCTTCATCTAAGGATCACAGGGCAGTTTACAATATAAAAACAGATAGATGATAGATAGATAGATAGATGATAGATAGATAGATAGATAGATAGATAGATAGATAGAACGGGCAGTACTCCTTTGCTTTGGTATAGTTCTTAGTTGCCTGTACATAAGAATGTTCCTCAAGCATTCGTCTGAGACATGTCAAGGTTTCATTTATGGAGCATGTTATTGCATTTTTAACCACTGGCACCTACAGCAGGTCCTTTTCCTGATACTGGAGATACTATAGTAAGACCATACAAATGTCCTCCAAAGTGTCCTAAAATCCTTTTCCTTAAATGATATAGATTAGGAAGAAATGGGCTACTGGGCCAATGCCACTTTGGGTCAATTCACATGATCTCTTATCCTGGGATATTTTATCTTGTGTCTTATTAACCCCCTCCGTTGGATGGCTGCGGCGGCTTCTTCTTCTTCTTCTTCTTCTTCTTCTTCTTCTTCTTCTTCTTCTTCTTCTTCTTCTTCATTTTGTTGCATTTATATATAGCTTTTCTGACGAGGCACCCAAGGCAGTTTACAATTTTAAATGACTAAAACATGGGGTCCCAACTCTATGATTTTATAAAATGATATAACATTTATTCGGTAGAGGGAAGGAGACAGGCTCTGATGTTGCCTGTGCCTGCCTGCTCCCTCATCTTTCTTCCTCCTAACAGTGTAGGTGGTGTCTTTTGGCCCTGTAGGCCTTGTGAATCTTGATTTGTGTTTTAAAGAATTCATACATTATAGCAAGCGTCATTCAGGTAGCAGAGTATATTGGCATTTAAATTCTTCTTTGCTTGCTTCTAGGCCATAGCACTTGAATAGGGAAAGGAGACACATAATCTGATCTGCCAAAGCTTACTCTTGCTCTGGCAGAACAGGAAATATAAGTATTTCTGTTTCAGAGGGTAATCACATATTATGTTTGGTTTTTTTCTTACTCAGTTACATTTGTGTTGTATCCATTTCTGCTATTTCTCCTCGTTAAAACTTAAAAAAACACACCACATCTCGGTGCCCTTCCATCTGGGCTCTTTTCAAACCTCTTCCATTGTTTAAAACCACCATGTTCCTTTCAGTGTCTTTTCATTTTTGCTTTACTCAAACTTCTCCCATTTTTTTAAAAAAACCCCACCACTTTCCCTATCTCAGTGGGGAAGTGCTCTCTCTCTCACATCCTCCACCCCCTTCTTATTCCTCACCAATGCCTTCCATTAACCTGCCCCCACAAGTCGTTTACTGTACTACAGACATGAGTTTCCTCCTTTTTCTTCCTGCTTCTTCCTCCTTCCCCTGCCTATAGAATCATAGAAACAGACGGAAGACAAAGTAGTGTAAATGCAATATAGACAGAAAAATCATTATCAGTGAGATGCAAATGTATTCTGGTCTCTAGTCAAGATTTATCTTCTTCTCAGTAGTGCCTTGTTATGTTGACTGAATCTCAGGGGCCTGAGGAGAAACCTCTAGTTTCTGGCTGACTCATAAAACCATTTAAATACATGATTCCTTATAACTTTTTTGTAAACGTGCATTGTGTTTGCTAGCACCCAGTCACAGAAATGGATGAAATTATTTGTTAGTAAGCTATTACTTGACACCAGTAGTATCACCATACGAAACTGAATTTGCCAGAGATAAAATTGAGAGAATGGAATGGCTAAAGTCGGTTAGCTTAAAACCATAAAGCAATATCCTTTGTATATTACACCTGCAATGTAACAAAAAGATCCGAGAGATAATGGTTATGTATTGTGTTCTATAGTCTTGTTTTCAGTTCTCAATTTAAGTCTTTTATTTCTTCAGTGTGACTAAGTCTATGTGCGTATGTGGTTGTGTTCTTGGTTTACCTTAACCGTTATTTGAACTGTGTGCTATTTCCATAAGAAACAGTTTGAGGTGTTCCAACATGTTTTGCTTTGGTTTGGCATCTCTGGAATTGAGAGTTTAATGTGCCAAGACAAGGTATTTGTCAAAGGTAGGTCAAGAAATCATTAGGTTTTAATGGAGGTACTAGAGTAAAAGTTGTCTTGCGTTCTTGTAGAAGGGACTTCGATTCTTGTTACAGAACGACAGGTGTTTTCTCATACCACTATGTTCAGAAAACATAATGTAATGTGCAGCGTTCAAAACTCCCATTGTTCTAGGCGCATTTTGCTCTGGGTGCTAAAAAGCGAGCAATTTCTGAGCTCTGGACTCAGCACTGTGCCTAAGATTTCAGATTAAAATCTCCACTCCTGACACTGAGGGTGTGGGAGGAGAAATTCCTGCCTGCTCGACTTCCAAGAAATCACAGCATCAGGCAAGCTGATAGGTTCTGCCTCTCAGCTGGCCTTACAGAAAGGCACCGTTTTGAGGGACCCTCATAAGAATATTAAGGGGGCAGGCAGGGAAGCATGACTTTGTTTTTTGCAGTCTTAAGATGAGGACTAGACCATGTGAAAAATGAACATAAGATTTTAGCTGCAATTCATTCATTTTCAGCTTTGTGTTCTTGTTATAAAAAAGAGTGCCTAGACATTCCATTGTTGCACCCATAACCTAGGTTTAAGGTGCCATTTAGCTCCTAGTTTACATATCTCAGTTTCTAACACTGGTTATGTGGTTGTCGTATCAGATTTAGGGATGTGTTTATACTTAGCCTTTCCCCCTTCCAGGCAAGCTGATTAAGCTTTAATGAGTATATTGGAAGGATGTGATAAGAGCATGCAACTAAATTAATTTTAATTACTAATTTTTTTAAGATGCTTTGGAAGAAAGAATTAGAAATAAACTAGGATTGATATAGGATTGAATGAGAATGAGCATAGCATTTTAGCCATTTCCCACTACATTAGTAGTTTTTATTTCTGTTGACACTTTCTGATGGAATATTAAGGTCAGCCAGGTTAAGAATGCAGAAGGCCATAATCCAAATCTCATTTGTTAAGACCCTTATCTGCTCTGCTGACATTTGTATGCTACCCTGTTTTGGCTTACCCGGCCGGCTGCGTACTAGTATTAGCACCACATCATTGAAGAGAGGCTATAATCATATGATAACTCTACGCTGGAATAAAATACCCCCCACAGATTCAAACAATTATTACATTACAGTCAAATACTGACAGAGAGATGGATTGCATACAGGAAAACAAAGGTAATTCTCCAAGGGCAAAGGGGACTGTAGTCTGCTGATGAAACCGTTTATAGAAACACATGAATAACAGGGTGAATTGATTTAAACATTTGATTTAAGTTGCCAAGGGGGCGAAAGACCAATTTAAGTTTAATGTTGTAAATACACAGTCATATGATGGGAGTTGATCACATAAATCCCAACCATGAAAGTGGTAGTCTGCTGCATGTGATTGGCTCCCATCATGTTAGAAAAAAATGGCTGCCAGACTGCTAGTGCAATCCTCAAAGGAACCACCAATGGAAGATAATTGTGGAAAACAAGCAGTTTGTCCTTCAGCACCATTTTTGTGGGTGTGTCTCTTAAAAACTTTGTTTTGGGTTTCCTTTTTGACAAGTGTGCAGAAAAGTTGGAGTGTGCATGTTCCTTTTGGAGTCTTATGAAGTCCAGTTTATAAAGAGACCTGGATTCCAAATTGATTTCTAAGATTTCCTGAGTGCAGAGGAAAGATAAAGAGAGGGGGAGGATTTTTGACAAGTGCAGCCTTTGAAGAAGTTCTGATTGTACCCTCTGTGTCCCATTTGTTTCAATGAGATATGGCTTTTGACTTTGCCTTCTTGCTAGGTTTTTAGGTTGAATTCCTAAGGATTGTGTTGCTCATCGTATCTCAGCAATTTTGTTCTTTAGAATTTAGTCAAGTGTTTCTGAAATTCTTGCTGTTTACATGCTACTTATATTTGGGAGTTCATAACCCATGTCTCCCCTCCCTCACCAAGGAGGAACAAGTTCATTGAAATAATATGGCGTCTCCTGTCTTCCCTATATTCCTGCAATACCTCACAATTCCACCATTAACTATATGTTCATGGAGTTGTTTCCTAGCGAGAGCAATGAGCAGTGCAAATAATTTTAAGTGCCCCTGAAAGGGATGGAAAGAGCTATGCTTTCATTTTAGAGGAAAAGAGTTGAGTAGGATTTGTAATCATTTGTTCCTTTCGCTGGTTAAAATGTGGAAATATTGAAAACTATTTTTAAAGCGCATTAGACTAAAGAGGCGGAAAACATGGCCTATGCAGATGTCAGCTGTGGGTCGTTCTCTAGGTAAATGAAAGTGGTACAACAATACAGGATGCAACATCTACTCCCAGTTTTCAGGAACCATGAAAATGTGGGTGAGTCAGTTGCATGTAATTAAATATACAGCTTTAACCACACAGCTTACAGAGTAGCAGTGAACTTGTTAACTTTAAATATGAAAGACGTGGTTTTTCAATTCATACATGATATGTGTAACTTTTACTTTCTGGCACATCAGAGTTGGAGTTTTGATTTTACAGACAGTCTCTATTGATCCCCCCAACTCCCAGTTCACGTTCATAAGTTAATATATGAAAAGTTTCCCTTAAACTGGTGCAGGGTAACCATCTGCCGGGTATTTCAGCAGAACAAGTTGTTCAGCATACCTTTCTCTGCAAAGGACTTGAACCAAAATTGCCTGAAGGGTTTTGTTGCAAATCTTTATAAATAAGCTCAGGTGAGAAACTCTTAAAACAGATGTTAAGTTTCAGAAGCTGCTGTTACTTCAGTTATATGTGGGCATTTCACAGTTCTCCAGTTTTTATCAATTACAGAATCTTGCAGCAACAAAGGATCTAGAAAACCTGATCAGATTCCCTGTTCGCATGCAACACAGGTCAATATTAACTAAAGTATAGGAATTTGGACACCGATTAATGTATAGCCCTTTTGCTTCAGCTGGATGCATGTTTTACCCCATTTCTCCCTTCCTTTAATGCACATAGATGAGAGAAGGTATGGTGAGCATTTGCTACTCAGTGTCCTACCGCTTTGAATATTGATTTAAATGCCTACTATCTTGGGTGGCGCTGTGGGTTAAACCACCGAGCCTAGGACTTGCCGATCAGAAGGTCGGCGGTTCAAATCCCTGCGACGGGGTGAGCTCTTGTTGTTTGGTCCCAGCTACTGCCAACCTAGCAGTTCGAAAGCACGTCAACGTGCAAGTAGATAAATACGTACTGCTCCAGTGGGAATGTATACAGTGTTTCCGTGCGCTGCTCTGGTTCGCCAGAAGCGGCTTAGTCATGCTGGCAACATGACCCGGAAGCTGTACTCCAGCTCCCTTGGCCAATAAAGCGAGATGAGAGCCACAACCCCAGAGTCGGTCATGACTGGACCTAGTGGTCAGGGGTCCCTTTACCTTTATCTTTTAAATGGGTCTTAATATTCTACCAGTCATTGCCAATGGGTTGGGGGAAAGAAGTGCTATGAAAACATCTGTGATACAGCTACCATAATAGCAGCAATTGTACTGTGCTCTCGTAAGGTAGCCTTCACCAAACTAGTGTCCTCCATATGTTTTGGACTACAATTTAAATATTTTTTCTTGGTTTTACTGTTTTATCATTTGTACATCGCTTTGAGGTTTGTTTGTTTTGGTTTTTTTTTTTACAATCAAGCGGTGTATAAATTTTTGTTAAATAAAGCAATTCCGATCAGCTTCAGGCAGCTAGCTTGGGAAGTACAATTTTCTGCAGCAAAACAATTTGCATAATAATGAAAATAGTGCTGGTTATACTTGGCAAGTTATTGGCATAATGTTGCTTGCTAATGCTTTCTTCCTTTTTTAATGAGTTTGCTTTGAAGGGTAGGGTGGGGGAGAATTTTATTATTGGACTCAAATGGTCTTTATTGAAGCTTTGCTCAGGTGAGGTTTTATATGACATAGTTATAAAGTTGTGTGCCGCCTCAATTGCCTTTGAGCATAGAAAGGCAAGAAAGATGAATAAATGTAAATGTGAGCCATAGTTTGGGAAAATCTTTAACCAAATGTGTGATGATGATGATTTCAATGATTTAGTTGTGGTGCATGTTTTGTACTGGAAAAAGTCACAGATAGAAGCCAGTGTTATGCTGACTTTGTCAGTCTGACTTGGTAAAAATCCTTATGCATGAAATAATGGAGGCACTTCAATCCTCCTTGGAGGTTTTCGATAAAAGATTGAGCAGGAATCTTGTCACAGGTGCTCAGAGACCAGGCTATTCTGTATTGCTTGATTTCCATTTCATGGCTTGCTCTGAACTGCTGCTTGTCCAGATTTAAAACAGTTAGCATTACATTAATACTCTTCATAAAAGTCTAAATCTATTGCATTTTAATTAAGGCATTTCTAATACACAGTGTTTGGTGGTGAAAGTGTAGCATAAAACTGTTATACGTGGTACAGGTTTCATGTAAGAAGTATTACTTTGTGGTGTTGGTAGTTTCATTCAGGTGCCCCTTGCGTAAGAGCCCCTTGCCAAGTAGATAGCCCCAATTTCCATACTTTCATGGCACATTGTTGGCTACAGCTAGCATAGAAATGGACTCATCCACTTGTTAAGCAACTTTTGCTAATTAAATCTTCTGCATAAAGTTGTTCCTGCATGAACACATGTCCGCTGTGTTCCTTCATGGGTACCATAATGAGAGACACAACCACCCGCATACATGCAAACTATGCTTGAAAAGCCCCAAAGCCCCAACCACCCAACAATTGAAACAGCTGATATGCTTCTTTTGTGTTTCAGATCGAATTCCATTACCTAGGAATATGATTGAAAACAGCATGTTTGAAGAAGAACCTGATGTGGTTGACCTGGCTAAGGAGCCCTGCTTGCATCCCTTGGAGCCTGACGAAGTGGAGTATGAGCCAAGGAGTTCTCGGCTCCTTGTCCGTGGTCTTGGAGATCACGAAATGGATGAGGATGAAGAGGACTATGAATCGTCAGCCAAACTTCTGGGAATGTCTTTTATGAATAGAAGCACGGGCCTGCGTGGTAACACAGTGGGCTACAGGCAGAGTTCAGATGGATCATGTTCTGCACCATCTGTAAGGACCACAGTGATTTGTGCTGTTGTTCTTGTGATTGCTGTCTCCGTAATAATGGCAATCTACCTTCTTCCCAAATGTACCTTTACCAAAGAAGGCTGTCATAAGCAAAACCACACAATGGGCGATATATATCCTTTGGCAACAAATGGAAAGCCCTTTCCATGGGCAAATTTCAGGCTACCAAGTGCTGTTGTGCCAGTACATTATGATATTGTCTTGCAGCCAAACTTAACCACTATGAAGTTTTGGGGTTCAGTCCAGATAACTGTGAAAGTCCTCCAGGTGACCTGGCATATCATTCTTCACAGCTCAAAACTTAACATTACCAAGGTAACTCTTTCTTCATCAGGCTCAAGCCAGCCAAAGCAAGCCGAGCTTCGGGAATATCCACTGAATGACCAGATTGCAATTTTTGCCCCCGAGGCTCTCCTTGTAGGACAACAATATAACATCAACATGGAGTATTCCTCTAATTTATCAGAAAGTTACTCTGGCTTTTACCGAATCGCTTATAACAATGACAACAGAAATTCAACAAAAAGGTAAAGTTGGGAAATAATGTATTTCTACCTCATTTGTAATACATTATGGGAGTTGAAGTACAGCAGTATCTGGAAGCTCACAGGATTCTCACTCATAATTCAAGGAACCTGCCATCCCCTCCTTGAATTTTTTCAAGTGATCTACATAAAGTGTACTGCCCAAGACGAAATTATAAACCTAGTTCAAATCTCTTTGTTGCCATAAACCTAGTAGATAGATTTGGGCAAGCTACATTCAATTTTAGACCATGTGCAACATGGAGATGATAGCATTGCTTTCCTTAACTTGATTGCTCTAAGAATTACTGAGAGTGTATGCAAAGTGTTTTGAATAGTCAAGGCACTCCATAAAATGTTAAGTATGTGTTGAAAAGTTCAAGCATTCTGAACAAGGAAAACTTCTTTTGTAATCTTTTGATGTTGCAGTTGTTGACTGTGCCTTTGGGTCTGGGAATTAAACCTGCTAAAGTGTTATTCAGGAGTAAAAAGGAAAGTGTTCATCCTCTCCACTAGTTTTTGTTCCTTTAGGTAGAATGCAGGCATATATGTAAATTGTAAGCTATATTTGGTTTTTGTTATCAAGCCTTGCTCAAAACCAAATTCTAGAATTCAATCTAGAATTTTTGTTTCAAAGCCAGATCTTTGTGTAGCTTAATCCATTAGGATACAGCAGATCTTTTGCAAGGTACATTAAGCTAGGGCTAATATAAGGAACCTAAAAGGTACAGTGGTAGACATCTCCTTAGAGCTTGTTTACAGGTGGCCTGAGAAACTATTTTTAAGACTCATATGAAATTATGAAGTAATAAATATACATCATAATAAATATGCAAATTCCAAGCAGGAGCTGCATTGCCTAATATTCATGTGATCCTAATGTTGTAGTAATAAATTTGGCATTTTTTTGGTACAATTTTTGACAGGGTAGCAGTATTGCCTTTCCTGAACAAATGCATAGGGCTATATAATTTTCCTTTTAAGTATATTTTTCTCAACAGCTAATGGCTAATAATGATAATAGCAAATGGATTTTCTTTTGGTTTTCATCAGGTGGCTTGCAGCAACCCAGTTTGAACCCTTGTCAGCAAGGTCAGCTTTTCCGTGCTTTGATGAACCAGCATTCAAAGCCACTTTCCAAGTCTCTGTCAAGAGAGATAATCAGCATTCTACTTTGTCAAATATGCCAAAGGTAAAATCCTGCCATATTCTTGTTCATGGGAGATGGGTACCTATGCTGCTATGCTCTACTGGATATATAGCTTGGGCACCTCTGGCTGAAGGTAGCTCTCAATGCCTCTCTTCCCGCCCTTGGAATTATCCTGAGGTCATGCCCTACACTGCCTCTGCTCCTTAAGTGCTTTAAACCTGGCTGGAATGTGACCTTGAACTGTGGTGATGCCTCTTACTCACCTGTATGGAGAAGGAGGGGTGTGTGTGTGTGTGTGTGTGTGTGTGTGTGTGTGAAAGAGAGAGAGAGAGACCTCTGACTCTTGCATGGTTGTAATGTAGCCCTGCTGTAGAAAGTTAAGAGTTGGAACCACTGTTACCACTGTTCTGCCCATGTTTATCTGTGGCCGACCTACCTGCAGCCCCCAGAATGCTGTCTATCAGAGGATCTGTTTCACAAGCTGAAAAAAGCATCAAACCACTGGTATATAATATATGCCTCAGAATACCAGTGGCTGGCAATCACAAGCTGGAGAACACCTTTGTGTTTTCTGTGTGGTATTCCCATAAGCATTTCATTGCCCACTATGGGAACAGAATGCCCGACTAGATGGGACTTTGCTCTTACATTCTTAATAATGTGCTCATGGTGTTGGCACAAAACAACTGTTTAGTTCATCACATGACATGGCATTCTGTGCTTTGCCTTTGCTTTTATGATGCATAAAAATGTGAATATGTTGGCATTGTGTGGCTATAGGGAACTTGGAAACAAAAGAGCTGTACAAAAAGTCTTGTTTCCCACAAAGGCCAGCTGGATGCCTCTGAGAAATCCACAAGCTGGTTATGAAGGCAATAGCCTTCTCCTGCCTGCTCCCAGAAACTGGTGTTGCATTTGGTAACCCCTTCACTTTCCATTGGAAGGTTAAATGCAGTAAGGTCTATGATTTTCCAACTGGGAAATGTGGTACTTGGTTCTCTGTGCTGCTATGGTAGCTGTGTATAGTTCTTTGGTTGCTATTTATGGTGCTGGTTGGGGTGAAATGCAAAAGCACGGCAGCACCATTTTGCCCATGTTCTTTAAGATCCAGGAGACCCAGAAGGTGAAGAACCTGCGGCAGCAAGATGATGTTGGACTCCCAATTCCTATCAGCCCCAGCCAGTCCAGCAACATCTGGACAGCTGCAGGTTCTCCATCCCTGCTTGAGACAAATGGAGTTGGGGAGAGGAAGCATCTATGAAATTGATGGAACAGGGAACAGGACTCAGCCATAGCAATCAACAAGTCAGTTAAATCTCAGACAGGTGTTGATGCTCTCTATATAAAAGGTAAAGGGACCCCTGACTGTTGGGTCCAGTCATGGACGACTCTGGGGTTGCGGCGCTCATCTCGCTTTATTGGCCGAGGGAGCCAGCGTACAGCTTCTGGGTCATGTGGCCAGTATGACTAAGCTGCTTCTGGCAAACCAGAGCGCTCACGGAAACGCTGTTTACCTTCCCACTCGAGCGGTACCTATTTATCTGCTTGCACTGGTGTGCTTTTGAACTGCTAGGTTGGCAGGAGCAGGGACCGAGCAATGGGAGCTCACCCCATCGCAGGGATTCGAACCACTGACTTTTTGATCGGCAAGCCCTAGGCTCTGTGGTTTAGACCACAGCACCACCTGCGTGGTGTTGGTGTTCTCTATATACCCTATACCAAAGACATAAGTTTTTTGTCTTCTGGTTCTGGCCAGACATTTTAAAAATGTGGTTTGAGAAGCAATCCGCAGATAGGATATCTCTGCAGTGTGTCTTCTAGGGAGGCTCAACTGATGAGATATGAATCCGGGATTCATCATATTTGTTTTAGTCTGTTAGATATAATGTCTGTGTGTATCAATAAGTTAGCCTCATTCTATGTGTGTGTGGTGATAGGACTGCCGCATCAAAATTGTAGGGGCAAAAGTGGGAGTTGAGCGTGTATGAGTGTTTCCTAATCCTTTGCTTATCTTTTTATCTCTTTTGCAAGCTATTCACGGCCTGTTTGCCACTGCTTCTTTGTCCATTCTGCAGCTTCGGCACAGTTTTTCTTAAAAAATAAGAGCAGCTTGCTGAGGCAGCAGAGGTCATACAAGGAGTGTAATGCCATGTGGCCATGAAGCCATTCAGCTTTGACTAAAGGATATTATGAAACCACATCAGTCTGAGCTCAGGAAGCATTGCCTTCTGTTTGAATTGACTTTGTGGTGATATTACAGAGCTAAATGGATTGTGTGACATCACTACAGAGCCAAAACTGAGAGAGTGTCCTAACTCTTCTGGTGAACATTGCTCCCTGTTTCAACTACTTTTCATGGAACAGACAGAAAAAAGGATGCCTTACCTGGGGGGTGAAGTTTTTCATAAAACATGTTGCCAACTATTTAGTTTCAGTCAGCATAATACTAATTGCAAACCATTGGGCAATACAGGCCTAGGGAAATATTGATATGCTACACTTAACATTTTGCATATTAATTCCAGTTCTAGCCTGTATATATTTTGCATCACTCTATGTTTTTTTACTGTGTCAACACAGGGTAGGCAGCTTTGAGCTTTACTCTTGCCCCAGGGCCTCTAGGTTTCTATTAAAACACTTACATTTTGTTTGTGTTTCCAGAAAGCAACCAAATCTCTGGCAGATGGATTGGTTCAAGTTGAGTTCTATCCAAGTGTGAAAATGAGCACTTACCTAGTAGCTATCATTGTTGGAAACTTGGCAAATCGCACTAAGGAAACAAATGGGATTCAGGTATGTGTTCCTTTAGCTCTTGAGCGCAAGCTTTTTCATTCTCAGAATTTTTCAGGAAGTGCCCTTTGTGTGAATTGAAGAAAGCTGTGTCCCCTCCCTTGTGTCAGCATACACTGTCTGAAGCAGGTTGTGGTTTTCTAGCCTAGACCCACCAGAACCAGCCAGCTCTGCTGCTGCTGCTTGCTTGTTTCAAATTACTATGAAGGAATCTCAAAGTTCAGCTAAACCAAATAAGCCACATAGGTGTATATTTGTGAACTCCCGCAGGTGGGGCAGTGGTATTACAAATAACCTTGCAGAAGGAAGGGTAGCTTCTTCCTTGGGTTGTTTTTCCTGGGTGTGGCCACAAACCCGCTGCTGACCCAAATATGAAGTTTTGTGTGTCGGAGCCGTAAACTCATATTTAGCTCTGTAGAGTCTCAGTTGGTAGTAGCAGCCTATGGGGTATAACATAGTCGTGGAGCTGCACTCCTGACACCTGCTTCGCTGCAGCATATCTGGGAGGCAGGGAGGCAGCAAGGTGAGGGCTGCACAGGTACCCTGGTCTCTACTTAGTCCACGCATGCAGTGCAGGCCTCTCCACTGCTTTGCCTTGCCTCAGCCCTATCCAGGTGATGCTAATGTGATGCTAGTGTTAGGAAGGCAGCTCTGCCTTACCACAGAAGCTGCTACTGCCAATTGTGAAGGCAGCTTTTATTTCGTATTCTCTTTTTTTTAATCTCTGGAATAATAACCGCTTCTGGTGGTAGTTAGTGGTGGCTCATGGGGTTGGTGGTAGAAGCACATGCACCCCCCTGGGCTCATTGAGAAGGCAATGGGGATGAGCTCACAGGCCCTCTAGGAGGGCAGTCTCCATCCAGGGGGTGTGCACACCTGTGGGGCAGCCACAACCAAATCAAAGGTTCCCCAAGGACACGCAGCCACATCCCTGTCCCAGTAAACCCAGTACAACCACTGGGAGGATGCCGCTGCCTCCCCCCTCTCTCCCTCCAACCATGAGCCACCAGTATTGCTGGTGGAGTTATTCAGAAAGTAGCATAAAGCTAAAACATGAACAAGGTTGTATTTACACAGTAGAAGCTGTTCAGAACTTCGGAACTCTTTGGAAATGTCACGATGTTGTTTGCATTCCGTTTTATTGCCTTGTTTAACAAGAAAGCGCTAACATGGTTCTCAGCCATAAAACACAGAAATCGGTTCTTTGAGCTGCCTTGCAAATGCTGCCTTTGCCAACTGTTTTACTAAAACTGTGTTCATAAGAGCAGTTTTCTCACTTAAAAACTATCAGTGAAGCATATGCGTCTCGTGGGATTTTCAGTTTCATATTCTCTCTCCCCACCCCTTTCCTTTTTCCCACTGTGATAGGTATCTGTCTATTCTGTGCCACAAAAGTTGAACCATACTGAATATGCCTTAGACACAGCAGTGGAGCTCCTCAAGTTTTATCAGAAGTATTTTAATATAACATACCCTCTTCAAAAATTAGGTGAGATGCTTTATATTCTTGTGAGTTTGCATCTGTTGTTCATATATTCTTATGAGTTTGTTTTCAACCTGGTTTTTAATAGTATAAAGGTAGAGGAGAATTAACCACTGTAACATGGGGAAATAATTAATTACATAACTAAAATTAAGTGGAGTCCTTGTTACGTCCTTGTTACGTTGTTCGAGAAAGTGCATGTTTCCTATGTTCATTGAGATTTGTGGGACTCATTAAATGTATAAACAAAATGGACATAGGTTTGCAAGAGGCGCCATGATGTTGAGCATGGAACATGGACATGTTCTATGAGCTTAAAGTTTAGTCTGTTTGACTAGGGTTTTTTTTAATTAAACTTGGTAAGGTTCCCCCCCCCCCCCATTTTAGTACTGGTTTATTTACAAACTGGTGCCTTGTTCTTCATCTAGACTTGGTAGCTCTTCCTGACTTTGAGGCTGGAGCAATGGAAAACTGGGGTTTGATCACTTTTCGAGAGACAACACTCCTTCACGAGGACACGACATCTTCAGCCATGGATAAAAAGAGAGTAACAAGAGTGATCGCTCATGAACTGGCACACCAGGTATGAAGGATCTCCCAATTTCTTCCTGTACTGCAGGATTTTCTCTTTTTTAAAAAAAATCATTGCAGTTCTGATTCATGCTGCTTACAAGAAAGCTTGCCTTTTCTCATTTTCTGCTGAGATAATTAGGCTGCATCTTTTGCACCACTAATAGGAAGTAGTTTCTCTCTCCCCTCCCCCTGCCTCAAATGAAAATTACTGTGTCTGTGCACTCGTGATGGAGCAATGCTTTTGAGACAGCCCTAGAGTGATTATATTTTCTCACGCTGCAAATTTGTCCAGACAGCATATAAGGAAGACAGAGCAACTGCAAGCTAGGTTTTTTTTTTTAATCTAATTTGACTACATGCTGTAACTCTTTGTACTAGGAGCAATGGAAAAGCATGATGGGATATGAACTGCTGATGTGCATTATCTGCAATTGCCAAGTGGTGGTTGGGGGGGGGGCAGGGTGGATAAAAAAATCAATGATTTTTTTTTATTTAAGAAACTGAATTTTTTTAAATTTAAATCGGATTTTTAAAATAAAATGCTTTTGGAGGAAAAATCTTTCTAAAGATAGTTTTCTATTTAAGTTACATTATAGTCCAAAGGCTATTCATCAGGAAATAAGGATTTGTTTTAAGTTTTTCGTGTGTGCTAAAACTCAGTCTAAGTTTTTTTTTTAATCCTTTAACTACATCAGTTAACAAACATGGATACATATGCAATAATATTATTGTTTTAGTTAAATAAATTGTTTAAATTGTTATTAAGGAAATGATTATTTTCCTCCTTCCAATAAAGTACAGCAGAAAAGTTGTCCAAATATAAACAGTTAACTTATTAAACTTCACAATAATTTCATAATTATCTGTCTATGTAGTTCTAATAGCATAACCAAATCAGCAATTTTTGATATAACTGTAAAAGCTACTCTGAAAATTTATTATTCCAAAAATGAAACCTTCATCTGGTTGTAAATATTAAGATTACACCAGCAAGAATGAGTCTTTCTGTAAAAAAATGATTTAAATCAAGTCTTACTGACTAGTGATTTAAATCAAGTCTTACTGACTAGTGATTTAAATCAATTTGATTTAAACCAAATCCACCCTGGGGGGGGGATGTAAAATTTCTGTTCACAAGCACTGTTGCAGTTTAAATTAAAACAATTAAATGAGCAATTTTAAAAATATGTATATACAATATACATTTACATTCAGATTTGTGTTTTGGGTTAACTGGGTGGTTAGGCCAATTTGCAGCTGCATGCCCCACTGAATGCTTCTGAAATGTTTGTTTCACATTCATGCACGATAAGTTGCCAGTATAAACATCTATGCAGCTGTAATGTGGTTTTCCTGAGTTGAGAAAATGCATGTAGCCCCACATGTCTAGGCAGTATGGGCTGTTTTACTGCTTCCTGTTGATGGAGATGATTGATGAAGACGGTTTGTTTCCCAGTATGAAACCTTCCTATCTATCTTGCATAGCTCCTTGAACACTCTTTAAAATCTTTATTCTTATACATAATCCATGGATTTATCTTTGGGCATGTTATCTAATAATGGGAATATGTATTTCCTTTGCATTCTTAGTGGTTTGGCAATCTGGTAACTATGGAATGGTGGAACGACCTGTGGCTGAATGAAGGATTTGCCACTTTTATGGAAAATTTTGCCTTGAAGAAAGTCTTCCCAGAATTATATACTGTAAGTGCAGTGTAATTATATACTGTAAGTGCAGTGGGGCGCGGGTGGCGCTGTGGGTAAAACCTCAGTGCCTAGGACTTGCCGATCGTATGGTCGGCGGTTCGAATCCCCGCGGCGGGGTGCGCTCCCGTCGTTCGGTCCCAGCGCCTGCCAACCTAGCAGTTCGAAAGCACCCCCCGGGTGCAAGTAGATAAATAGGGACCGCTTACCAGCGGGAAGGTAAACGGCGTTCCGTGTGCTGTGCTGGCTCGCCAGATGCAGCTTGTCACGCTGGCCACGTGACCTGGAAGTGTCTGTGGACAGCGCTGGCTCCCGGCCTATAGAGTGAGATGAGCACACAACCCTAGAGTATGGCAAGACTGGCCCGTACGGGCAGGGTACCTTTACCTTTACCTTTAAGTGCACTGAAGGGGTGTGTACAAAGTTTTTTTTAACTTGGCATAATCTGCTTTGGTCTCAGACTTCATAGTTATACTTTGTTTTTAGGAGTTCTATTGTTCGAAGAAAAGAAAAAGCCTTGCTTTTGAAGCACTTGTAGTAAAATTCTAGCCATGGTGGAGTTTAACATATATATGGAATTCAACACACACACACACACACACACACAGAGAGAGAGAGAGAGAGAGTGAGAGTGAGAGAGTGTGAGTTTATTAGATAGCTCAGTTGGTACAGCATGAGACTCTTAATCTCAGGGTTGAGGTTCGAGACCCACATTGGGCAATGGATTCCTGCATTACAGGGGGTTGGACTAGATGATCCTCGTGGTCCCTTCCAACTCTAGGATATTTTTAAAAGCTTATTTAGGCTCCTTTTTAGGGCCTAACCCATTGAAGACAACTTCCATAATACACACCTTGTGTGAGCACAAGTGTGTGACTGATTGAGAAGAGAGTGTTGTATGTCTGCATCTGGTGCTTGTATGGTGGTAACAATAAGAGAGAGGAATAGGGGCACATGCATTTTTGTTTTCCCCAGCTCATTTTTGCTTGCCTACCCTTGCATCCCTGAAGTGTTGGTTAAGTTTGAATCCGGGCCTTGGGGTAAAATAGTTCTTACAGGCTTATAAACAAGTCAAGAATCGCTTGGAGAAAACTACACACATTGGTGCCCTGAAGAAATAAAACTTCACCACTTGGTGGTGCCAGATTTCTTTAAAGAATGCACATTTTCTTTGTGGGCGACAGAAAACTTACCAACTTGATTTGTACTATTGACTATCTTCTCCTTGACCTTTTCTGCTCTCCTAATCTTTTGAAACGAATGGTCACCTGGGGTTGAACCTGGACATTGTGTCCAGGCCTCTGCATCTGAAGTGTTTGCCAATGGACGGTGCATTGAGGAACAGGCCCTAACAGTTTATGTAGAAATCTGAGTGTAGAATGAATTATAATAGACAGCCCTATGGCATTTAATAGCTTACCTGTTTCATTCAGTAAAGTGGAAACATAAAATATAGTCCATATCTTATAGCTGAAGTACACAATCTAAAATCCAAATCGGCTATAGTCCTCATACTGCTAATCTAGCTCTTTATTGCTAACACCTTGTTCAATATTGTTCTGGCTCAGTATTTCAATCTTATGCATCATATGCTGGAAAGCAAGTTTCAGCACACTTGGAAATAAATCCCACTGTGTTCAGGGGAGCTTGCTTCCTGGTTATTACATTCAGAACTGCATTGTTGGTGTGACTTGGGGGCGGGTGCTGTTGTATTCAGGTACTGCTTGCAGTTTTCCACGGCTATCAGGTTGTCCACTGTGAGCACAGACTGCTGAACTAGATGGACTGTTGGACAGGGCCAGTTGTAAATCTTCAAAGGCACACCAGTATCTAGAAGGGATTGTGTACAAGATAACTATTTCTCCAGATCTCCAATTCTGATAACAGTACTTACAGACTGGTCAAATTCCTCATGTTAGCATCTACTTGAGTTCACTTAAACTTTTTCCTGTTCTTCAGGATTACTCTTTTCCAAATCTGCAATTCAAGACAATGGAGAAAGATTCCATGAATTCATCCCATCCCATCTCCCTTGCCGTCCAGTCGTCAGAGGAGATCGAGCAAATGTTTGATGCCGTCTCCTATATCAAGGTAACTTCAAAAGTACTGGCAAATGTGCTTCTAATAAAATTAAATGCGCTTGAAAAGTTTGCACAAATATGTTTCAAATCACATTCCTGACGTGGGCAGCAGCAGGTCAGGCCCTGAAAGGTGGGGGGGGGGAGGGTTTGCAGGGCGAGAGGACCATATAATGGAAACCTTTCACACCAACATGAGCAATTTTTAATCAGAAATTTTAGCTCAACAAGAATTGGTTAGAAACGTTCCCTTTTCTCAGTGGAGGGGGGGAAACGGAATGTTGTTTCTCACATGCTTTTGCACTGAAATATCAATCCATTGTTTCTGAACATTTTAAGACACGACTAGAAGATCAGATGCACTTCATAGACTTGCTGTCCTTACACTCTGTATCAATTTTCAGAATGTGATGCAGGGGTAGCCTTTGAATTCCAACTCCCATAAGCCCCAGGCAGCATGGGCAATGGTTGGGATAATGAGAGTTGTGCTCCAATATATCTGGAGGGCCGGAAGCTCCCCATCCCTGGGATAGTTCTCAGCCTTCATCAGAGTTCAAAACTAACCAGTTAGTTCGAAAACAACATTTGAGCTATCCATGGTTACTCTTTGTTAACCAGGGTGTCCTACCATATTGTCTTACTTTGAATGTAACCAAAAGACTTTATAATCTGAATGAATAGGAGAGACATTGCATGCTCTTTTTGTAGTTCATGAAAATCTTTAATAAAAAATATTTTAAAAGCCAAAAAGAGAAGAAAGAAGAGAGGGAGGGAGGCCACAAATCTCTGTGCCCCCCCCAATTCTTGTGGTTAAAAGGATGACATCTACACTAAGCCATCATTTATAAATATTTAGATTGAATTTTGCTAGTTCCTGTTTTCAGTTAATTCTCATAATTATCCACCATAAAACTCTTTGTTTCTAAACTTCTGTTTTCCCTTTTTGTAAACACAGTTTTGATTCAAAGAAGGAGCTCTTTGCTTAGGTTTAATGCAGTTTTGATAAAATCAGGTGTGTATTCTTTCAAGACTAGATGCAACACTGTTTCTTTTCACAAGGTGGGCTTTTGCAAATAAAAGGCTATTCGTACACACCCTTGAATATTTGTAAATGTATAAAAGGGAACTGGTATCTGTATAGATGATGACTTCGCTAGATATACATAATGGTTTAAATTCACATAATAAATGTGTAGAAAGCAGATGTATGTGAACTGATACTTTTTCATCTGCTATTTCCAATCAGTCCTAGTCATTTGTGGCCAGATCACATCTTGTTCAGATTTGAGGAATAGCTGAGACCGGCTTTTACCCTCCCATCTGTAAGCATGGCCAGAGGTGAAGTTTCGTTCACATCTCGAGCTGTTGATATGGAAGGGAGGGGAATTATAATATTGGGGGCACGTTATCCCTTTTGAGCCTTTATCTTTATATTCAGCCATCTCCAGCTGCTTGTGATCTTGAGGCCCTGCAGACATCTGGAAGAGGGAGAGGAGGAACACATACAAAAGCATGGTGGAAACTAATTATATAACTCCCTGTGGCAGCCACTTCTGTAGCCATTTCTGTATTCCTGGCTTTAACCACATGGAGTTTCTTAATACCACTGCAACTCCTGATGGTCAATTACTTAGCTCTCCCTTCCTACAGTTTCCATAAACTAGTATTCAGAAGCATACTTTCTCCAGCTGTGAAGGCAGTGCATAGCCATCATGGCTGGTAGCTACTGATCTTTTCTCCGTGAATTCGTTCTAATTTTCTTTTAAAGCCGTCTATATAGTGGTCCAAGTACCTTTTCCTCAGCAAGGAAAAAGCAAAAGCCAGTTGGTATGCTCTGTTGCAAACGGAAACTGAAAACATGGCCATTGCATTTCAAATAGGTATGTGATCTATTTTTCTCTTTACAGGGAGCTTCTCTCTTGTCAATGTTGAAAAACTATCTCCACAGTGATATCTTCCAAGCTAGTATTCAATTATATCTGCATAACCACAGCTATGGGTCCACCCAAAGTGATGACTTGTGGGATAGCATGAATCAGGTAAAACTCTTGGACTCGGGGAGGGGAAGTGAACAAAGGTTTATTGATGTTACTTAGGTTGGCCACCACTGAATTGTACTGCAAAGTGTGCCATGATGGATTTTGCTGGGAGCTCATCCACATGTCTGCTTGACCTGGCTCTTCCCCCTGGGAAAACCCGCTGAATCGGAACAGGCGTCCATTGGTTTTTTCTGTGAATTGACATTCTGATTCAGCGGTAAACAGTGGGTTTTGCCCGGAAAAGTGATGGGACAAATGGGGGGGGGGGAAACTGCTCTGATCTATGCTTAGGAAGCTTAGGTCAATTGGGAAACTTCTCAGACCTCTGCTTTCTATGCATAGGGCAAGCCCTGTCCCTATCAGTGCCACAGTAATCAACATGAAACCATAGTAGAATGGCAAATAGCATGTTTATTAATATATATCCTTTAGTAACCCTGCAATTTCAGAGTCAACCTTTTCTAAACATGGGTTCTCTTGTACCTTAACGTGCCAAAAGGCAAGAATGTGAACACAACAGTAGAAAAAATATTTATTTGCCTGCATACACAAATTGTTTTTAATTCAATTGTAATTGTTAGCCTCTCTGAAAACCCTTGTTTATTGTTGAAGAGTGTTGTTTAAATTTATTTAAATAAAATGTGTACATGTACATAACGCGATCACATATTATTCCCATTTTGCAGATAGGAAGCTGAGCAAATTACTGAGCCCAGAGGCTCCGTATAAGTCTGGCAGACCATTCTTACTAGATATAGGTGACTGTTCCCCTGATTAACTTGCAAGGGGGAGAAAAAAGAGACCCAATCTGTGGGTGGAATTTACTCTCGGAACTCTGGGTCTAAGCCAATCTCTTAATGTGGCTTGGCAGGATTTTCTTTTCCTGACTTGCCCTATTCCCTGCCAGCCCCCCCTCCAAAAATCAGAAAATAATAACAATAAACATTCTATAGCATTTAAAATGTGTCTGTGGGAGGGGGCTTATTATGTGTTTGTATTTTTATGTTGTGAAGCACTCTGTGGTCTTGGGATAAAGGGCGGTATGAAAACTTAATAAAGGGCAGTATATGAAAATTTAATAAATAAATAATAAATGCTCTGTGGATGTTCAGCCATTCAGGAATGTGCTTCTGAGCACAGCTTGAAAGCAAAGGTGTAAATAGAGCATTAAAACGGCTACAAAGTTGATGTTTGCTTGCTCTCTTGTTGGCTTCCACAAGTCTATAGGTAGCCTGCCCAGCTTCTTGCTCCCTCTCTCTTGCGAAAACGATTGCCAGTTTGTTTTAGTTTCTCCCTAAAGACAGTAGATTAGAAGAAGTGATTAGAATCATAGAATCATAGAGTTGGAAGAGACCACAAGGGCCATCAAGTCCAACCCCCTGCCAAGCAGGAAACACCACCAGAGCACTCCTGACATATGGTTGTCAAGCCTCTGCTTAAAGACCTCCAAAGAAGGAGACTCCACCATACTCCTTGGCAGCAAATTCCACTGTCGAACAGCTCTTACTGTCAGGAAGTAATGCTCTGCTTTCGGCCAACAACCAAGAAGCAGCTTGTGGCCTTCAAACAACTTCCCCCTTTCGTCCTGCTTGTTTTCCCCATGAAGAGGTAGCTTAGGCCTTCCTAAGACAGGCCTCTCTCTAGAAAACTGAGCCACATCCCAAATATAATTTTCTGAAATTAAAATTTCAACTCTTAAATGGGAAGTTTACTGTGTTGTGACCCAAGATCAATGGATCTTTTCTGTTGTCTCTCAGAAGGGCAAAGAGACCTAAAGATGACCTGCAGTTTAGTGCTTTGACTTTTTCTCTGTTTCTTGCTTTTCTCAAACGCTTCCACTGCATAGCTGAAACAGTGTGGAAATAGGAAGGTAGAGTTCAGTTCCTGGACTTTTCTCTTCTTAAAAGAAAAAAAGGAACTTGTATTATCAAACTATCACTGATAAACTTGGCAGTTACCATTCTGTTTAACGACTTAAAACCCTGGTTTTACCAGGGTCCTTGTTGAGTGAATTGATTAGGCAGCTGTTGAAGCTATCCCATAATATATTCTTCCTCAAAACTTGATTTTTCCTGTGCTTTCCTAGGTGATAAATGACACCCATGTCGATATAAAAAAAATCATGAAGACCTGGACTCTCCAGAAAGGATTTCCTTTGGTGACTGTCAAAAGAGAAGGCAAACTGATCCATCTGCAGCAGGAGCCATTTGTGCTCAATGTGGAATCAGAAAATCAGACCGTACCTGCCAGGTTTATCTCTTTTTTTCTGATATTTAAATTCGGGTGATTTAACTCTGCAGACAGTGTTTTAGCTTACGGAGTGAGACTGCTGAATGCTTACTGCTGATGGCAAATAAATCCACTGAGGTGTGCTGTAAATATTAAGCTGAGTGGTACACGGTCCAGCACATCTGCCCAGGTTGGGAGAGAACAGTTGGAAATGATGGGAACTTGTTGGAGGGGTGGGTTGGAGAATAGTAGCTCACTCACCTTCTAGTACACCTCAAATCTGTTTTGAAACATGGATTAGAGGGGCAGTGACAAGATAAAGATGGAAGGTGGGCGTATCAATTGACAAGGAAGAAGACACTTTTGGACATAAAGGTGGGTTTATACCGTCCACATAGGAGTGTCTGGGTTGCTGATGAATCGATTGGACATGACCTCCACTATTTGCTGTTCTTTTTACACATGGATTATATCAACATTTTGTGGCAGAAACCTAGTTCAAGGAAGTATATTTTTCGACTAGCCAAGGTTGTTGGCATTGCCGGGAATGGCAAGGAGATTAAATTGGGGGGCGGGGGCAGGACATAAAAGTTTGTGCCATAAAATAAAGGTGGAGTATTAAATTGGAGGCGTTTTGTACATTCCAAGTTGCACAAAAGTGCAAATGACTTGCATCCACCCCCCCCCCCCGCACACTTTTTCTGGTGTAAAATGGAATGTTGGAATTGCTGAACTTCTCTGCAGAGAAATCCATGAATTCTACCTCCTTTGTTATGCTGGGAAATGTCTTGCATTTAGAATGATGGCCCCAATCCTGCGAAGAGCAGCTGAGGTTGCACATGCAGGGTCGTTTTAAAAAGCTAAAACCCAGCTATTCAGTAAAAAGAGGGGAGGTGACTACTGTGATTTTTCACATCTCTTTCTTTGCCTGAAACGCAGAATGGCCCAAATATTGCATAGCTGGAAAAATTCTTAACACGTCACTGCTGATTGTGGCAATTGAATGTCTTCATAAAAAAAAACCTTGTGTTATTTGAATGACACTTAAGGCCAATTGCTACTTACAAATATATGCAGAAAAGCAGAATGGGAGGAGAAGATTGATTGATTTTAAGTGTATTACATACCATGAACATAAGAGCTCCTTGTAGATCCATGGTTTTGTGTGTGCATTTGTACAAAACTGATTTGCTTCTACAAAAGCAAATTGCGTAGTGAACCTGTAAAGCACAAGATTTGTAGGCACAGGTTTGGTCTCGATCTTTATAACTGTACCCTCAACTAATTCTGTTAAGTTTAATAAACAATGCTTCTGCACACAAACATAGGAAGAACTATCAGTATCTGTTTTTTTTCTTTTAAGCTACAGTGCATAAGCAAACTCGGCCCTCCAGATGTTTTGGAACTACAATTCCCATCATCCCTGACCACTGGTCCTGTTAGCTAGGGATCATGGGAGTTGTAGTACCAGAACATCTGGAGGGCCGAGTTTGCCTATGCTTGGGATAAGCAATCTTTAACACTGTGTAAACACTTTCTCCTCTTCCAGTTATTTGTGGAGCATTCCTCTTTCTTATACCACCAGCAATGACAGCTTACCCTACAGTTCTTACAATTATTTACTGCAGCAAAAGTCAGGTATGTATGTTTTTGAAGGCTTTTGTCCTCCCAGATGGTAAAGTCAACCAATGCACAAATACGTTCTTGATGTGGAATAGTTTTCCCCTGGAGAGTCTCCAGAGCCAAATTATGAGCATCTTTCAGAAGCATCATCGTTGATCTTTGATGGCTAGTGTTGGAACAAGGGCAGGGGACTCTTTAGGGTTTAATTTCTGTAAAATAAATGATCAATGTTCAGAGCTTATAGTTAAGAAAGAAGAAAAGTGCATATGCCCTCATTATTTTGGGTTTGCAATACAGTTCATTTACTTCATTTACATAATGTGTTTACAGTCAAAACACTTCTTTTTTTTTGGCATGGTTAGGAAAGGGGGGCATACCAAAATGATTATTTTCTTAGTTGTAACATGCTAAGCATTTTAGGATTTTAAACCTCTGAACTAGTACAATCTCTGTAGCAACTAAATTCTGTAGCTTCTGACTGGTTACACCATGTTAACCAAGAGTGCATGCAAGTCCTGCTTTCCGAACACCATATGCTCCCCAGAGAATTGTTAGGCAAGCATTTGCACAATGGGCTGAAATAATTTCCATTATTTTCCAAGAGAACATTTTAAATCCATGCTTTCTACTTCCATGCTTTCTGCCTGAAACTGCTGCAGCCAGTCAGCAGAAGGCAGATAAAGATTTGTCCATTCTCTCCTGCTCCCTGATTTGTCCAGTCTTTCTCCCTCCCTCCATAGTTTCTGCCCAAAATGGCTCCTGGCCACCAGCAAAACACAAACATTTAAGGAAGTGGGCAAACTCTATCTGTTTGGATATCTGAATCAGCAGTATGTATAGTGAGGTTTAGGTATAATTCCTTGTGTTTGGATAATGGAGATTTTGGATGAGTTTTCTGATAGCGGGCCCTGTGTGTATTTTGTCCCTCACAGAATAATTGTGGCCAATAGAAATTTGTCCTAGATTTTTAGCGGTAGTAATCTTTTTACATTTGGATACATTTTGTCCCCCCAAAAAATATCATCTAATTTTCAGGTGCATTTTATTTGAATAGCGTTCCCTCCCTGACTTTACTAGTGCTCACTTCTGATTTGGCTCTTCATGAGTTGGTGTACGTTAGAGCAGGGAAATGTTTCATATTATTACTATTATTTATTTATTTATTTATTATTTTACTGGCGGTACTTGTATATGACTTTGGGAACTTGAGAAAGTTGAAGCATAACACAATAAAAATACTTTTTAATAGTAAAGCATTGGTAGGATTTGTTCCCTGACAAATGGAATATAAATAATTGCAAGAAACAAATAGTTTAAATTGCATTAGCTTCTGGTGTCTATAGAATATAATTTTTTAACCAAGATTGCAACCGAAGTTTAGAACGTGAGACTTGAAAATATACCTTTTCCCAGTTTGGATTAATTATGAGCCAATCCCAAATCACTTCAAAGGTCAAACACAGCTTAACATTAGTACGACCTTCTTTCCCTCAGACATTAACGTGGTAGCAGCAGTGAGGAGTAGCTGAAATGGCCTACATTTGTTAGGTGCCAGGATGCCTGGAAATTGCAGCTTCTTTTAGGTCCTTAGTAAAATTGTACTTTCCAAAAATCCTGTCACCAAAGCATATTCTCAGCAGCATCCCAGCACCAGGATTTATGGAAAGTAATTTCTCAAGGCTTATATTTCTTGACAAGGCTTTGGAAACCTTGGAAATCTACGATACCCTAGAAGCAAATTGTCTGGGACTGTGTTCCTGTAGCATCTAGGGGCAAATGAAGACTGAAGTCTTTCTGTACTGCTGCCAGGCAAGGCTTTTATGTTTTTGTTGTTCAAGAAGAGTTTGGGTTGGGAAAGCCTCTAGGTCTGCTCTCTTTCCTCGGTGGATGAGGCAGCTCAGGAGGGGTTGGAGAGGAAGTTTTGCATTCCCGGTGACATCAAGGGTCTAGTCAAACCTAGAGTCCAGAATGGGTCTGAGCATAAAATGAACTCAGTGGTCCATCACGATTAGTTGTTTTCTTTAACCAGGTTAGGATGTGAAAAAGCAAAACTAGTTCATCTAAACTAGTTCTTCCATCTGCTTTTGGACTGCAGTTCCCATCATCCCTAACCACTGGTCCTGCTAGCTAGGGATGATGGGAGTTGTAGTCCAAAAACAGCTGGAGACCCAAGTTTGGGAAACCTTGATCTAAATGAATAAATGCTGTTAAGCCCGAAAAGGACTTATGTGACTCTCAGCTAATTAGTGAGCTGTTCTCCTTGTGCGCCTCCCTTGAGACGAACAGTTCTTTGATGTGTAGCCTAAACCTACCTTCTGTTTGCCTGGAGGTACATTCTTGGATATAGCAGACCTGCTTCATGGTAGAAATTGGAATTAAGTTTGTAATGGATAGCTTTCTGTAACCTGGCTCCTCTAAAATATAAAAGGATGGGGCAATGGTGCCAACCACAGAGACTCAAGTAATTCACTTCTGGACAGATACATTTCTATAATTGAAAACTGGTTTCCAGAGAAGATGAAAGCAGCGTGTGTTAAAAATATATACATATCCCACTGCCAAAATCCAGGCTGCTGCATAGTTGAGAAGTTAAATATGCTAATGAAAAGCAGTAAACCTATTTTAAGGAGAAAGGGTTTAAACCAATGCCATCCACAACATTTTCTGGAAAAAGCATGCAAAAATGTACTGTTGGTAGGTAAGTTGACTTACAAAATATATCTTTGCACCGGGATTAACTGTAGAAAGCTTTATACAAGGATGGGATTCCTCCCCGTTTTTTTATATAGTGTGAGGTGAAATGCAAGACTGGATTCAGCACATTAATATGCCTATCAAATGTGCTAAGTTCTCTGCAGTTGATTCTTTTTTTTCCTGGCCCATGTGGCCATTCAGCAAATAAATAAAACTGAGTACTTCCTGTCACCTCTGTAGGTTGAGAGGGAGTGATCCCATGGGAAGTCTCTGCCAGCATTACTGTTAATAGCCTATCAACACAGTATTAACTTTGGGAATAGGTTATGTGCATCAGATCTTGTGATGCATCACATTTCACAGTACGCCTCGAGCTTTAGTTATTTCCTCTCTTCCCTTTTACATGGCTGCTGGACGATTGCAGGTAGCAGGGCAGTTTGCATAGGTATTTTGCTATGTTGCCGTGTGTAGCGGCATGCAGTAAAGGCACATCTGTCCAATGAAGGCTTGCCATACACACTGTCATTGTCTCAGATTGATTGCTGATAGTATTGGCTGCAAGTCAGTTGTAGCTAAGAGGTGCTCTGCAGCTGTAATCATTGGCTGGCTCCTACTGCTCCCAGTAAAATTTTGGAAGGCAGAGAGCTTCTTAAATGATACCAGTGAAGTGTTATTGCCCTGATGTACTCCTAGAAATTTGCAAGTGATCTGAAGACTGTATCAGTTCAGTGCTTTCTTACTCTCCTCCTTTTCCCCCTTTCCCAGATGCCATTGAACTTCCAGGTGAAACGCAGTGGGTGAAGTTCAATGTAGACTCAAATGGTTACTATATTGTACAGTATGCGGAAAAGGACTGGAATGCCCTAATTGACCTGCTGAAGACGGAGCCCACTGCTCTGAGTTCCAGAGACAGAGCCAATTTGATCCACAACATTTTTAATCTGGCAGGGTAATTCTTTAAAGTTATTACACTGAACTGTGATATAAAAGGTAAAGGGTAAAGGGACCCCTGACCATTAGGTCCAGTCGTGGCTGACTCTGGGGTTGCGGCGCTCATCTCACTTTATTGGCCGAGGGAGCCGGCGTACAGCTTCCGGTCAAGTGGCCAGCATGACTAAGCCGCTTCTGGCGAACCAGAGCAGCGCACGGAAACACCGTTTACCTTCCCGCCAGAGCGGTACCTATTTATCTACTTGCACTTTGACGTGCTTTCAAACTGCTAGGTTGGCAGGAGCAGGGACTGAGCAATGGGAGCTCACCCCGTCACGGGGATTCAAACTGCTGACCTTCTGATCGGCAAGCCCTAGGCTCTGTGGTTTAACCCACAGCGCCACCCGCGTCCCTCAAACTGTGATATATCTGTCTGTGATATATCCCTCTTCAGATCCAGAGTCTTAAGAACAAACCTTCTAGAAAAGGGGTGGGGAAGCTTTTCTGGCCCATGGGACATATCTTTATCTCCCCACTGCTGGTACTCAAGGCTGCTCATCTGTCAGTCACCTGGAAGTCCAGGTTGTTGAGACTTCACTGTGCAGTGGTGGGCTAGTTCAGAGCCTTTGGTTTCAGCACCATTCCATGCAAACCCCTTCTGATCCAGTAACTGTGTTTTCATGGAAAACCCTGCTAAAAGGGAGGGGTTTTTTTCCTTCATTTTAGTAGGCGATGCAGGGTTTAAATTCTTCTGCCTTGGCTGCATGTGCCTGGTTCTTGCTGGGAACGAATGCACACAGCCATTGCAGGATTTAACCCTTCCTTCTGCCCATCTGCTGATGTCACGAGTGGGCAGGTGAGTGTGGTTGGGGGAAATGACCTTGTGGGTCAAACTGGACCGCCTGGTGGGCCAGAGGGATAAAGGAGAACCTTATCTAATCTGTATGTGTTAATTATTTTTATACCTTTTGTTATCCTAAATGTTCACTGTTGCGCATAACGAAACTCTTTAAGTATGAAATTGCAAAGGTTTTAGTTTAGGATCCTTCTGTTAAGGGCGAGATATGGCGAGTTTGCAAGAAGAGTGAAAGATGCAGGAATTTAGCCCAGTGTTGTTTGATAGATCTTAACAGCACTTTTGGGGGCTTATCAATAGAATGCTATAATGAATCAAACTTATCATCTGTTATGGAGGTTTTGCCTCCAGAATAAATAAATAAATCTAATAATATGAAGAAATAAAGCAAAACAATTTTATATTTGAAGAATTTATATCCTGTATCACAAACAAGTTCTTTTACATTGGTTTAGCTGTGTCAGAATGCTTGACAGTATCTTCTTCTTGTTGTTTTTGATGCCCCCTTTAGATTAGGAAGGGTGTCTTTGGCCAAAGCCTTTGACCTGATTGACTACCTAGTGAAAGAAAACAGCACTTCTCCAATCATACAAGCATTGGACCAAATGAACCGTATCTTCAGCCTGGTTGAAAAAAGAGGAATGCAGACCCTTTCAGCGAGAATATTGGTAAGTTACTGAAAGTAGGCAGGTGGTGGAAGCTAGATATGAAGTTCATAGTAGGGCAAAATAGTTTGTACTACATGGAAGGACAATTTCTAAATCATACTGTTTTGTTGTGGTTAGTGTTAGAATGTTGGATGGGTTGCTTAGGAGCTTTCCATTTAAAAGCAAGTTGTATTTTCTCAGTAGTTGTAAATGCCATTTGTGACTTCTGAACCCCAACTGCAAAGAGATGGATACCTTAGATAAAATAGAATTATTATTATTGTTATTATTATTTATTATTTATTATTAGGGTCCTCTTAAATTTGTAACCAGCTGTTTTGTGCTCTATAATCATATAGCAAAGGAGGAGAGCTTCTATTCGTGTCCATCCCAAACAAACCATTTAGTTTTTAAGGGGCCACAGCATTTTTGTCTGTAGCATTTCAACCATGCAGAAAGCATACACCTTAACAATCAAATAATTTGGTTCCACATGAATCTGCTGATTATTATTATTCAGTGATAATGTGGAATGTGTGCCTAGCAGAACTGTCACTGTTTATGCTCATGAACTCTGCAAACCAGACAAATAAAAAAGATTTTACTGAAAGTGGGGTTGGGTTAAAAAAAAAAAAAGTCTATGAAAGTGAGTTAAAGATGGTGTGACTGGTTTTATGTGCCTTTTAATATGATTCATACAGATTTGAACTAGCCTATTGAGCCGCAGGTCATTCAAAGACTCATTGGGCTTATTTTGGTGTCAGTTGAGAATTGAGCACATGTAAGACAGTGAGGAAATTCTTTTCAGAACTGAATAGTAGACCTGCCAGAATGGAGCGTTAGATACAGGAGTGTTGCAAGGAGCTGTGTGATTTGGGGGATGTTTGCAGTTTATAGTCTCCAACCTAGCACAAGCTTGTTGTGACAGAGTTTGCATAGTGATAACTTTTCCTCTTTATTCTCCAGCATAAGATGTTACAACTATTTAAAGACAAGATTAACCAACAGAAATGGACAAGTGATGGGACCCTTTCAGAACAAGAGCTGAAGTCAAGTCTGCTGACCTTTGCCTGCACCCATAATTTGGAAGACTGCAGCACGGATGCTACCAAGCTATTTAATGAATGGAAAGACTCCAATGGCACAAAAAGGTAAAACACAGACTTGCTCCTTGTTCAAGCTGCCTCCTGTGTACTATGGCATTCAGAAATAGTTTTCTATTACATAGTCTCAATGCAGTCAAGCATCTTGCAGCCTGACGGGTGTAAATAGAAATATGGATCAGCATCTCTTGGTGCTGTGGTTTTGCTCCCTCAGGTGAGCTACTCATGATTAAGCCTTCTCCAGCTTTATATCAGGGGAAGATAACCTGATCTGGCTTGTGGGCCAGATTCTCATCTCTTCATCTTCTCACAGACAATATATGAAAATTGGCTGGAGCAGCCTTCATGTCACCCGCCTGACATCACAGTGGCATCAGGTGATGATCGTCGGGACTTGAAAGCACCACACAGGGCTTGCAAAGAGCCCTCTGTGGTGCTTTCAAAGTCCCGCTGATCAAGCTTGAAGCCAACACTGATGGGCAACAAATTCAGGCCTGCTTCTGCATGGATCAGCTATGCAGTCCAACTCCCCATGGATGTCTCTACCTGCCTCACTCCTGATGTTTCATAGGCTTCTTTGCAGTGGGTGGAGAAGCTTTGTGGCTCCATGGGCCAGATCCTTATCAGGATCTGCCACACGGGCCAAATTTGACAGGTAAGTGGGACCTCCCACCTGCCAATCACATGTCGTTTGGATAATAATAATAATAGGGACACAGGTGGCACTGTGGGTTAAACCACAGAGTCTAGGACTTGCCAATCAGAAGGTCGGCGGTTCAAATCCCCATGATGGGGTGAGCTCCCGTTGCTTGGTCCCTGCTCCTGCCAACCTAGCAGTTCGAAAGCATGTCAAAGTGCAAGTAGATAAATAGGTACCGCTCCAGCGGGAAGGTAAACGGCATTTCCATGCGCTGCTCTGGTTCGCCAGAAGTGGCTTAGTCATGCTGGCCACATGACCCAGAAGCTCCTTCAGCCAATAAAGCGAGATGAGCGCCGCAACCCTAGAGTCGTCCACGACTGGACCTAATGGTCGGGGGTCCCTTTACCTTTACTACTACTAGTAATAATAATTTTATTATTTATACCCCACCCATCTGGCTGAGTTTCCCCAGCTACTCTTGGATCACTTGCACACTTAAAACTCCCAGGGAACCGTGTGGAGACGTGCAAAAGACTTTGCGTATCTCCCCACACTTCCTCTTTAAACCCTGCTTGTTGGAGCTTTAAAGGGGCGGAGCACACAGACTTGCAAAGGCTTTAGGGCAGCCTCCACGCTCCCATTTGAGCTTCTGGAGGCTCAGGCCAGGAGCAAGGGAGCTGTCTTAAAGCCCTTTGGAAAAGCGCTGTTTGCAGCAGCCACCTCCTCTTCATCATTGAAATGTGGGAGAGACTACTGCTCACCTGCTCGCAGCAATGGTTAGAGGAGAAGTGATGAGGAATGGCTGCTTTGCAGAGAGCTGGTGCTTTGCAAAAGTGCTCTTTATAGCAGCTCTACTTTTCCTTTAAGCGAGTGGGTGGTGATGGGGAATCTCCCACCACTTCTGCCACACAAACACACACATACTGACCAAAGGGTTTTCATCCCTGATAAGCAGTGGTGAAATCCTCCTACCTTGGCTGCTATATCCTATTCTGTGCTTGGAACAGGGCATGTAGCCAGTGTAGGATCCCTGTCCTCCCACTCATCGGACGACTTCAAATTAGCCCCTTGGTTAAGGACTTACTGAGATAAGCCATGGTTCATATCATGTTAGCTAATGCTTTGATGTGACTTACTCTTTTTAGGCTGTTCTTATAAAGGTTTGCACTTTCTCTCTGTAGCCTGCCAACAGATGTTATGAAGATCATATTCACAGCCGGAGCAAAAACTGAAAGTGGCTGGAACTATCTTTTAAGCATGTATGCATATTTGGTGTCTGAACCAGAAAAGCTCAAAATCCTTGAAGCATTGGCCAGTGCAGATGATGTTAAAAAACTGATATGGTATGAAGCCGCATATATTACACATATAATCATAAAGAAAATCCTAAGAGCAATTTCTATATGTCACTGTAAAAGGAAGTCTAAAAAATATGTGCAGCATTTAACACACCTTCCCTTCTTTGACCTTTTGCACTGACAAGAGAGATTTCACTCATTGACTTTAATGTCAGGGCAAGTTTTGACTTGGCAGCAGCTGTATGTGGGGTGTGTGTGTGTGTGTGTGTGTGTGTGTGCATGCGTGCATGCACGTGCTTTCTCTCCCTGCGTTATGGACATGTGTTACACATTGCTTCAAAACTTGAGGCTACAAGTTACCTTTTCTTGTGCTGTCCTTCCTTGAAATATTTAGGTATACTTGTAGGAACAAATTTCTAGAATAAAGCGTTTAGTGGACTCATAGAATTGTAGAGTTGGAAGGGACCACCAGACCATCTAGTCCAACCCCCTGCGATGCAGGAACGTTTTATCCAACATGAGACTCGAACTCACGACCCTTCCAGAAAGTTTTTCAGTTTGCAGTTCGAAAAACATATGCTTCTAATTTCCAGTTGCAAGGTTACTGAGGTGTTTTTATTCGAAGTTTCTGTATTTCACTTTTTGTCCAGTGAGCATAGAAAAGTTTCCACCAGTTCCAGCAGTAGGCAGCCTGATAAAAAACCACACATTTTATACGACATCCCAGCTAAAGGGTGGTTCAGATTTATTTGCTGAATGAATGGACAGGTAGTATTTGCATATACAAACATAGACATTTTTAGTTGTGAGATGGCCCTCATTGGCCCTGCCCCCTTACAGTATCTGTTATAAATTGTCTAGATCTCTAAAAAGAATGCACATGTGCCTATAATCTTGACTCTGTTTTGCTTCATAGGTTAATGCAAACAAGCCTGGAAGGAAGCATCATCAGATCGCAGGATCTTCCAACTGTTATAACAACAGCCAGTCAGAATTTGCCTGGACACTTACTAGCATGGGATTTCGTTAAGGAGAACTGGGATCAGCTTATAAGGAAGTAAGGCTTTCCTTCAGTTCTTGTAATAAAATTCTGTCTTTATCCTTCCTTCTGCTACACGCGCACACACAGAGAGAGATGTGTACATGTAAAACAGGATTTTTACTGGCACTAAATAAGCATGCTGCTCAGGTCTTGCCCTAGTGCCTTGGGTGCCCTTGTCGTTGCTGTTTAGAATAAACACCTACTGAATAAAAGATTTCAGCACTATAGCATGTGTTACGTGGAGACTTGCTGGGTTGCTGAAGCTGCATGCAAATCACGGTAACTCACCAAAAGCACATTTCACTGCTACTTGAGTCTTTTACTTCTTTTGAAACACCTTAAAGCACCTCAAAAACTCAACAAATTTATTGTGGCATAAGCATTCCTGAACTACAGTCCCATTTCATCATACTCATGAAGTTTCAGGCACATGGACATATGGCTGAGGGTAGATCAGAAGGAGAGGAAATGCTGAAAAGTGCAGGCACTCATGTTGCGGAATTGTAGCTATTTATCATTCTTTGTGCCAGTTTATTTCCTTCGGTGTCCCCGGTATAATTAACCTGTTGTCTTTTGATCTATAAAAAGAGTTGTTCTCAGTGTGTGCTCTCTGGCTTTGTTAATTGTCCTCTGGAATTGTGAAAAATACTGAACTTATCTGACCAGAGCCTTATTTTACTTGAATACTGAACCATTTTTAGTTTTGGGGTTCACCTGAGCAGGATTCTGCCTGAGCCACCCCAATTGGTGCACGGACCTCAAAGGCAATTTGGGTTGATTTGGATGTTTAAAAGCCTGTGCAAGGCTGCCTTTCATGAAAACCATTGCAGCTATCCTTTGGCAAAGTGATAGGACTTGTACATTCCAAAGAACTGCAATGCCTGCAGATTTCACCCCATTCTGCCAAAAAAGAAAGTTGTAGACCATTCATTTTGTAAAAAAAAATAATGCATAGATAAAACACCAAACGTGTCCTGTAAGTCCATAATTAGGTAGGCTTCATCTACTTAGGAGGGGCTACTGTGACTACCAATTTCATCTAATTCTTTCAAAAGGGAAAAAGTTATAGCCTTTTAAAAAAGCCCTCAAATGGGAGAAGACAATGCAGAGGGTGTGGTTTTTTTTTTCAAATTAGGTATCAGATTTGGATCCCTAGATTAATCAGAGAGCCTTCAAAGTGCTTTGGGCCAAATCAGACTGTTTTCTGGAGCATTGAATCAAGGTCCAAACGGTGTCTAGCATAGTCAGTGCACACCATTACTTACTTTGTATGTCTAGTAGTTTAGCGACCAGGAGTAACAGATTTCTTTAAATGCTGATCACTTTTAAGAACGTTAAATACTCTAATTCACCATGAGCTCCCAAAATAGGTAAGGCATGAATTGAGGTAAATATGCTTTGAATAAACGTTTGATTCATTCTCCTAAACTTCAGGTTTCACCGTGGATCATACACCATGCAAAGTATTGTGATTGCGACAACTTGTCAGTTCTCAACACAAGAACATCTGCTTGAGGTTTGTTTGAATAAAGTATTCCGAAGAGTGTTGGGGGGGGGAAAATATAAAATAGAAGCTGGAACATTGCATATTGCTCTGTCACTGCTGGATTTTAGTAGCTGTGGATTCTTGGTACACAGCAATGTGGAAAATGACATTTAAAGTTCGAGAAATTACTGCTGGTGAGTTAACTGCCTTTAATCACACAAGTAAAATAAGGAGTTAATTAAGCTTTTTTTTAAAAAAAAAAAAGACTCGTAAGGTTGGAAGGGACCTCAAAAGTCATCTAATCCAACCTCCTGCTAATGCAGGAAATCTGTTCCTCCATCCCTGATGGATGGCTATCCTAGCCGCTCAAAAGCATCAAATGCAATAGAGTCTACCACCTTCTGAGACAGCTTCTTCCGTCAGGAAGTTATTCCAAATGTTTACGAAAAAGGAGGGTTTCAATAAATAGTTTGGATTTTTAATATTTACTTGGTATGTATTGGTGTAACTAGGACTAAACTAGAATAGGCAGATTGTCCAAGTCCTAAATGAAGGCTCCTCCTCGCCACCCCTGTTGTGCCACTTGGAAGCACAGGGATAAAGTTATTTTTTTTTATTGTCCTTACATATTCCTGTTACGTGCGTTGCTTCTGCAGGTTAAGACATTCTTCGAATCCAAGTCGGAGGAGACTGCTCAGCTACGGTTTGTTCGAGAGGCCATTGAGAGGATTCAGCTGAATATCCAGTGGATGGAGAAGAACCTGGAGACGCTGGAGAAATTGCTATAGTGATCGCATCCACCAGAGTGTGGCAGTTCTTGCTCTTTTGTGCAAAAAGGGGCGTGTGCGAAAAGGTACAGTGCAACTTGCTTTGCGCTGCGAGGGTTAGAGTTAGCTCAGGGTACATCTCTTAAGTTGGCACTCTTTGCAGTGCTTGTAGACAAGAGAGAGAGTTGCTAATCTAAGGGAATGTTCGTTCATTCATTGACCAAACATTCATGCAAAACAAAGACAGTAACTTGTCATGGAGCCTCCCTTCCATCATAGGAAAATCCAGTTCTACTTTCTACATATTGAATGAAAGTTGAACAACAGCAACAAAAAAGAGCAGCTAAACAAGAACTCTCCCGTGATCTGTTTTCTCTCTTTGCAGGGTGCTGTTTAATCAGACTTCCTCAATGTCTGTAGCGTCTTGAATGGTAAATACCGTACCCGCTCTGAAGCACGTTTTTTAAAAAAACGATTATAAGCAGCTGCTAAGACACACAATATGGAAGTGAACAACTAAAGTGAAAATGTTAGATTTTGGGAAGCTCTGAGTTTCGTTTTATCAAAGTAATTTCTAGACATTATGCAAATATCAGAAATAATATAATTATTGGTAGAAATCTCTTATTTTTGTCTGCAACATGGCTGGGTGCTACCAGTGCCACGTAGTGAACAGCTTTTTTTTGCAAATAGCTTTGTGAGGGGAGTTTTCAGTGTGCAATTGATCAGAGTAAAACCCCAAAGATTTTGACTCCTATCTCATTAGGGTACGTATAAAAAAACCAGTTTCCATTGTTGTTTGGCTGACGCTATAGATTGTTCTGGTTGATTTGATGTTTTTTAAATACTGATTTGACTTAATTTACTTCTCCCAGAGGATCCTCATTAATACATGCTGTGGAACCTTGTTAATCTCCAATATTTAAGTGCTACAGCGTTCCACTTTTCTATGTTATATTAGCCCAATACAGTAAAGCTCACATCATTTCCTCGTAAGTTGTCCCGTGATTTAGAAACAGCTGATAATATAACTTTGAAACAAATGAGCCAAACTAAGGGAAATGGCCAAAGGTTGTGCGGTCTCAGTTTTTGAAACAGCTTTGGGCTACTATGAAGAAAGTCATGATAATTTGTTCAAGGGAAGCATTCAGAACTTACCATGCCATAGTTTTATTTCGCAGCGCTTTCAGTGCATATCCCCTCTGCGTTGATTTCACAATAAGATAGGTTGAAATTTGCAAGAAGAGGAGAAAAATAATTGTATACATTAAAGTAATAAAGATTTAATACTTCTGGGTCTCTAGTAGACTGAAGTAGAAATTCATCAATTTCTGCTTCACTTTCTAAAATGGCCTCAGAGCTTCTCATCTTTCAGTGGAAAACATGACCATGCATTCATTCTTTGATTGGGAGGAGATAATTATTGTCATGAACTATGGTTGTTGGTTAGTGCTTGAATGGCTATACTTTCTCCCCTCTTTCTGGCCTGTAGTCCACTCCTGCGACTTCACCCCTTTCATTCCCCCCCATATAATAGTACTGATGGTCAAGATTCTGTTGCTTCCCTTTTTGTTTAAGGGCAGGGAGTCACTTGAGGCTGTACTCTATTTATATATAGATGCGCTTGCTACTGGAAATGTGAAATGTACTTGAAAATATAGTGCACCTGCCTTCTAGAATTAAGACTGTATTGTTTAAATTAAAGCGCTGTTGGATTAAGAGTATTTTTCAATTATTTATTTTTTAAATAATGGGTTTTGGAATGTGTGACATTTTCTATTTAAACAATATTAATCAAACTTGTCTGGACCTAGGATTCAGTCTGTAGGAGAAGCTATAAAAACTCGTCAATCTTCCAGAAAATACTAGTGAGATCAAGGTTTAATGCCAACTGCTGGGTACCATAATTACTTCACTGCAAACTGGAGGGATTAGAATCCTCCCCCCATTTTTTTTTTTTTTTTGTAAATTCAAGCTGTAAGTGGCAGCTCACAGGTATTGTATCTTGTTTTAACCTAATCTGAATCTGTTTTGTGGTGTCTCTTTCAGGAGAAAAATGCACTGTAGTAATAGAGTATATATTTTCACTAGCTGAATTATATGTGGAGTTAAAGAGTTTTCTACTGTGTTTAAGAGAAATCTAGGGCTAATGTCTAGTTTGGGTGTACTCCTTCTTTATGGTAAATTTTCTGTTCCGTTAAAGTAATTGACTTTGAATTGTGCTCAAGATTCATTTTTTTTAAAGATTGCTTTTCTAAAAGCAATCACCTCAGTGTAGAAATATAGTTTAGAAATTTGAAAACTGTGTGTGCCCCCCCACTTGTTAATCAAATACTGAATTTAATTTTAAGCTTTTCTTTGAGGATCTTGTATGAAAAGAATCTGAATGGTATCGGTCTTGGTTCTGCTTTTAAATCAAATAGTAATGATTCATGTGCCTTAGAGTATATTGTAATGATTGCACAAGGAATATGTTAATGATATATAAAAAGATGTCTGTTTATTTAAAAACCCTCCATTCGCAATATTTTACGGCTATAGAAATGTGTAATTATATGCATACTCGCTGATAGGAAAACTGCATTCAGAAGTACTTTCTGGTTCTTTTGAGACTGGGAGTCAAGGAACATAATTCACATTTCTGTGGTGCTCCATTGTGCAGCCACGGAGCTTTTACACCATCCGGTGAATTGCCTGTTCTCTTCAGTGTTAGGAAATGTGTTGTGCACATGACACTGGAAACATAGAAGTATGCTTTTTTGCTATGTATGCATCCAAGCCCTGGATTTGGGGGATTGTAACAAAATAGGCTTCCATCCAAATCGTCTGGCTTAGCCAATTTATAGGTAGCACCTCCAGCTGTTTTGTCTTCACACAATTTAAGCACAACTTCAATGTTACATAGTTAGACTTATTGCCGCCCCCCTTGGGTAAATGTTATCCAGCTATTTAAAGATAAATACACACATAGAAACATGTATCTACCATGTATGTACCATACACCTAATGTTCACAAATAGAGAGTTATCTTCTGTACATCTTCTTTAAATGAAAACCAGATGCCCATTGTTCCAGTGATGTTCACCCATTTAGTGTGATGTCTTATAAACATACAGCTGTATTCACCTAGGTTCCTCTTTCAGATTTTGGAGGTTGAGGTTAGCAGAGCATGCAACGTTGCGAAAGGGCTGCCAACCACAGTCCTCCTCTGCCCCCCACGAGTTTAATGAAAGCAGGATGGGGGTTGTGTGTGAAAAGCTTAAGACTCAATTACTTAGAACCAACTGGTGACAGCCATTTATCAGCTTTTTGTGTGTGAGATGAATGGTACAAAAAAGTCCCATCTCTCCTACTGCCTTCGGATTGCGGCTTCCACATGTCATCAGGCTCAAACATTAGGATTTTATCGTGCAGAACTGTACCCTCAGAAACAAAGGGGAAACGTGTGGCGCTTATAAACAAGTTTTGATGTAATATCTAAAAAACATTTTGTGTTTTGAGCTCCTGTGCAAACTTCAGGTAATTCTGGAAAATGCTGCACGAATATCCGTTCACACTTAAAGCTTCTGAACGGGTGGAGAACTATGGAGGGAAAAGATGTGCTGCGTTCTTTAGAATTCTCTGAAGTGGTCACAGTAGCTTGAAACACACCAAATGTTCATCGAGAAATCTACATTAAAGTTGTTTATAAATGCCTTGAAACACCCCGTCTGTGTGTCTTTATCGTTAGATACAATTCAGGAAAGGAGAGGGATACACAGAATATAGGATGTCTGAAATCTCCTCTAGCTAAAGCAGTGGTACATAGTCTCTCAGAAGCATCAAGCTGCTTATATTTGCAGAATCAGCTTGGCTGAAGTTAATCTCACAAAGCTGCTGCATATACCTGCATTTTAACTGTAAAATCTGTATCTTTCTAGCTGTGAGTGAGGCATGGGGAGGTAGGGATGGATATGGCAGGTTTGTAATGGATCCTGTTGCTTAAAAAAAGTTGCCTCCTCCATTACATCTTGCCATATGTGAAATCAGGCGTGCATTGTAAGGATAATACTCTTAAGGAATGTGGCCTTAATTTTTCCTTACTAGCACCATGCTGCAGGATGCTGACCTTTGAGCTGATTTTGTATTTATATTGCTGTGTATCTTTCACCTGTTCTCCATTAGAACATTCCTCCTCCTGATAGATTGGCTTTCTTAAATCTCTTCTGGAAGATGTTATCTTTCATTGCACTCTGGAATTTAAAAGGTTGCCTCATTTAAGTGTATGCTTTGTATGCATTTCATGAACTAAAACTCCAGTGAATTTTTAGATACGTGTCCCTTAATTTCAGTTTCAAAGGCTTTGCTTAGATGCAGAAAATACCCCCCCCCTTCTTGCCCCCATGCACACACTTTTTTTTAATGCATGGGTAAACTCTGCTTTGCTCTGATGCTCCTACATGTTTACAATGTTTTATCCTTTGTTTAATGAAATGTTTAAAGTTCTAGCCACCTTAAAAAAAATTTTTTTTTTTGCCATATTAAGTTCTCAGGTCTTAGCCTTCAATAACTTAAAACCTCCTAGAATTGCTGTGTTACTTAAACCTGCTGTTTTGAAGTAGAAATTCAGATCTTTGCACATGACAACATCTCTTTGATCAAAAGCAATGGTCTGGCATCTTTTTTAAGTTAGTCATGGCACCATGTAGCAAATTACTGTAAAAATCTAAAATAGTTACCTTTTTAAAATTGGAATGAATGATGGAGTCTGAAGTCTTTTAATTTGCAAAGTCTTCAGAAAAAAGAGAGTGGATTTGAGAGTAAATTTGCACCAGATCCGTAGTTATATTGATAACTAGAAGTTGGCTTTAATAATGGTAACATCAAAGTATTTCTGGAATATCAACTGCAACAGGAATTTTTTCGAACCTTGCATAGTAAAAGACCCAAGTTGTACAATATTACCTTGAGGAGAAGGATTTTTGAAAATGGTGTGCATATGTACATGTATAAGCGTTATATGCAAATTTTTGGTTTTCCTTAATTTGTAAAGGAGAAATAAAGCCTATTTTCTTATATTTCAAATAAAAATGGTGTGCATATAATGAGCACTGATTGAAGGGCATGTGTATTGCAAACACTGTTGCGTTTTATTTTATTTTTGGTGAAATGAAAATAAAATCTTTTAAATACAAACGTATGTGACTTTCTTCTAGCTTTATCCTGATTTCTCGGATGTATTTAACAGGATTTCAGCTCAGCCTTTGGACTTCTTTCTACATCGTTCGACACATTCTAAATCAGGGACGTCTAACCTGTGTCCCTCCCAGGTATTGGACTCAAATTCTGTCTTCCCAAACCCATCACTTGGCTGGGACTGATGGGAGTTGGAGCTAAGTGATGTCTGGAGAACCACAAGTTATTCACCCATGCTCTACATTCTGCAATATTTAATGGGCTGAAATATTTCAGTTGTTCAGGTGGCAAGGTCCCTCCTCTAAGATGCAGGAGCTGTGGCTTGTTCTAGACTCATAAGGCAAGGGCACAAGGAGTGTGGCATCTTGAGCCTTTCTGTGTTCTGGGTGTTGTAGAATCTGTTAAGGACAACTGTACAGCTAGCTGTATTCAGCGATACACCCTAGTCAAAAGAATGAACTGTTTCAACTGAGTGCTGTGTTGAAAACACACATTTTTAAAAAAACATTGAGAAATTTGCATTTGAAAGTTATCAAAGGGGAAGATAACATTTCTGAAACTTTCAGGGTACAAGAGTTTTTGTCTGCTTTGCTTCCTTTCAAGGTGCCCTATTTTATCTACAAATTGTATCACCAGTGTTTACATTGCAGTCTTCCTGGGACCTGCATTTTCTGAAAACCCCATGACATCCTTGGGGATGTTATCTGCTATATACCTGGCCACTGTGGGTGAGTCCCCACCCCTAGAAGTTTTTATTTTAAAATGCTGAGAGATTTAAAATAAAAATAAAAATGACATTCCGAACAAAATCTGAGCATACTGATCTCGGGTGCTCCAAAGCTACTTCCCTCCCCAGCTTCTTGTAGTTTGATTAAAACCCAGGAGAGGATAGCATGAAGTAGCATCCCATGGTGCTTTTTGAGATCAGGAAGCGTAGGCCTGGGGCTACAATGTGCTAGGGAAAAACACACCTTTTAATAGAAGAAAAACCCCCTGCCATCAATACCTGAGGGGATCCCCTTTGCCCCATATGCCCCTGCTTGATGATTTAATTTCTAAAATAAGGCATCGTTAATTGATCTGTATGCCTGACATCAAGTAGAAACCCATTAAGATTGTGCATCCAGCTTTGTGGAATTCTTGCTTTTAGATGGCTATTGAAACCTGGCATTTCAAAGAGAGCTTACGCCACATATTTTATATTGTATGCTTATACGGAACGTGTGTAATTAGGATTTTTTTCAAGATAGTTAACGGATATTTCATTTTTACTGTACATGTTGTCTTATATTTCTGTTGCACACTTCAGAAACATTCATTAGAAAGCCGTACAATAAACGCTTAAATAAAAACGCATGTATCCACAGCCAATCTGCAATAATATATTAGGTCAATCTCACACACACACACCCAAAATGTAAAATTCTAAAGAGGAAAATGGGCCTCTTTTGCAGGTGGTGAAAACCTGGAGGACAATTTTCTGCTCTACTTCCTTTCCTCGGGCACATTGTGTGTCATGGGAGCTTTAAGTCAGTAGAATCAAGCTCTAAGCAAGTAGATCCAGTGACCATCCAGGTGCCATTGGGTGCCAGATTGGGTGCCATTGGGTGCTAGCATGGCCAGTGATCGTGGATGGTGGGACTTTTAAGTTCAACAGTGTCTGGGGAGCCACAGGTCCCGACCCCCCCCCATGCCGATATAAAAAACTGACGCACTGTAGACCTCCACTTTGAAATCAAAACTTGCAAAGTTTAATAGAAAGGATGGTATTTTTATTTGCTTTCTTGGAAAAGGCCCTCCCCCCACCTTCACATTTTCTTGCATATCCTTGCAAATCATGAAGACATTGGAATGAAGAGGAGTCAAACTCCTGTGTGGTCTTCATGTGAACCATGAAGGAAGAAAAACCACATTTTATAGACTGTCCACCTACCAAGATGTGATAACTGACTCCTTTATTTATCTGCGTAGAACTTAAACCCGCATACTTTTGAGGAGGAAAGTATAAATAAATAAAAGTGATCCTGCACTTATATTTCTCTCTCTGAAGTGCTCCCACCTGGGGGTGATGTTAGCCAACCTCACTTCCACTCAGCCTTCCAAAAAACAGTCTGTCTTCTGCATCATAGCATGGGGAACAGATGATGATGTGTTTAAAACTGGACGACTGATTGGAAAACTTAAAACATGAAATGCTAACGCTGCAGTTATGCTAGTAAATCAGAGATGTAAACAGATCTGCTTTCTGCACAGAGAACCGACTTCAGCTGTCTTACATCTCCAAACCTATTATTCTCTTTCCTGTATGTTTGTGGTTTTCAAATACGACTCAAATATCTGATTAGTGCACCTTAGAGTTAAGCTACTTGGCTTTCTCAAGCTTGCACGATTATTCTTCCAGGGTTTCCCTTCTGATGTTTGCACATGAGTATGCAATCCATAAGGCAAGGGGGAAGTGGTGCTACAGAGTGGTCTTCTTTTCAATCCATAATGTTATTGAATGTGACGAGGAGGTCAGCTACAAATCGTTAACATCTGAATTTCAGCACTCATAAGCTAAAAACACAATTGTTCAGTAGCAGTGTTTTCTTCTGCGTTCCGCCAGCATAGCTTGACAGTGTTTGGTGGCAACAACTTTTATTCTGAACCTTCTTAATCATTTTCCTTTTCACTCAAGAATGAGCACTGAAGCCAGCATCTCACCCTAATATTTCAGTTTGCATGGGAGAGAGGGGCTTATTGCTCTTGTTTTGATTGCCAGTTGAGGCCTCTGTAAACCCTTTGATATGGAAATGGCTGCCATTTGTGTGTCTGCCCCATGAGGCAGCTAGAGGTTCTCACCTCTGCAGGTCTCCTTGGCCCAAAGAAAACGGTCCATAGTAACGACAGCTGCCATACTGAACTAGAATTCTTATTTTTAAAGCAGCTGCTGGCTGCGATCTAGAATTCTCTATGACACTTGTAATCTTTCCTGTCAGATGCCCAAGGCAGCACACATGAGATTATCCCACACTTAGCCTTAAACCAACTCTTGTTTGTGTCAATCCCATAAGCAGAACAGGGGTGGGGAGCTTGAACTGAGTCATCTCTGCCCCAGCTCTTTTAACACTTGATCCACACCACCGACACAAGCTTTTTGGCTTCCTGCCATGGCAAAGTACAGAACAGGAATTGAACATGATGGGGTTGCAAGCCAAGCCCTTCATCATTTTGCCACGTTAAAATATGTAAAGCAGCCGATTTATACGATGCCTGTTGCAATTGCTCTGAGAGAAGACACAATCATATTAATTGAAATTAAGACCTAAAGCTTTCTTACCAGTGATCCACAAGTCTTACTTAGAAAATGGCGTAGAGCAAAAACGTATGAGTAACTGGAATGGCATAGTATTACATTTTTTAAAAAATTGTTCCGGCCATTTCCCAAGGAGCTCATGGCTGCTTATATGGTTCTTCTCCCTTTTTTGTCCTTACAAGGTAAGTAAGTCATTATGCCAATAAAGGCTGAATGAATGAAAGCAAGTAAGTCTGAGATACAGTAGCTGGGCCAGGGAGCATCAGTAGAGCTTTGAAACCAAGTCCTGCTCCAAGTCCACAATGTCCTGCTTTCCAGATGTTTAAGACTACACATTCTCCCATCCCTGGCATTGACCATATCGGTTGGGTCTCAAGTACATTACAGACCACCTGTTTGTTGAGTATTCGCCCTCATTTGCCAGCACAAAGCTTTCACAGAGGTTGTACAGTGCCTGCTCTTTATTGAGCATCCTGATTTGTTTGTGCAGAGGTCATACAAGTAAAGGGGAGGGACATAGAATCAGAGAATTGTAGAGTTGGAAGGGACTGCAAGAGTTATCCAGTCCAACCCCTTGTAATGCAGGAATCGTTTGCCTAATGTGGGGCTTGAACCCATGACCATAAGATAAAGAGTCTCCTGCTCTACTGACTGAGGTGTGTAAGAGTATGCAGGTAAGGTAAAGGACCCCTGGATGGTTAAGTCCAGTCAAAGGTGACTATGGGGTTGCAGCGCTCATCTCCCTTTCAGGCCAAGGGAGCCAGCTTTTGTCCACAGACAGCTTTCCAGGTCATGTGGCCAGCAGGACTAAACCACTTATGGCGCACCGGAACACTTTGACGGAAACCAGAGCGCACGGAAGCACTGTGTACCTTCCCACCACAGCAGTACCTATTTATCTACTTGCACTGGCATGCTTTCTTATGGTGAGGCTCTTCTTATGTTCTTACATCTTCCCATCAATTGATGGGTTATACCACACTTTTTATTGCATTTCCCTGTCACTTTCCTAACAGCAAAAATATCTTTTTTAAGCAGACCACAGTGGTACCTTGGGTTACAGACGCTTCAGGTTACAGAATCTGCAAACCCAGAAATAGTACCTCGGGTTAAGAACTTTGCTTCAGATGAGAACAGAAATCGCGTGGCGGTGGCGCAGCGGCAGCGGGAGGCCCCATTAGCTAAAGTACCTCAGGTTAAGAACAGTTTCAGGTTAAGAACGGACCTCCGGAACAAATTAAGTTCTTAATCCGAGGTACCACTGTACTTGTGCCACAACACTTTAAACTGCCTTAATTCTACAAAGCAACATTTCTGGTATACGACGGAGTCCTCCCCACAAACTTCTGACATTCTGGAGGCAACCATAGTCCTAAACGTTGGGAAAGCTCCTTTAGTCTGACCGTTAATGGCAGTAGTGTGCAAATAATTTTGTCTGTCTGTAACTAAAATAAAGAAGTTCAGCCCTCCCCCATGATCATAACATGGGGAAATGTGCCCCAGTTGTGGATAATCTGTGTAGCCTGGCCCTGTACATATTTAGCAAGTTTGCAGAAGATTAAATTGTGTATGCTTTTTAAATGCTGCATAAAATTATGGGGCTAGCCTAAATAATTTTCCCTTTGTCTATATGTGCTGCAGGAAGTCTAAGATTCTGATATACGATCGTACATCTTTTGCTTGACTCCCATTAAAGGGAATGCTCTTTTTCTCTGTGTGTGCTGATATTATCTTTCATTGCACTCTGAAATATAAAACAACGTTGCTTCATCTAACCATACACTTTTGTATGCGTTTATGTATCCGGATGTATATGCTAACTCTTGGAGTTTCTGTATCATGTTTCACATGGTTATTTCATTCCACCACATGGTAAACGTTACTGTTATGCATTTAGCTATACTGTGTATTTTTAGGCTTTTTATTTTTTATTTTTTATTAAAAAAACATTGGGCAAATTTTTAAACATTGCAGAATTTTTCTTTTATTTAGATGCTGCCAAATTTTGAAAAGAACATTTTGTTTGTGTCACTTTATAGCAATAAAATGGTAGTTAATTCGCCCAAAATGTAATCTAGTTATAACCATTTACAATGTCAATGAAACTTCTGGATGTAGTTGAAATGGAGTCACCTACATTTAGAGTCTCAAGTGCAACATCCAGCAAGTTCCTTAGATGCTGGTACTGCAAAATATATATATATAAAAGGATGGAAGAAAAAAATGTTTAGTTATAATTGGCTTTAAACAGGAGTGACCAACTCTTGGCCTTTCAGATGGTAAGATGTTACTGAACTACAACTTCCATGCTGGCTGGGGCTGATGGGAGTTGGAGTGCAACAAGATTTGGAAGCCCACAATTAGCCACTATCTCTAAATGCTTATGAAGTATGGAGATCTGAATTCTTAAAAACATGTTTTCCCACCCCTAGGAGTGATGTGGACCACCACATGGGCATTTGAAGGTGACCTGGAAACTACAATTAATCCAGAATGCGGCAGCTAGACTGGTGACTGGGAGTGGCCACCAAGGCCATATAAGAAGAGTTTGGATTTGATATCCCGCTTTATCACTACCGGAAGGAGTCTCAAAGCAGCTAACATTCTCCTTTCCCTTACTCCCCACAACAAACACTCTGTGAGGTGAGGGGGGCTGAGAGACTTCAGAGAAGTGTGACTAGACCAAGGTCACCCAGCAGCTGCATGTGAGGAGCGGGGACGCAAACCTGGTTCAGCAGATTATGAGTTCACCGCTCTTAACCGCTACACCACACTGGCTCTCCAGTCCTAAAGGATCTTCACTGGCTCCCAGTATGTTTCCGAGCACAATTCAAAGTGTTGGTGCTGACTTTTAAATCCCTAAACAGCCTCGGCCCTATATACCTGAAGGAGCATCTCCACCCCCATCGTTCAGCCTGGACACTGAGATCCAGCGCTGAGGGCCTTCTGGCGGTTCCCTCACTGTGAGAAGCAAAGTTACAGGGAACCTGACTGAGGGCCTCTTGGTAGTGGCGCCCATCCTGTGGAACACCATCCCACCAGATGTCAAGGAAATAAACAACTATCTGACTTTTAGAAGACATCTGAAGGCAGCCCTGTTTAGGGAAGTTTTAACTGTTTGATATTTTATTGTGTTTTTAATATTCTGTTGGCAGCCATCCAGAGTGGCTGGGGAAACCTGGCCAGATGGGCAGGGTAATAATAATAATAATAATAATAATAATAATAATAATAATAATAATAATAATAATATTGATTGAACCTCTCTATAGCTCAGTTGGTTCTAGTGTGGTGGTGATAATGCCAAGGTTGCAGATTTGATCCCTGTATGGGACAGCTGTGTATTTCTGTATTGTAGTGGGATGGACTGGATGATCCCGAGGTCCCTTCCAACTCTACAATTTTATGATTCTATGAAATGCTGTGCCAGAACTGAATTTAGGGGAGAGTGACTGGTTCACTTGCACCGGGTGCCAAGCCAAGAGGATGCTGCAGCAAGTGCTGCAACAACGGCTTAGAACATAAGGTGAAAGGCAGGGGGGTGCTAAATTTTTGTGCCACACAGAGTGCCACTGAAATTTGAAAGCCCGAAGTGCGCCACTGGCTGTGCAGTCATCTTTAGGATGTAATTTCCATTTTGAGTCTAGGGGAGGGACTGTTCCTGCAGCACAGCAAAAGGCTCCAGGAGAATCCACATTCCTGCTGCTTCTATAACCTGACTGCAAATTTGTTTCAGTTTTGTTTGTTCTACAGTGGTACCTCGGGTTAAGTACTTAATTAGTTCTGGAGGTCTGTTCTTAACCTGAAACTGTTCTTAACCTGAAGCACCACTTCAGCTAATGGGGCCTCCCGCTGCTGCCGCGCCGCCAGAGCACGATTTCTGTTCTCATCCTGAAGCAAAGTTCTTAACCTGAAGCACTATTTCTGGGTTAGCAGAGTCTGTAACCTGAAGCGTATGTAACCTGAAGCGTATGTAACCCGAGGTACCACTGTATTTATTTATTTATTGCTTTCTACAGGAAAAAAGTTTTAAACCAACTTACAACAAATTAGTAAAGCAAAATATGTACTGTAAAATAACCAAAAGTAATAAAATGGTAGGTAGTACTAAAAACATCCATTCACCAGGAACTGACATGGAAAACAATTGTCCCTACCCCAAATGTGGTATACAAAGAACAGGCCAAATATCAAACTATATCAAGATCCAAATGGCTGAACAAACAAGAACACCTTTGCCTGACATTTAAAATAACTTAAATATTGGTGGTCCCCTCCCTCTGCCCCCCCTCTCTCTGTGTGTGTGTATGTGTGTATGTGTGTTACACATCATAATTGCCTCTATTGTGATTTTGGCAGAGAGTAAGTATACAAGAGTGCTGGGCCAGAAATGATTTAGGGAGATCTAGGGAGAAGATTTCAAGCAGAGCTTGTCACATTTGTCACATGGAATGGGTAAGTGTCTGTACACTAAGCTATAGTCCTAACTCCACTTGCTTGGGAGTAAACGCCAATGAATTCAATGCACCTTACTTCTGCGCAGACATGGTTAGAATTGCAATATGAATCACCAGCTGTGAAAGTTGGGTAAGACTAAACAATGTAAAAATGGAGACGTCTAGATTACCCAAGCCCCCAAAAAGGTGTTTTTCATGTTTATGAATAAGAAAATGACAAAAGAGAACATTCTGCTGGATTCACATATAACACTAAGCTACACTTAACACAAACCAGGGCTTACAAATCAAGAACAAACTATGGCCTGCAAATGTAGTTAAGAAGCTGGGCTGGGTTTCGGGGCTCACATTAAACCACAGTCTATAAACCAAGTGGTGGGGGAAATCAAATATTTGCCAAAAAGTGTTGTCCAGGTGACCAACAACACTAGCTTTGCAAAGTGGCAGGAACTCCCATAACAAAGAAAGAAAGAGAAGGTTTTGCATCTGATGGATAATTCTTCTTTGCATTGCTGCAAAGCTTCTAAGAGTATAAAAAGGAGCTGCATCCTGTCTTTTTGTGGCTCCAGGGCTGACCAGAGGCGTGATAACTATAAATTCCCAAAGAGAACAATCAACAGTGGAGGCACAAACCACAATTCCCAGAATTCTAAGCATCTGGGGGTGGTACATACTTGAGAAATGTGCTGTCCTCAAAGGACTGTAACTGGGAAACGAGAACATAAACACACTTGCTACGAAAGGCAGACAGGATGGCTTTGCCAAGGTAAGATTATTTTTGGCAGAAAACCCTTCCTTTGTAATTTACCCCTTTATAGCGTGTATTTGAAAAACAAATGGGAAAGGAGCAGAAGCACATGGAATAATTTAGGGAGTGGCCACCTTGCTATGTTGCCACAAGCAGAACAGGCTCTGATCAACTAGTTTTGAAAGAATTAAGCTGTATGGTACAAATAATCCACAGGCTCCCTGGAGTAATGTGTTTAGGTTGGCGTTTAGCTTAAGGTTGGCATATTTCAAACAGTGAAAATCTGGACAGAAAATTGTTGAGCTTATTTTGGTAAAGTTTTTGATCTTTTCTTTTGTTTTCGCCCAAAGTTTTTGGAGCAAAATCACAAAAAATGCAGTTTCTAAGATATTTTTATGGAAAACTGGCACTGCCAACATAGGTTGCCATACGTCCAGATTTTCCAGGACATTTCCCCAATTTACGCCCGGATGCAGTATTCCAGACCTATGACACTCCTAATTCAGCTATTCTTATAGTTGAGATACTCTCCCATACCCACTCCCCAGTGTGTGTGTGTGAATAGTTAACTTTTTGTTTTGTCCTTTTAAAGGATGTGGGGCCTAAGACCCAGATCTTACAACTGTGAGAGATGTGGGAATGACTTTGTCAGCCGCACAGCTCTGAGATACCATTTTCAAGCTAAACATCTTGGGAGAGTTCACTGTGAAACTTGTGGCGAGGAGGTTTTGCGAGAGTGTCTTCTGCAGCATGCAAAGGTAAGGTGGAACGTGTCATCTTCCTCCTCCTTTGTTTAAGCAAATAAATGGTTTTTTTTTGGGGGGGGGGTATCTTGGTTTCATGTGGGGAAAAATAGCGGTATATAAATATGAGAAGATAAATTACTATCCATTTATTTGTAAAAACATTTATCTATCACAAGTTCATGTAGCATAACAAGGTAGTGTACAGCAGTATATACAATAAAATAGAAAATATCATAAAAATAGTACAAAATGATTAAAATGTCTGGCTGATCAAAAATGTAAACCTGTCTACATTAAGAAAGACAAACCTAAAACCAGATATCAAATAAAAAAAGGCATTTTACTTTCTGCTATGCCATTTTAAAGACTAGAATACTATCCACATATACTTCCTTGCTCCCATCTGTAATCTCTTTCCAGGCCCTGCATCTCAGCTCAATATATATACAGTTCATCTCTTCTCTTTATTAACAGACTGATCATGAAATGATACTGACCAGCAATCACAGAAGCTACTGGGATATGACTCGTAAGAGGAGAACAAAATTTGTGGCCACGGAAACACTGACATCCTGTAGGATGTGCCCCAGGCAGTTTGGAACAGCCCATGCCAGGGAGTACCATGAGAAACAAGAGCATCACTTCACTGCCAGCAAAAGAGGTAGCACTGCTGTTTTGAATTGCTCGGATTATCAAGGACCACCCGATTTTAAACCTTACTTTTTAAGAGCTTCTCCTCATCCCTTCATTTCAGGCAAAAACTCGTAATTCACCATGATTTCTCTCTTGTATAGCTCAAATGTCCACTGCGTTTAAACCTGAAAACATATTAGAGTACAAAACACCTGCGGAATTAACGAAATTTGTGGAAGCAAAACTCCGACCAATCTCAAATGCTGTAAGGTGGGGCTGTGCATCAGAAGTTGAAAAGATCATTGAGTTCATTGAAGAAGTGTTTCCATTACCAATTACATATGTTACAAAGGTACTGATGATGCCACATTCTACTTGAGATTGATCACAGTAGTGTTGCACTTCCTGTATCTAGTATTTCATGTCTAAGGACCTTTGCAAACAGTTGAGTGTGTGTGTGTGTTTATGCAATAAATGTGCAATAGTTCCCTCTTCGTTGCACACATCCCATTTCCCTCAAGGTTATCCTGCTGCGAGGATATGCTATTTTATAAGAATTGAAAATGCAATATTTTCCTACTTGGGGGGATATGTAAATCTTCCCTTCAAATACAGCAATGGGCTGAGAAATTTGGGGGCATGAGGCAAAACATTTAAATAAAAAAAGGTGGTATTTGACTAAGTCAGAGTAGGCCCATTGCAATCAATGGACTTTGGTAAGTCAGGATCTTAAGCTGCTTGGGGCTGCTTCATCACTCTTAATTTCTATGTAAGAGAAAAGACATAAGAAGTTAGCCAAGACCTAGTGACTTGCCATGAATATGTCAGCTGAGAATCTGATATGTACATGCATATACTGTATTCAGGGCAAAGTAAACACTCACATTGACATAACACAGCACAGCAGACTGTGTTGGTGTGTGTTATCTCTATGTCATGAGTGAAGCAGCTACTTGGCTTGCAACCCAATACAATTTATGTTGGGAGCATGGATGGTTCTAAAGGAGGATTAGACAAATTTATGGAGAGGAAGGCTATGTCCTACCTTCACTGACAGAGACAGTTTGTCTCTGAATACCAGTGGCTGGGAATTGCTGAAAGAGTGCTGTGGCATTTGTGTCCAGCTTGCAGGCTTCCCATAGGCATTGTGAGAACAGGATGCTGGGTGAGATGGAACGTTGGCCTGATCCAACAGGGTTGTCTAATGTTCTTAAGATAGGCCATGTCCCAGGTGAACATCACTTTCAAGAACCTGCATGGCTTAATTTTCTTGTCCAGAGGTGGCAGAGGCTATGCCTGGCCCAGGAGGCAGAGTGTCCAACCAGTGGTTGGAGATGATAGGAAGAACCAGAATTAAGGGAGATGACAGTCCATGATGATGATAGTCAGGAGTCTGGATTTCAGGAGAAACAAGAGGGTCAGATACATGGTATGCAGGACCATGGACAGATCATTGGGAGCAAGCAACTTGTTCTGATGAAGTCCTAGCTCCAAAGGAAGATTTATATCCTTATGGGCCCAGGTTCCATGCTACCCTCAATCCATAAGGAGTGGAGTGGATAACTTTAAAGGACAGCTCTTGGGTTTGGATTCAAGCACTTGTGTGTCTTTCCCTTACTTTCATCTGTTCCACGTATGGGAAAATGGGAGGTGGCTAACATAATGAGACTTCATTCATTTTGGGGTACGACATGCACAGGAAGTATTATGACCCCATCTGCACTATACATTTAAAGCAGTATCATACCACTTTAAGCAGCCATGGTTCCCCCAGGGAATCCTGGGAACTGTAATTTGTTACGGGTGCTGAGAGGCCCCCATTCCCCTCACAGAACTACAATTTCCAGAGTCCCATCAGAAGAGGGAGGGAATGCTGAACCATTCTGCTAGTTGTATCTTTGTAAGGGGAACCTCCTAACAATTCTAAGTGCATTTAACAAATTCCAGGATTCCTTGAGGGAAGCCATGGCTATTTAAACTGCATGATACTCCTTCTAACTGTGTGCTGCAGATGGGGGGGCCTATTTCTAGGTGCTATGGCACCAGGGTCTCAAGGTCCAGTTCCAGGGTTGAGATCAGGGACTGGGTCTCACTCTTCTGCCCAAGTTGTGGTGGGTAAGACAGACTTAACTGCTCCTCTTGTGTATCAAAGTCCTGTCTGATGCTTGGAACCAGAGTCATCACATTAATGAATATGTGATATGGCCTACATTATGGGAGCCATTCAGAGTCATCTACTCCATAAGCAGTGAAGCAGTGTCCTCCATTTGTGATCCAAAGTGATGCAGATTGCCTGGGTTGAACAGCTGACACATGGCTAGTCTTGCTCTTCCTTGGGAACATTGGTACTAGGTGGGTTAAAGTCAAGGACTAACCAACTTTCTGTTAATATCTTACGTAACAGGGCGGTTCATATATAAAAGGAACTGATGTGCAAGATTCATCTGATGTGGACATAGTTCTTTTTAGCGGTGCCTTTCAAAGTTTAGAAGACTGCCAAAGAAAAATTCCCGAAGTACTAGAAGAGTTAGGGAAAAGACTAACTAAACCTTCCTGGATCAACAGGTTTGGACTGAGATTCTCCCTTCATTTCCTCCAATTATTGTAAAGTCATTAGCATGCCACTGATTAACAGTTAAATTCTAACTATGTCTACTCAGAAGTAAGCCCTATGAAATTCAATAGGGCTTACTCCCAGGTAAGTAGAGGTAGAATTAAAGCATATTCTCCCCTTTCTTTTCTACTTAGGGTAATATTGCAGGAAAGGACACCATTTTCCTTAAGGTTCTACTTTAAGTGTTATAAAGATCACCACGGCCACTTGTTTGACATAATGCCTTGTTATGACATGTTTGGGCCTACATTATCAGCAGGTAAGAGCTGGCTGGGGGTGGTGTCTCCCACCCCCTCACTGTCCAATAATACTTATGGAGATCTACCTTTATTGTAATTCAGACTGCAACAATATTTCCATTAGCCCGAAATCTGTCCGATTTGATTTAAGAAATGGAGACCAAGGGAGTGTCATTAGCCTTATCTCTTGTTTGGTGTTAACAGGTTTAAAAGAGAGCTTTTACCGCAAGCTCTACCACTGCAGTGACAGTGATAAAATCCAGCTGTACACTATGGCCCTGTTGAAGCACCAAGTTGAGTTTGTCAAGGCGTCAACAGAGAGGGTGAAAGATCTCATACGTTTAATGAAGCACTGGTTCAAAACTTCATTTGCAACACCAGGAGAGGAAAACAAGTAGGTTGCTCGTGTCCAAGCACAACTGAACTCATTTATCATCTCCTCCTCGTCCTTCTGCTGTTGCCATTAAGCCCTTAAGCAGTTCCCAAACTTTGTTCCCCATGAACCACTTGAAAATTGATGAGGTTCTTGGCAGAACACTTAATGGTTTTTCTGCCTGCTGTAGCAATTGTAACGTACTGTGCCAGATGCCCTATGGCCAGCTGAATGAAGTTCACGGACCACTGCTGGACCACTGACCATGGTTTGGGAGCCCTTTGATTTAAACAATTTATACACAAGAAATGCAATGAAAATAAAAAAATTGGTTAAGGCTATAGTATCACAATTCAGTTTAGAATGCCTGCTGGAACAAAAAATGTAAGTGTCTTCAGTAAGTGCCAGAAGTTCAACAGAGAGGGAGCCTGTCTGACCTGGTTGGGCACACAATACAGAATGAATAATAATAATAATAATAATAATAATAATAATAATAATAATAATTTTTATTTATACCCTGCCCTCCCCAGGCAAGACCGGGCTCAGTGAGGCTAACACCAGGTAAAAACAATTGATTAAAACACAACTTAAAAACAAGATTAAGTACAACATTAAAATGCAGCCTCATTTCAGTAATGACTCCTGATGGATATGAATTGCACATCCAAACCATGGGAGAACACTATCAGTTACTTCTCTGTAAATCTCAATAATCCCGAACCCAAGTTGTTAAGGGCCTTGCAAAATAACCCAATAATTTGGATCCTGGCCTAGTAGAGTATGGACAGCCAATGCAAGCTTTTGAGTACTGGACCAACTTCAGATCCTTCTGTTTTCCCAAGGTACAATGCAATCTGTAGATTTTTGCATTGTTTCAACCTCTTGTGAGCGAGTGACCCACACATTTGCAAAAAGAGAGCATACATACCAGGGGGGAAACAATATTTAATCTACTGGTATATTTTCTTAGCTACTCCTGGCTTATCATTCTTTGCAAGGCATGGATATTAAATCAAACGGGAGGCCCAAATTGGATTTTGCTACTGTCTCTCCAGCCTTTATTTGATCTACAGTTTTTGTTTTTGACTGTTCCCTGTGGCAGCTCCTTCTGTGCAGCTGCTAAATGTGTGCTGTGTGTGTGTTTAGGTTTCGCAGGCTCCCTTCCTCCTACTCTGTGGAACTCATCACCATCTATGTATGGGAGTTGGCTGGGAAACCAATGTTTTTCAGCTATGTACAGGGAATGAGAGCCGTCCTGAAGCTTTTGGTTCAGTATCAAGAAATCTGTGCTGTATGGCACAGACATTACAGACCCAATTTTCCAATTTTCCAAAAGGTGTTTCTAAAGCAAACCAGGTGAGTAAGCCCATTATATACTTGTCTGCCTCTTTAGTACATGCTCCCAGCAGCTGAAATTTAATCTAGAGCTTCCACTGCTAGGAAAAGCCGATTCCACCAACCTCTCCTTCCCAGAGCCGTAGCGAGGTGATATTGTGCCCCTGGCAGAACCATCCAGATTGCGCCCCCTACTCATGGACGTATTAGTTATTCTTTCTGGCTCTCCCCCACCCCACTCCACCCATTCACCCTCTATTTAAAAGCTTTTCTTATGAGGCAATAATTAATATTTTTATTTATAGACATATTTATGGACATATTTTTTGGCTGATTTTGCTCCCCCCTCTCACCTGCGCTTCTGGGAGGGGCCCACCTCACCACCCCTTAGCTATGGCCTTGCTCCTTCCCCATCGTCAGCTTACCTCAGTGCATCTCATTCCCAGTCTCCAGGACCCTCTTCCTCCCCCCACATTGTCCTGCCAGTTCATGACATTGAATATTGCTTGCTGGTGCTGTTGGGGGGGGGCGCTTTCTTGTGGCTTTTTGCTTTTTACAGGGCCTTTGATTCTGGGAAGGCCATTGCTCATAAATCAACCAGGCTGCCCTGCTGCTTCCTTTGTCTTTTGATGTTTGTTCCCTTACCAGAACAAGAGCAATGTTGTACTTTGTTCTGGAAAATGTCTAGTTCATACTGCTGGGTAACTCTCTCTCTACACACCCACACCCACACAGCTCCAGTTTTGTGTGTGGCTCCTGCCTTCATTCCTGGACTTGCAATTTCCCATGGTTTTGGATCTGTGCTTCCTTCACCCAAGAAATGGCATCACTTCCTTTCAGCTGATGCGTTCAGCTGATGAATCATAGAATCATAGGTCGAGTTGGAAGGGACCCTGATTATCGTCTAGTCCGACCCCTTGCAGGTGCAGGAATATGCAGCTGTCCCATACAGGGATTGAACTTGCAACCTTGTTGTTATCAGCACCAACTGAGCTATCCAATTCAAAGTGTTGGTGTTGACCTTTAAAGCCCTAAACGGCCTCAGCCCAGTATACCTGAAGGAGCGTCTCCACCCCCATCACTCTGCCCGGACGCTGAGGTCCAGCGCCGAGGGCCTTCTGGCGGTTCCCTCGTTGTGAGAAGCAAAGCTACAGGGAACCAGGCAGAGGGCCTTCTTGGTAGTGGCGCCCACCCTGTGGAACACCCTCCCATCAGATGTCAAAGAGATAAACAACTACCTGACATTTAGAAGACATCTTAAGGCAGCCCTGTTCATGGAAGTTTTTAATGTGTGACATCTTAGTGTAATTTTGGTCTTTGTGGAAGCTGCCCAGAGTGGCTGGGGAAACACAGCCAGATGGGTGGGGTACAAATAATAAATAATAATAATAATAATAATAATAATAATAATAATAATAATTATTATTATTTCCAGCTCAAGAGGTCTTGAAACGATAGGCTCTGTGTGTGAAAACAGCATTACATTTGAATGTACTGTAAAAGAGGCACCTGCCTCTCAGCACTTCCTGTCTTTGTTCATATGGACAATGCCTCTCTTCCTCCCATAGGCCATTTGTTTTGGATCCTGCGAACCCAACCTTTAATGTGTGCGAGAACAGCAATGCCTGGGATGAAGTAGCTCATGTGGCAAGGCAGAGCCTCCTAAAACCGCTCTTTAATGGCATCCAAGCAAAGGAGCCCTGGCTTTTTGCAGAGAACTGGTGAAACCAAACCTGGCCTCGCTTCCGGAAGAATGGGCACCCAGTTTTCAGGTACTGCCATGGGAAAATGTCGGTGTTGAAACTGAATGAAAACTTGAGAGAGAAAACGGTGAGTCGTGCACCTGCTGTGTGCAATGAAACTGCCTCCTCTGTGGGAGGAGCTGTGGGAGAAGGTAATCTGAAGAGGAGAAGGTGATGAGGTAAAAGGGAGTGCTTAACCCTTCCTACAGCCATCCATTTTCCTCTGCTACCTCTCCTCCCAACTTGCGTTTGCTCCCGTGGGGTTCCAGTCCCATGTTTGCAAGATAACTATAGGTCTCAAACATTGGCAAGGTTGAAAGCAGTTGGTGTGGGAAGTTTCAGAGGGGAGAGCAGCAGGTGGAGGTAAGAGGAAAGGTGAGTTCCTCTCTGGCAAACATTTTATCAGCCCCACTCAGAGAGAGAGAAAGGGCCTTTCAGGCTTCACCAAAAGCAGTCTCTCTTTGGCTGTTGACTGAAATATTCAGCAAATAAAACTACGGTAACTTTCCCTTTCAAAAACAAAAATCAGTGTTGGCCAGGTGTTGTTGTTTTTTTAAAACTTGAAGAAAAAATGGTTGCAATTTTATGGTTCAGGAGGTCAAGGTTTTAAGAATTGCTGCCAAGATTGGAAAAAGTCAAGAATATTTAGGATAGAAGTAAATAAGAAATGTGCATAGGTAGGGGTTTTTTGGGGGGTTTGTGTGTTTACTTCTCCATTGACATTCCATGGCATGTTTAAGTTTAGTGATTTCAGCATTACTTTTTTCACATGGACCATAGAGAGAAGCAGCCTATTGTAATGTTCGCATACAATATGTGGAATGCTCGCAATAAGCACATATTTCCTGTAATGTTTTCACAACGGTTTATTTTACAAAATGATTGCCCAAATTCAACACTTGAGTGAGATCAAATAAGATACAGAAGATTTGAGGCAGTAAAATACTTTTTTAAAAAATTAATGGTTGATTCTAATTCCCAGTATTTTATTTCTTTACCATTTGCTGCAGTAGACCCATGACAGCTATAGATGAATCTTGAAAGAACAGTCTGGTTTCCTTTTTGCAACACAGTGTTGATAACTCATTGTCAAGGGCTCTTCATAATACGTGCTGAGCTTTTTTTCTAGAAAAAGAGGTGCCGGAACTTGGGGCTTTTGGGGGGGACCCCACTGCACCAGTCGCCATGCTATCCGCAGCCACCTGTTCTGTCTGGAAAAAAGGCCTGAATATGTGTATCTGATCTGCTTGCAACGGAAATTCCTGTAAGAGTCACAAGTACACAACCAGCAGAAAGGATTGGCTGCATTGTGCTTGATAAGCAGAGCAGTGTTTATCATGACAGTGGAAGAGGTAGCTTAGGTTAGAGCCAAGGCAGGCATTGACAACATCCTATAATTTGGTTCAAATTTAGGAAGATCTTCACCAAATGCTGAAAATCATGACCAAAATTGTAAGTCATTATTATTATTTACTTCCAAAGTACAGTTGAACTTTCTGAATTTGTTGTTGTTGTTGGATCAGGGATGGGAAACCTTCATCTCACTGGCCTAATAGGTTCACCAAGCCTCCCCAATTGGCGCATGGGGCCATTTTGACTAAGCCACACCTGCCCATCTTCCATACATTGTCTTATATAATGTCAGCTGTGGGGCAAGTGAGATCTCGCTCAGATGAAAGGATTTGCAGGCACTGTCAATTTCTCAAAAACCTGGAACCTATAACTTAAGCATACAATTTTGTGACTAAGTTGGTTGGTCCTCAGCTGCAGCAGCAGTACAGTCATACCTTGGTCGCCGAATGCCTTGGAACTCGTACGTTTCAGCTCCTGAATGATTGAAAACTGGAAGTGAGTGTTCTGGTTTCCAAACGATTTTTGGAAGCTGAATGTCTGATGTGTCTTCCGATTGGCTGCAGGAGCGTCCTGCAGCCAATCAGAAGCCGTGCCTTGGTTTTTGAACAGTTCCGGGAGTTCAACGGACTCCCGGAATGCATTCTATTAGAGAACCAAGGTACGACTGTACTTCATTCAGTGCTATTAAACCACCCGAATCATTCCTAAGCTGTTTTTCTCATTTGCTAAGGAAACTAGTATAAGTGTAGTGAGCAAAACAAATTAAACATGGTTGTCTGTTTCCCTGCCAAGAAGTAAAAGCAATTCATTACATTTGCCCTGCAAAAGGGTTGATTTCATCACACATAAATATTATCACTGATGTTGTCAGTTGTTCTTTGATGACATTCTGATGTTCAGAAATGCAGTAGCCCCACATGTCTTACTACTGGGGCATTGAAAACTGAATGTGGCCCTGGGCACAGCCAGCCACTGCTTCCAGGTGCTGATCAAATATATTGTTGTCTTTTTCTCATTTGCTGTATTGATACAGTACAATGAGCAAAAATAATGAAAAGTTGAGATTTGTGTTCCTATCAGAAGCAATGGGCTTGCCAATTGCAAATACTGGCCTATCACAGTGTTGTTATTTTACTTACTACTCATGTAAACAAGAAAAAAAATCTACACAGGCTTTGCTGTAGCTAATGTATTTTATTATCAGGACTCAAGTTATTTTTCTAGAAGAATGTCCGCGTTGGTCATTTTTCAAGTATAACAACTGGTTTTCTGCTTTTGTGTCATAGATTTCCCTAAGTTTAGAAGCCTATTGTTGTCCCTTCAACCACTACTTTAAATAACAATATATATATATCTATCAGCCGGCAGTTTTTGCTTATTGCAGGGACATTTCACTCCTTATTTCTGTACATCTCTCGGATGTATTAATTCAATTCACATACTAAACAATTCTGCCACACTTACTTTGATTATACAACGCTATTAAATGATTGTTGCTGTTCTTTAAGAAGTTACAAACCTAAGCTATATTTTTTTTATAAAAATAATAATTCTAAAAATCTGTCTTCGTCACACAGAATTTCACACTGTAATGCAGCTTTAGTTGTTTCACATGCAGTGAAACAGGAAGCATGTGTGAGTAATGCTTCTTCTTCATGCATTCTGTGAACTTGCACATGAGATGTGTGGATTCCACATGCACCTGGAACTCATGCTGCTCACCTTGGGGGGGGGGGATTTGAGAGTTTCTGCTTTGTACATTATACAATCAGCTGAAGGCAAGCTGTTGTTTCACATTGATCTGAATGATCCAGGATTAGCTCATTACAGACCAGCCTTGCAAACCTGTTTCATACAAACGGTGCCCTAGGCTGCCCTAGCGATAGCCACTTAGGGCTAGACTCATACGATCATCATTTGAAGAGGCAGCGGTTTGATCACTGTACAGCTGGCTCAGTGCTAAGCCCAGTATTTCCTTTTTCTCTTTGTAAAACCGCAGCTCTTGTCCAGCTTTCCGGGTTTCTTCCAGCTC